>NW_017100220.1:200511-217684 GCF_001263275.1 Habropoda laboriosa
TCGATTCTCGGAAATTTCGTCATTTCCGAGAAATGACGAAAATTCCAGGAATTCTCGAGAACTGAAATTTTCGAAGGGGGCCATTGGTCAGTTCCTGGAATCGCGTCGATTCTTGGAAATCACGTCATTTCCGAGAAATGACGAAAATTCCAGGAATTATCGAGAACTGAAATTTTCGAAGGGGGCCATTGGTCAGTTCCTGGAATCGCGTCAATTCTTGGAAATCACGTCATTTCCGAGAAATGACGAAAATTCCAGGAATTCTCGAGCACTGAAATTTTCCAAGACCCTTTGGCTGAAAATCGACTTTCTAATAGGCGAACATGATATGACAAGAGGTCGCTTCCTGGAAGTGACTCGATTCTCGGAACTGACCAAATTCCAGGAATTCTCGAGGACCGAAATTTTCAAAGGGCCATTGGTCAATTCTTGGAATCGCGTCGATTCTTGGAAATTTGGTCATTTCCGAGAAATGACGTCTTTTCCAGGAATTCTCGAGGACTCTAGCACCGAGCGAGTATATTCGCGCGATTTTCGAAATATTTCCTTAATTTTCGTAGTTTACGCTAGAATTTCGGGATTTTTTCGATTTTGTCGATAATTACGCATTGCTGGTGGATTCTGGCATTAGTTTATTCAATTTTGCAATGAAATATTGTTTAAACAATGGGTTTTTTGCAATAGGAAATAGATTCGGAGTGTACGGGAGAAGTTAATAGACTGTAAAACGCTGTAAAACAATACTGGAATATTGTAACCTTTTGTAAAATACATTTTGCATTGTTTATTTAATTTTGCAATGATATATTGTTTAAACAATCAGTTTTTTGCAAAGGAAATGGACGTGGTATTTAAGGGAGAAGTTAATAGACTGTAAAACGCTGTAAAACGATACTGGAATATTGTAACCTTTTGTAAAATACATGTTGTACTGTTTATTTAATTTTGCAATGATACGTTGTTTAAACAATGAGGTTTTTGCAAAGGAAATTGACGTGGTGTGTAAGGGAGAGACAAATAGACAGTAAAATGCTGTAAAACAGTACTGGTATATTGTAACCTTTTGTAAAATACATATTTTACACATATATTACAATAAATAATTGATTTATTGATAAATAATTGTATTTCTTCATTTTTCCCGATGTTCGAGTCCCTTCCTTGATTTTTCCGGTGTTCTGGAAGCTCCATCTGCAATTTATATGCGAAGAACATTAAGTTTTCTAATTTTTAATAACATTTATAAACAATTTTTGACTAATCTGTTGAATGCAATGGTTAATTCAATGAAAAATCAATATATTAAGCTGTTTTCTTAAGTTAAAGCCAACAGTATTTTTATTTAAGTCCTCCAATAGTTATAAACAACCATCTAAATTGTTATTTAACAAGAAACACTAATTATTCTATAGTCAAAATACTTGAAAACGACGTAGAAACTTGATGGTATTATCTACTCACTATGAATAATGTTAAAAGAATGAAAAATTTATTATAAATATTCATTTTGAAGTATCTACAACGTGCAATTGTTAATCCAATGCGAAATTAATAAAGTAAGCTGTTTTATTAAGTTAAATAATGCAACAGATTCATTTAATACTTCCAATAATTATAAACTACCATCTAAATTGTTATTTAACAAGAAACACTGATTGTTCTATAATTCAAGTACTTGAAAATAAACCAAAAACTTTATTTTACTATCTACATTATTAGCAATGTTAAAGCAATAGAAAATTTATTAGAAGTATCAATTTTAAACTGTTTACTACACGCAATTATGCTTTAATTTACAATAACTACTATTAAAAGCGAAAAATTCAAAGAATTTCTATTTCAAAAATCAACCAACCTGACAATACTTCACTCCTGACGATGCTCTCGATCCTTCCGCGTTGAACGCTGATGGCAGACTGATTGTGAGCAGAACCATCCCTCCGGTCTCTCTTAGAACCCGCAAATGAAACTGTTGCAATGATAAACTGCTGGATTTCCAATGTTCCTCCCGTTCAAATACCATTCGATTTAAAGTATCGAACCTGTGCTGATGTTTTCAAGCCGCGATAACAATTATTTGAACCAATCATTGCTGTGGCACTCCTTATTATAAAATAAAAATGAGAAATTTCCAATTAATTTTGTCGTAACCTTAAGGTGTACTCCTTTAACTAAGTTCTATATAAAAGATTTTTCGAATAATGAATAATTCCCTAGATAATTTCGCGGATTGATTAAAACAAGACACCCTGAATGTACATCTCCCGAAGTTGTTCTCCGTTTACTCAGTCCCGAACAGAAAGCTACTGCTAAATTTTTCCTCCTCCACAGTCTGCCAAAAGATTCATACTTCATTCATCACCGCTGAAAATTCTCAAATTTGTCACAAACAATGAATTATTCACCTTCGAAGCATAATTCTCATTCTTAGGCAACTCGATCACTATTACATTCGTACAGTGCCCCACCGCAGGATCGTTGCTCGAGTAAGCGCAATCCACTGCTCCAATATCGCTCTCAACCTCCTGTTTGTCCGACCACTTCACATAGAGCAACTTCGCGAACGGGCCTGATCTAAGCGGACCACGAAGCGAATCGTTTCACAAAATTCCAACCGACCGTACTGCTATCTTGTCAGCTTCAGGCTTAAAACAGCCCCGCGAGAATTCGCCAGACGATAAGCGATCCCTCTGATGTTTTTGTTCAGCGTAAAAGTAATTAACGTGCGTTTTAATGACGTCGTCGGGTTGAACCGCGGGGTTTGGCGGGGGTGAAACGTCGCGGCGTCGGGACGCCACGCAGCCGAAACAAGATTATCGCGCAAAGTGCAGCCACGTGCAGCTACCCTCTCTCTTCCGTGGGTGGTTTATCGATGGGGAAGCTTCTTTCTTCACCGCTTTTCTGTACACTGCACTTTAACCTTTTAACCGTAAACGACCGCTGCACACTATTTTCCCTCGTTATATTTAGGCGGCCGGCAAAGTGGACGGTAATATCATTTGGCGCGAGAGCTACATATGCATGTACGTGTTTACGCGTGATCCTTTTCGACGTGTTTGAAACGATGCTGTAAGATCTATAGATTTCTTCGACGAATGGGAATGGATTTGAATGATTGAAACTTCTGAGCAGGTTGATTTATTAAATATTCGATTAATACGTAATGTAGCACGTTGAATGTATTTGTATTAGTAAATTGAACGGCGTGATTCAGTTCATTTGTTTATTAAATAATTCATTTTAATTAAATGCTAATTTTAGTATGTTAATTATTGTAGCTCTCTTATAATCGAGTTTATTGGATATGTTATTTATTTACACGTAGTTGACGCTTGGAATTACATGTTTCTTTCATATTTAATTATTTACTTGTTTCTTCTTTATATATGTATATTGTGGGCAAAATTTAGGGTTTGGGGCGGCCTACGTGGTCGTCAGCCGCGCCGATCGGGACGGTGGCCAGGTTTATGGTGCCGATGTGACCGTGGGTAAGACGTGCCATAAATCTGGTCACCAGAAGTAAAGGACGGAAAGCGACGTTCCCGGGCGAAACGGTTTTTCCGCCAAAAATCGCGGTAGAAGGGGAACGTCGTAGGGGTACGTTCGAGAACAGTCCTAATTGACGGAGAGAAGAAACGCCCTCGTCAAGGGAAGGTTTAAAACGGATAGCTTGTGGAAAAATAGTGTGTGTGGGAAACGAACTTTGCGTGAGAAAAGTATATTGAAGGAGCGTTGTTGAAAATAGGACTCGTGTCCGTGTAGAATACATTATTAGTTATTTATTAGAATTAAAACTGTCTCGTCTCTCGCCTTTATCATCTGATTCCGCCAAACCTCTCTCCATCCCAGACTCTCCTACAATATATTTCTTTTTTTCTTTTCAACTGTTTAAAATTTCTTTCTGTTCTAAATCTTGACGAATTTATCTCGTAAAAACAGATAAATAAGGTTATCGAATAATATACGGGTCAATTTATTCAGCAGAATTCTGCAATTTGTGGACGTTAGAACTGAGAATTACTTGATTATATTAGTATAGAGGTTAATTGAAGTGTCAACCGAGATGCTAGTAGTTGGGTGGAAGGAAACGAGGTAGAATCATTAAGATAGTCGAACTTTTAATGATTCAGAGGTGAGCGTTTAATCACCGTAAACTGGCAGCCTCGATATTCCCAGCCACGCTGTGAAACTTTCTCTTCTTACGCCATAAATTGTATAACATTCAAGAGACATGTTGCTAAAGTAGCAATAAAGTACCAAATACCTTCCTTTCAGTATACATTTTATTACTTTTATCTTCTCTAACATCAATGACAATATTTCTTTTTACATAAACCACACACAGAAGAGTAATTCTAATTGGCAACCAATCAATTTCTATTCAATCAAATTATCTTCTTGTAAAATAAAATACGACACTAAATTTACAAAGAAGAAGCTCGGAAAGAATCTTGGTAATTAATTTTTCTAATAAAGCGAAAGTACCAACGAAGAATTAAATAGTTCACTTTATCATATATTTGATTATCTTTATTTTTTCCAACCCTAGAGCGGTCTTCGTTTCGACTGTACACTTAAGACTTTTGGGTCAAAAAGGACCCAAGACCTTGTGTGTAATAATTTTTCTGTCCAACGCGACATATAAACCTAGGCAATAAACGTTTAAAATAATGTCAAGGAACGTAAACTTGATAACAGCAAAAATGACTAGAAGTATAAAAAGGCGGTGGGTCAAAAAAGACCCGACGACCGCTCTAGGGCTAATATGGATGACAATATTCCCCTCTAACTATAGTAATCGTAATAAGCAATCCATCAATCTCTATTTAATCGAATTACATTTCTACAAAATAAAGTACAACACTTTTATAGAAGAAGAAGCTTGAAAAGGGTCTTGGTAATTAATTTTTCTAATAAAGACAAAGTACCAAGGAAGAATTAAATACTTGATTACCTTTAACTTTTCTAATATCGATGACAATATTTCTCCCTGAAATTACTTACACACACAGAAGAGTGGTTTTAATAGGGTATCAATCAATCTCTGTTTAATCAAATTACCTTTTCACAAAATAAAGTACGACTCTAAATGTTTCAACAAAACAGAAACGAAGCTTGAAGAAAATCTCGGTAATTTCTCTTTTTTAACAACGTCATCTAGGACCGAGAAGGAAGTGTTTTCAGTTGGCTGCGCGGCGCGGCGCACGTGGCCGAACGTCTTGAATTCATTATTTGCATTGGAGGAACCGATTCGATCCGGGCGAGCACGTTGTAACTGACATATTTCATGAGCGTCGGGAACGAGGGTTGACGGTTCTGCAATAACGTTTCGAAGGTTGCGAAGAAGAAGATGATTTCCATGGCTATCAGGCTGGAGGTGTTCCCTCCATTCTGAGACTGTCACTCGCAGATGGAATTGCTTCATATTAATCCGCGGGCGGAGCCTACGAATGATCGATGAGGACAAGTATATGAGACTACTCTTCGCCCCGAAAAACTTCTTCTTTCGGTTTCCATGATTCTTTCGCGAAGAGGAAACCTGGGTATAAGGAAAACCTTCCTTCAACTTCCGCGAAAGAAACGGACGGTCGGTTAATAAAACGTTTAATTCAGTTTGTTGAAAATTAATCGTCGTTCGAAAAGCAGCAGAAAAAATTTAAAGTTTCCTTTTATAAATGACACCTTTGCGTTTAAGTAAATTATTTATTCATTTTTTTTTTACAACGATGTTCGTAGAATATCACGTTTAGAAGGCAGTTAGAACAGTATAGGATCTTAATTGAATATACAGGGTGTCCCAGAAGTTTATGCCGTGTGTTCTACTTTTGTGAGTTAAACTGTTGCCAAAATATTCTACAGCTAAAAATAAGACTAAAATGTGATATACAAAAAAGTCCATAAACGCTTCGATGAGAAGTTATAACAGAAACATAAAACGTGAGCGCTGCACCTGTATTTGCGCTTCGAAGTGTCACTAATGTATTCGAAATAAAGAAAGAGAGAAGATTAACAAGAACGAAAGAGATCGAATAAGAAATTGGTCACGAGAGAAAGTTGAGAATTATTTTATTCCATTCTTTTCAACAAAAGCAAATACTTCTACGTTACAATACTTGCTTCTGTTGCTCAAGAATACGTAAACCTCGGAAGAAAGTTCTCACGCAAAGATTCGCAAAGTTGCCGCGACAGTAAAGTTCCAAGAAAATGTAGCCGTGGCTCTATCTTCAGTAAGGATATCCTGCCTCCATGTAAAGTTCCGCCCTTATCGTATAATAACACGGTATTTTCCGCATTCTATTTCCAAGAGGGTAGACAAATTCAGGGGACCGTAGGGGAACGAGTCCTGGCACTGTTAGTCCTTCCGGGATATACAAGAATACAATGATTTCCCGGTGTGGGACAGTGGTATTTGAATAACGCACGAATTGTAAAGTGAATTGATCGTATCCTCCCTTTATGATCCATACAAAATATGGTGTTTAGCAAGTATTATTAGATCCTCGAATGCGTAGGCAAATTGCTGATGCTTTGGAATATTTTGCGAACGCTTCTCCCTTTATTATTTTACATTAATTCCTCGGGGGATCGTGGATTAACCCTTTCGCCGCGTAATTAATTTATGCAAATAGTACTGGAAAAATAATTCACATGTTTCTTGCTATTTTTCAGTTTCAGTGAGAAGAATATTGTCGAAAGTCAGAATTTTAGATAAAAAATGTGCGAATCTGACAATCTCCATCTTTACTCCATCAAATTCAAATCTCAACGCTATCCAGCTCCCTGCACCATTATAATTGCCTCTCAGAGATTTCCTGTACTCAACAATATTCCCCCATCAACATCCCACAAATGTTTCCAACACATTGTTCCAATTTTTCCCGACCCAATTTCCCAATATTCTAACTTCCCTCACTTCTTGTTAAACCATCAACATCCCACAAATGTCTTCAACACATTCTCCCATTTTTTCTCAACAAAATTTCCCAATATTTTCTCTTCAACGAACTATTCTAAATTGCCCCACTTCTCTTCACACCATTACAATTAACTGCCGCAGATTTCCCTTACTCAACAATATTCCTCCATCAACATCCCACAAATGTCTTCAGCTCATTCTCCCATTTTTTCTCAACAAAATTTCCCAATATTTTCTCTTCAACGAACTATTCTAAATTGTCCCACTTCTCTTCACACCATTAGAGTTAACCTTCAGAGATTTCCTTTACCCAACAATATCTTTCCATCAACATCCCACAAATATATTCAGCACATTCTCCCATTTTTTCTCAACAAACTTTCCCAATATTTTCACTTTAACAAACCATTCTAACATCTCCCACTTCGAAGATCTTCAACACCTTCTCCTGACCTGATTCGTTTCTTTCCACGTTCATTCCTCGCGCTTCCGAAAAACTACCCCGACTCTCCGAGATCGAGCGATTTCTCCCCGAACTGGACCACGACTTATCTGTTAGCCAGATCGCGAGAGTTCAGCTTTTTCTATTTCTATACCGTGGATCCCGTGGAAATGACCAGGCCATCAACAAGGAGAGTGGTCGACAGGGAAATCAACGGGGAATTCGCCTCCGGTTACGCGCTTATCGCGCCTGCGTGTTCTATAGAAGATTCTTCTTTATTCGACGCTCGTCCGAACGCGTGGACGATGCCTCCGCGTATCTAAGGACGATTCGATGGGGTATTTTACGGGCTATGGCTGGTATAAATCCAGTCTCGCTTCCGATACCCGTTCAACGGATAATGTCGTAAACGTGTCAGTGGTCGCGGCGCTATGCCACGTTCAACAACTATTTATCGTGGCTGTTGGCGCGCGGATGTTTTTCAACGTCAACGTTTGCACACGAGGCTTCGTTCGACTTTTGTTACGGGGATCTATGGTGGCTTTTAGCGGCGGTTTCGATGTTATCTAGGGAGGGGAATGATAGTTCTTCTTATCCGGATGGATCGTTGAGGAGATTCCTGAGGATTTCGAGAGGGTGTAATTGGTGATTTGTAAGATAAATTGAATTCGTTATCAGTTTCTATTAAGAGCTACGAAGTCTGTCTTGCGTTTGATTTGCGTTGTTACATTTCTTCAAGAGTTTCTTCTAATACAATTTCAACACCCGTTGTGCAGTTTTATTTTTGTAATGTGTATATCATATGGTCGATCAGTGTGTATTCACGTTATTTTAGCAACTCTAGGAAGCATAAGCTTTTAACTTTAGCTTTCTTCATAAAATGACTTTCTAGACTTCCAATATTCTCTTTTGGTTTCAGAAAGTTATTTATTTATTTATTATGAACGAATGAATTAGTTAATCATTCCTATGATTAATTGATCGATTCATCTAGCAGATTTTCTTCCTTGAATAAGGTAGAATTTCCAGAGAAATTTGGTATTTTAGTATGCAATAATACAGAATTAACATTTATAATTAAAACGGAATTACAATAGGAAGGAATTTCTTTATACTGTTAAAGCAGTGTAACTGAACTAAAATATAATGGCCAGATCGCTTCAATAAATCCACAAGATTGTCGAGGAATATTTTTCCAAACCGAAACTATTGGCTCAAGAAGAAGCAGGAAAAACTAACTGCACTATAATTTTCAAATGATTTATTATTTACTTAATAAATAACTATTGCTCTACAATTTTATTATTTAGTTATTATTACTCATTTAGTGTACCATTACTTCAAAGCTTTCAATTTTATTTTAAGAACACTATTACTTATTTAATAATTAAGTGCACTATTATTATACAAATTATTCGATACCACTAAATATTATCAATCGACACTACTTACCATCAAACCTCTGAAAACTTGAAACACTCTACACAGGTGTACAATTTTCCATAACTACCTTTTTCTAATTATTCATTGAAATTCACTCGAACATCACAATGTACCATGGTTAAAAAAATTAAGTGTACCATTATTTTAAATTTTCTTACTTTACAAACTATTTGACACCAGAAAATATTATCAACCAACGCTACTTACTATCAAACATTTAGTACAAACTCCCCCAAACTTCTAAAAACTTGAAACAAGTCCTCAATTTTCCATAATTACCTTTCTCTAATTATCTATTAAAATCCACACGAACGTTACGATATAGCTACCATCATAGAGTTGAATCTCACTCATTCGCGGAACGTCGGCGAAAAAAGTACAGATAGAGAGGAGTGTATAAAAGCGTCAACAGCGTCGTCGTAACGCGTTTTTGCTAATTCGTAGCTGGTCGGGGTACGCGAGTCGTCTCATTATCGTGGACGGTTCGCGTTAAGTGGCAAAAAAGTCGGACACGCGCGGGAGATTTGATCGATGAACGCTCGGTTACGTTCCATTATCGCGATGCAAAAGGGACAAGCTTCGAGACGAAGAGCGGACTTGCGACGATATTACGTGGCTCCGCTTCGCGTTTCCTACTTTTTACCACCTCTCGAGCCCCCATCTTCGTACTTGTAACCGCGATTCCTTTCGCGAACTTGATCGACGATTATTCGCCAGCCGCCTCTGATTTCTTCTTGCACGCGTAACTTCAACCTACTAGCTCCCATTAAAACGATGTCTTTCTCATCGAATTTATTTACTCTTCCTAACGTCGCCATTTTCCTCTCGGTTGTTAAACTTTTTTTTTGTAACAGTACAGTAGTTTCTGCACCTTTTGTATTTTTGCGTAGCAGTAACGTTTCTCGTTCTTGAAAATAAGAATTGAAAGGTACGAGGGAAGAATCAGCAGAATCGACAAATTGAAATCTTACACGAGAGGGATAGTAAACTTTGAAACACTGAAAATCGGATGCTTTTGTAATCTCCCTAGTGGACATATTTATGAAATGTTGGCTTAGTGCTTGATCTGTTCTACTGAAACTGTTATTAGATTTTAATTTGTTTGTGTAATTGATGATTCAATTAAGTAATCATTTTTACTGTGTGCTCGGTTGTTTAAATCTGCACTATAACACACACTGGAAAGGTGCAAAAGAGAAATCAAAAAAATCGAAAACTGGAATCTTACATGAGAGGGAAAATAAATATTGGAGCACTGAAAGTTGGATATTTTTGTAACCTTCCTAGTGAAAATATTTTTGCACAAAAGAAAGACCCACAGATTCGAGAAACTGGCATTTTGCAGGAGAAAGAAAATAAATTTCGAAACACAAAAATCAGGTACAAGAATTTATGACATGTTGGATCAATGCTTTATCTACACTACTGAAACTTTGATAATATTATATTTCAATTTTCCTGTGTAACTAATTATTAATTAAGTAATCCCATTAGTACACACTGGAAAAGTACAATAGAAAATTCAACAGAATCGAGAAACTGAAATTTCACAGGAGAGAAAATCAATTTTGAAACACTAAAAATCAGACACTTCTGCAACGTTTCTAATGAAAATATTTATGAAACTGTGGCGACCGCCACGTGGGGCGACGCACTTAGGCCTCGCGACTCTTGGCCCTCGAGGCGATGTTTTTCCAAACATCTCCGAGTTTCTTCGTCCTCGAGGACAAGAGTATTGCCTCGGCAATGCAGGCTCGCGCCCTCACTTCCTGGGACTTTCCCAGGGAAAAGGGGCTACTTAAGAGAGGCCTTTTGTCGTAGACCTTCTCTCTGCACGCGCATCGTATCGCTTACATTTAAAATTAATTTAAGCATTACCGTTTCAATAAATATATTTTTGTTAGCAAACTTCGCGAGTAATCATTTGCACCACGTCACTTCCAAAAAACGTTGGCTCAGTGCTTCATATTTTCTGCTGAAACTATAACTTAATAACGTTAAATTTTAATATCAATATATTTGTGTATTTTGATACATTCGTGCAATTAATTATTTAGTTAAATAAATATTTTATACTTACGCAAATAAGTAGTACGTTTAATCTAAATCACACTAGATTCAGCAGCGATTTATCCGGAAGAACGGAAAAGTAGCGAATTCCAGCAACATTCCAGAAAATTGGGGTCGTCTGTGCTCGCGTGCGCAATTTACACAGCAACAAGCTAGCCTGATTTCCGGCTACATCGTCGCCGGTAATTTTCGAGAGGGTCGATTAATTGATGGGGTATTAATGAATTTCGATTATCGGCAGTCGAGTAAATACGGAGCATCGAGAGGGGAGAATAGAGTTCGTTCGACGGGGCGATTTGTTTTGTGGATGGAACCATCGACAAGCGTCAGCTTCTCTTTTCTACGCGTTGATGAGAATTGTTCCAGACTTTTCACACTGTTTACCGTACCAAGTGTAGTTTCCGTTAAACAAAAGAACGCTCATTTCGATGATGTCTCATAAACACTGTTAACATTCGCTGCTTATTCATTTATTTCTTTCTAAATAAAGCAAACTGTATTGTAACCCATAATTAACCTCTTCAGGAACGATTCTTTGAAAGTTAGAAGGAAATTATCTAATTTTTCATATAGATTATGTAGATTTATACTGGTGTTAAATCGATTGCAATTAAACTGCTTTTCTTGTTGCGAAACTTTCATATTTTCCCTGTCACAAATATTCGAATTTTCGGAAGAACTAAACGTACACACGTGTATCAGTGTCCCTGAAGAGATTAAGAAAAATAAACAGGCGAGAATTTGGTTTAGAATTTTGAAAGAGTTATTACAAAGTGTATAATGAAATTCATGGTGACGACGATCATATTTCACGAAGCTTTTGCGTGTTAAAACGTGGCACATTATCGCATTTTGCATTAGGCGACCTTCGCCCGTCTTTTACCACCGTGTCGTACGAAAATAAAATGTCAGAACGCGTGACAAAGAATCAAGATTACGCCACATAATTACACGAGGCTACCAGATCCTGTGATTACCTTCATTTCTTATATCCCTACCTTTACACCCTTCGTTACAGCACCACAGTGGATAAATAAAGTAGAAACGAACTTTTGTATTTTCTTTTTCAATTTAAATCGTATCAATGTACAATACATACATGTATATTTTGTTTTATTTTAATTTATTCGGTAATAAATTAAGGTAGTACGACTTCTCGTCTATTTTTGCTATAAAAATTTGAGGACGATTTCTCTTCTATTTTTGCTATAAAAATTTGAGTACGATTTCTCTTCTATTTTTGCTATAAAAATTTGATATTTCGTTTCCTTCGTATTGCATCGAAACAGTGTACATTTTCGTTTATTTGATTCATTCGATAATAAATTAAGATAGGGAGACTATTCTTCTATTTTCGTACACGCGTAGCTACATGGTGTTCCATAAATGGTATATTTACCATCACTCGCAAATGTGCAGCGGTACAAGTACACTTTCAAGAAATCCACAGTCATCCAAGCTCAATAAATATCCTTAAGCAACCCTTAACAAAATATCCACGACACCTGCCACTTTTATAAAACGTGATTCTCCAAAAGTGGAGCGTATCATGGTTCATCAAAATTTCAACACCGTCACCATCACGAGTTCTAACGAGGCAAGAATTCTTGGTCACTCTACTTTTTTGAACTTTGCAGAGAATTAAGTTTCCCAAATCGTTCCAAATGCGATTTAAAAAGTGTGAAAACTTAAAATTGAATTTTCGTTTCAATGTTCTCAATCGTCTCTCTCTCTCTCTTGGGGAAGTGTACAAGTCCATTCTAATTTGCGGTTAGCCTAATCGAAAACAGAGTACTCTGGATGATGGCCAATACATCGATAGAAATTATCGAAATTATCCAAACTTTATCGCTTCGCATTCCACTCTATTCTAATTGACAATTGACTTTTGACTGAGTAATAATTAACTCACTCACTTGGAAATTCTGAATCCGTCATTCTCACACCCTTCACGAATCATTCTCAACAGAACAACCTAAGAACCCCTATGTTTTCATTCACCCCTTTTAACTCTGGAATATTAACATAAGATTCCTTTCTCGTTATACTTGCACTACCTTTTCATATTTTCGATTACTAGGTATGTACTTGTTATTTTGAACTTAATCTCTTAACGCTCATGCCCGTGTCTCACACGTGCATAACTAAACTAATCCTCCAATAAGTGCAATTTTGTTTAATTGCATTCTTTTACTTTTCACATATCGTCAACCGTTCTATTATGGCAAACACGTAAGTTACAGTATTTCTAAACGCCCAGAATGTAATAAAAAAATTAATAAAATTGATAACGCTTGGCGCATCAAGAGGAGAAAACTGTGAGCGTTAAGGAGTAAAGAATTTTTATAATTTAATAAGTTAATAAAATTAACAAAAAGAATACAAATATCACTTTTACTAAATGGGACACACTGTATCCCATGTTAACGTTAATACGTTCACTGTCCAAGGTGCATGAGTACAAATCAACTTAATCGTCCAAAAAGACAAATTATCTTGGCTCCTTTAGCGTACATTTCATACAATCAGAGAATATTCCATAATATTCCATGAAAAACATGTGCGTATGTGGAGAACTTCAAACTCTTCAATGAATATGCAAATGTCACAAAAACTGAACATTAGCATTCCAGAGTTAATCCCAACGAACCAGCAGAATCCAATTGCACCTTCAGCAGATCACAATCTCATCGAATTCATCCAACAAAAACCCCGTAAATCCGAAAATCCACACAACCACACCGAATTTTCCTCCCTGCAGCATATTCCCCGATTCCCCCAAAACACATACGGCTTCTATATTAAAACTTCAATTTCCATTCAGCTCGAGCACGCCAAGAGATCCAGCAGCCGCGTTATGAATCCTGCCGTGGGGCAACTTCTAACAAGATCCGCTCCCTCTTGCGATTTTCCAACGGTGCAGGCCAAGGTATCGCAGCCCGTCGTTGTATCGGGCCAAGAAACTTCCAACTCCCCTCTCCTTCTTACAGGGCTTTCGCACTTCCACGGAAGAAACAAGCCGAGAGACAGATGGCCAACGCGTGCCGCCTGCTAGGACAAGCCTGCCAATATCACCTAACTCTCGAACAAGGAACTCTACACGGTAACTTTCGACCAGCTTCCTTTTCCCCCGTCTTCTTCTTCTTCGTCTCACACGATTTTCCATTTTCCGAACTTTCGAAACGCGGCGGTTTTACGCGGCGATTAATCTCAACGGGCGCGGGTACAGAACCGCGGGTCGAGATTTTCATCGCGCCGCGGCGCGATGTTAAGCGGTGGCCAACGTTCAACCAGGCAACAAAGAGGAAAGGAAAGAAAAAAGAGACGGGGAAGGGAACAAGAAATACAAAACGAAAAATGTGCAAAAAAGGTGGGGGAAGGGGATGAAAACATTCCGTCAGGATCGTTGACCCGAGCACGCTTACTCGACCGGATATTTTTTCTTCCTTTTTTCTTTTTTTTTCGTTGCACCGCGGATATTTCGTGATATGAAAAAATTGTTTTTTCTCTACCCCCTCCTTTCTGTTTTTCGCCCCAGCTTCCTCCCGCGCTGCGTTGTTTTTTAATGCGCCGCTGAGAGAACGCGTTAGCGGTGCACGCGAACGTTGGAAATTGAACGGAACGACGGAATTTCGCGTTGATCCGCCGGGCATTTCGCTGGAAATCGAGCACACCGTGGGCGCGCGAAAAAAAAGCTCTCGACACTTTTGCGTTTTTGTATTACCGCGTGTTTTGTGTGTTTCTTCGCGGCTCGTTGTCGTTTCGTTTCGCCTCTTTCTCTTTTCCATTTTTGCTCCTTTTATACGGGATCAGTGGCGTGGATATCGATACGCGGCGCGGGGGTTAATGAAATCGCGCGGAATTGCAGGCTATAAAAATTCAATTTCCCGACACAGATTTCTCGGGACGCGCCGCGGAGCAACGACCCTATTAACTTGGCAGCGGAATTATGCGGCTTTAGGTATAACGTAGAGTGGATTTTCGTTAATTGTGAAACTTGCGGATTACAGAATACCTGTTGTCTTTTTTCCTCTTTAAGTAAAGTATTTTTATTCTGTTTTTTTTTTTTTTTTTTAATTCTATAGAGAGCCCAATTTAAGTATCAGACTACTTTTCTTTTTTGCTACGTTTTGGTTCTTCGGGGTGAAAATACGTTATATATTTACAGTTGGATTAGACGTTGACACCCGAATTTGTTTTACTTCAGCAACGGTAATTGTAGAATTTTTCGCGTTCGATTGGTAGATTGTAATTGTAGAACTATGTGGGAAGATTTGGTCGATCGTTTCTCGATCGCGTGAAACGAGGTGTTTCAGAATTTCCGCGCAAACGAAGCTGTATGGAGCAATTCAGAGGATTATGCAGTGGAATAAGGCGGGTCTAAAGACTGAACAGGGCGATTCTACGGGACTGTGCAGTAGATTGCGATAATCTTAAAGGTCTACGAGGTAGCAATTCATACCTCGCAACGGTGTAGAAAATTCAATTCAGTTTCTACTGTGAAAGAAAACGGGATTTGCCTATTAATCGTCATTAACAATTTTAACGAAATTGGCAAAGTAATAAAAAAATTTTTAACGTTAATACAAAACAAATTGTGTGCGCATTATGAAGAAATTATACTTCTAAGCAGTATAGGCATATGCATTATCGAACAATCACTTAGTTAATTTAAAAGAAGGAGATCGTTCATTGGAGCCATAATCGCCGTAACATTTACTTACCGTTAATTCTGAACAGAATGTAAATACTTTACTCAAATAAAAGGAAAGTAAAAGAGTTGTGTTGGCCCATTTTTTCTTATTCCTAGATATTTAAAATTATTTCTATCATTTTAATATCCGTTCATCATATCGTGTTCTCTATTTCGTAAATTTTACATAATTCCGTTTAGGTGTCAAATTTAGATCGATTAATTCATAGAGATATTAATACTCTTAATATTCCTAACGATCCAAAATTAAAACTAGATTCACTTAATTCATCTTCATTTGAAATAATTCTAAATAATTTCAAATTGAAATTAAATTCCCATCGGTTAGTTTACAAAGATATTGAAACGTGCCTGATCCTATTATTCTTAACACTACCAAAAAGACATCGATCAGTAATTGACACTAGGTTCGCTTCATTTCTCACAAAAAAATTCAATTCTCATCATTTGAAATAATTTCAAACAATTGAAATTAAATTCCCATCGGTTAGTTTACAAAGATATCGAAACGTGACTAATCTCATTATTCTTAACACTAACAGGAAGAGATCGGTTCATAATTGAAACTATTTAGGCTCGCTTCGTTTCTCCCAAAAAATTCACATCTTCCAGAATTCAATCCTTTCTTGACACAAGATCCTAATCCAAAGGTAATGGAAACCACCACTATCAAATCAAGTATCACGTGCATTCAATCTTTCGTTTACACTTCTGTTTTCCGTTTGCAATGGTCGATACCGAAAGAAGAGGGTCCAGGTATCGGCCGTCTACGATCGATAAACAGATTTTCCGACCGGAGGATCTGCAAACGAAACGCGCATTGATGTTACGTCTGCTGCTGGTTATGCAATGGCGGCTCTAAATCGAGGCCCATCTTGTTACCTATGTATGCGGAGCTTGTGCTCGGCTCAACGTGAATATTTACATTGCTAATTCCGACCCTACGCCGCGGTGATTCGCGGTCGTTGACATCCTCAAAAATCGACGAGCCCCTCGTCCCTCTTTGGCCGCTTCTTTTCGAACACGAGCGTGTTCGCGAGTGAACAAGTTTGCTCGGGAACCTTTTCGATACATATTCGATTTGCCGCTTCCAATTCGAGCTTCGTTAGGGAATAATTATGTTAATGGATTAGAAGCATCGCGGAGAATTAATATCCGCGTGTCGACGACTATAGCGGAAGAATTTCTTCAAATACATTAACGCCGCTTCGTGTTACGTATGCATGTATTATTGAAAGAGCAATAACGAAATTTTGTTTCACATTTGTAACGTGTTATCGAAATGTATTACGAATTTCACGGTGTACTGTCGGTAATGGAATTTTCCTTCGTATTTTACCTCGAAATTATATAGGTTAATATTACGACCGAAGTGTACATTTCCGCCGGAATGCAGTTTTGTCGAGTTATTCCGAAAACATCTGATATCACTTTAATTCATTCGGGGTTTATTGTGACACAGTTATTAGCAATTACTTACATCGCATAGATTACTGCGAGCATTATACGTGTAATTGGCGACTTCCAGCATTAATGTACCATTAGAGTAATTACACTTCCACCTGAACAAATTACAGCGAATCAAGCC
>NW_017100220.1:217732-238325 GCF_001263275.1 Habropoda laboriosa
GTACAAAAAAAAAAAAAAAAAAAAAATAGCTAATAAAATATAATCCAAGCTTACCATTAATCTGAAATTCTTTATTAAGAATTTCTTAATTTTCCAATTTATCGTCGAATTTCTCCGAAACTAGCTTTAATCAAGCACATGTTTATACTCGATCGAGATTGGAAAACGATTTTTTTTTCATTTCTTTTTTTTGTAAAAGAGTGCGATTTTTCGCGAAAAAATGTGATCAAACAGTGCCAGAACTGGCGTGTGGAGTAATCAAGAAAGACGAGATCCAAATTCACGAGCGCAGCGTTGAAATTAAATGTCAAAACGTGAAATGAAAAATGTAGGGCGGTTGGAAAAGCGTAGAAACAAGGAGGAGGTCGTCGAAGGCCGGAATCAAATCGAAATCTCGTTTTCCTGCATTGTAAAGGGGGGGACGGTTCGCCGGGAAATTCTGCAGCCGGGTCAAAGCGTGAACAAGGAAAACTCCATTGAAGTTTTAAAACGATTGCACCCGACGAAGTTGCGGCGAAACAACTCCTGTTGTTCCGTCGATAACTCGTGGCCGTGCTTTACGCGCGTTGCGAGTTTCCTTCCTTCTCGTCCTTTTTTTTCGAGAAGGAGAGAGAGAGAGAGAGAGAGTTAACGCGCAGTTATTTGAATACGTAGTTACTGTGTTCGTGATTTCGTTGTCAATTCAAATGTTCCAGGGTAATACACTGATGAGGGAAAAGTTTGTTCGGTCGATGAAAATGTTCGTGCAAGTTTCAGAGGGAATTTTCATTTTTACGAAATGATAAAGGACGGTGATGCATTTTAGTATTTTGAATTTTTAGTAGAAGCCTCGTTAACAGAACTTTCTCGACTATTCGTTGCACAATTTTATTTTTAAATTGAACATTGAAAAGTGGATATTTAATATTGATTAGATAAGCAATTTTTAAGGTTGGGTAAATTCTACATTGTTGAATACACTTGGGAATTCTGTAACTTTAATGGGCTAGAAAAATGAGAAAATAATTGAAAATGAAGATAATTCAGCATCCAGTGAAACAGTCAAGCAACACCTGAGGAATTCCCACAATTCATGACTGAACATTATTCAACATATTCTACACTTCCAAATTCTATAATTTCAATGGATTAGAAAAATAATAAAGTAGTTAAAAATAAAAGTAATTCAGTATCTGGTAAAACAGGCAAGTATCACCTAATGAAATTCAACAATTCAACGTCAAACATTATTTAACATATTGTACACTTCCAAATTCTATAATTTCAATGGATTAGAAAAATAATAAAGTAGTTAAAAATAAAAGTAATTCAGTATCTGGTAAAACAGGCAAGTATCACCTAATGAAATTCAACAATTCAACGTCAAACATTATTTAACATATTCTACACTTCCAAATTCTGTAATTTCAATAGATTAGAAAAATGGGAAAGTAGTTAAAAATAAAAGTAATCCAGTATCTGGTGAAGCAGTCAAGTAACACCTGCTGAAATGCAACAGTTCAACATCGAACATTATTCAACATATTCTACACTTCCAAATTCTGTAATTTCAATGGATTAGAAAAATGGGAAAGTAGTTAAAAACGAAAATAATTCATTATCTGGTGAAGCAATTAAGTAACACCCAATGAAATTTAACAATTCAACGTCAAACATTATTCAACATATTCTACACTTCCAAATTCTATAATTTCAGTGGATTAGAGAAAGAATAAAGTAGTTAAAAATAAAAGTAATTCAGTATCTGGTGAAGCAATTAAGTAATACCTAATGAAATCCAATAATTCAACATGGAACATTATTCAACATATTCTACACTTCAGAAAAATGATAAAGTGGTTAAAAATAAAAGTAGTCCAGTATCTGGTGAAGCAGTCAATCCAATCCAACAATCAACGTTGAACATTATTCAACCTATTACACTTCAAAATTCTATAATTTCAGTGAACTGCAAAAATGGGAAAATAGTTAAAAAGAAAAATAATTCAGTATGTGGTGAAAACGTCAAGTAAAACACACGATGAAATCCAACAATTCAACGTCGAATATCAACTTTCTTTCCCGTGCCACGATGATGGCCAAGTGTTCACGCCAAAATACGAGGCCGCTCATTGCCAAAACAACACATTTTCATGCATGTGACCGTCGTTTCTAAGAAAAATTGGTTTGCCTTACGCGTTCGTAGCAGGAAGTCCCTGTTCGCCACGTCTAAAATTGAGAAATCCTCGTGATACGATCTTGGTAGCAGCGAGAGGCCAAGGTTGCATTCGAAAATCGCGCTTAACGTCCTTGACACCCCGAGATGTCCATCCCAGATGTCGTCCACGCTGACGTGTTCAGCTCGGTTGCACGAAATTTCCGGACGTGACTCGCCAACAGGAAGTCTCGCCCGATATACTTCATCCTCTGCTTCTATAGATACGTATAAATCACGAGTATGTTAATAAACATTTCTTCCAAGTCCTACAGCTGTATAATATAATCTTGTGCATAAATTCTTGAACACTTGCTACTTTTGAACATAGTATTTATTGATTTTTAGTAAGATCTTGCAAAGATATGAAAATTTAGTTTTTCCTTTATAATGTAAATGATTGGAAAGTGTTAGTTCAATTTCCTAAGTATGTGAATTTTATTCTTAATCTTCGTACGTCTTGTGAGACCCGAAGGAAATGTTCATTAACTTCAACCACATCTGAATTATTTCTCAAAAATATTTTATTGTTAATTTTCTTTAGTTTATTAATTTTGTATGTCACTACTTGATAATTTAATCTGGTGTAAGTAGTAGATGAAAAGGTGTTCCTTGTGAGAGTGCTGTGAGTTTAAATATTTATAGAAGAGTTCTAAAATAATTCTTTTGTTTCATATTTTCATAATCATCCTAAATGACAAAAGTTGCACTTTTCAAATTTTTCTTTTCCACAGTTTCATGAAATACAAAATATAGAATTTTAAGGATCTTTCAGACCTATTTGGTGAATCCCATCAAATATTTATCTTACTATTAATTACTATTGTGGCGTGTACCGAACCTCGTTCTATTCTTCCACGCGAACTTTCCCCTTTCCAACTCCTTCAGATTTTAGTTTCCGTTCTTTTGTCTCTCCCCGGGTTAAGACTTGCCTTCGTCCTCGAGTGGCCTAAGAAGCGCACATGTGGCATCCAGGTTCGCACGAGGACGAACGAATTTTCCGTTTCCACCACTTTCTCCACTTCTATCTTTATCTATCGCTACTCCTGTCTCCCTGTCCTAACAATATAAAAACCCAGTATGCCTGCACCTCCGGACAGTTTGTTCCTTTACCGCCCATCGCGACGTACCCGCCGAACCGCTACCGCCGAGACAATCAACAACGTAGACGATTGTATATTCTGGACAAATTGTACGCCTATGCGACCATACACTTATACTTTAATAAATTGAGGTGAAAACAGTGTAACGACGTTCCTCACCCACCTCACTATTATTACTATTAATTTGTATTTTCACTATTAACATTTAATTTACCTTACTTTCACATTTTTCAATTTTCCATTCATTTTCTAACTCTACTCAATTCGCATATTCTCCTCTTCTAAATATTAACACTTAACCTATTACCATCTCCAAATCAACAGAACAATTTTATCTCTGTTACTACCTAATTTAGGCCAAATCAACTTCGTCTCTTTCCAATACATTCTGACCCATTCCCGTTCTTCTCAACAATCTAAATAAATTTTCAACAATTTCCATTTCCCCCCGTTACAACACCATCGCGGTGAATTATTCTGCTCGAGCAATCGCGAGAACAGTAAACTATACAAGGGCCATAATAACCACTAACCACTCGCGTCGAGTCGAGAAGTTTCGAAGAAACGCGGCGCAGCTCGCGATGCAGGCTCAAGGCATTGAATCATTTTTACGTCGGAAAGTTTGGAAAAAGTCTCGAGCGGAACGCGCGAGTTCCGGGCGTTTTGGAGCGGCTAACGACGCCATCGGGCAACTTCGTAACAACTTTAATTTCCATGCGAAATCGCGAAGATACAGGCCGGAGTCCCGCTCATGTTTCCACCGCGTATCGAACATCGCCGCCATTTTCCTAACGGACAAATGCTCGACGGTTCTCTCTCTTATGGAAACGAGGCGGGTTTATTGTGTTTCGCGGTCGTATGAATCTTCGGGGACAATAACCATGATATGGTGTTCCACGATATTGAAAATAAACGGAATTGCCAGCTTGCGCTCGTTTTATGCGATGGAACCAGAGAAGGATACCTGATATCGACAGAGGGAGCAGGTGTTATGCTATTTTTCATCCTTTACGATGAAGTTAATGAGAAGGATTTTATGGATAATGTAGTTTCACTTTCTTAATTAGTGAGTGAGAAGATGTTTGATTAATAATTTGCTAATAGGTCTGAGGAAAAATTACGAAGAAGTCGCTTTTCTTGGGTTTTGCACGCTTTGAAAGCACTCGTGAATTTTTTACTGGCAAGGTAAACGTTGTATGCGTAAATTGTATAATTTTTTAGAATCATCTACAAATTTTGTAGACCTGCAGAAAATATTAATAAATTTATTTCAAATTTGTGAATTAGTCTGCATTTCGCTAATGAAAGTTTGCCTGATACATTCTTTTCTACAGTCAATTTCAGTGAAGTGAGAAATGGTTAGAATATTAGGGCGAGCAATTTTTAAAACACCCTGTATAACACATTTTTTTCTTTTCTCAAAGATGTGATAAATTTTGTAAAAAAATTGTATTTCTAAAAATAAGGGCTAGAATATTATAGTGACCAATTTGTAGGACATCCAGTATGACATATAAACCACTGCTCATAAGTATTTGCCTATCTATTTTTTTCTTTTTTCAAAGATGTGAAAAATTTTGTAAAAAAATTGTATTTCTAAAAATAAGGGCTAGAATATTATAGTGACCAATTTGTAGAACACCCAGTATGACATATAAATCACTGCTCATAAGTATTTGCTTATCTATTTTTTTCTTTTTTCAAAGATGTGTTAAATTTTGTAAAAAAATTGTATTTCTAAAAATAAGGGCTAGAATATTATAGTGACCAATTTGTAGGACACCCAGTATGACATATAAACCACTGCTCATAAGTATTTGCCTATCTATCTTTTTCCTTTATTCAAAGATGTGATCAATTTTTCAAAAAAATTATATTTTGAAAAGTAAGTGTTAGAATATTATGGTAACCAATTTTTAGAACAGTGAGTATTTCCCTATCTATTTCTTTTTCTTTATTCCAAGATGTAGTAAATTTGAAAGAAGAGTTATATTTTTTAAAATGAGAATTATGAAACAAGTTAAACAAGACTTCTTTCCTGGAAATTGGAATGAAGCTGCTTATTGAAATAAACAACATAGTGAATAAATAGGTGGGTAAATATTTATTTACTTATGAGCGGTAATGTTACAAAATATAATGTACTTGTGGTTCAATTATTAAGGACATTTTTTTTTTCCAATCTGTAATATATTTTCATTTTTTGTTGGATACACACAAGTTTAAGATTTTCTCTAACACTTCACCCAGAAAATTTCCAATTCCTCACTGTAATTCTTGCTTTTGTGCCTAACATGAATTATTAAAATTGTACGAACTTTAAGTTAACACGGAAAAGACTCAAAACTTCACAACACTTAACTAATCAACTGAATAATTAATTGGCGAGTGATTAAAAACGCAATATTTCACAGCACACGGCATAATAACTCAGAATCTTCGAAGAACTAACTATAATTCTAAAGAAGCTAATGGAACGTGAAGTAACAAAAGAGCATCCAATTCCAGATTATTCACAAAGTATCCTTACTAAGCCCCTTTGATGATTAATCATAAAAATTTCGCTTCAAAGAACGAGAGCTCCGAGGAAAAAGAAGTTTCATTAAGAACCTGAATGCAACGTCATTATTTATCATCTCCCTAACAATTCCCTAAAAAAAAGTGTCCACTCGAATAAGGAAAAAGTAACGTTCTCCGATGTTCCTCCCTTTTTATGTACATCCAACGTCTCCTTAGACCGATACTCGCCTGAAAATCAATAGCAGAAACGACAAGAACGCGGAAGAGAAATTCCGTCGAACAGAAAGAAGAGAGAAACTTTCCTAAAATCCTATCAAGGAGACAAACTGCGACTTAAGCGAATACATTCAACACAAGTATCCAAGAAACGCGGCCGTCGTACTCTTCCCAGAGGATCAGTGGCCACGGGAAAACGGGGGCAGCGTTTGCGCCAGTTTCCCTTCGGAAACTATGATTTACACGCGAAACTTTCCCCAGAAAGTACGCGCAGAAAGTAACAGCCCCTCCCGGTTTCGGCGCATTATGCAAATCGCGATACGCAACGCGTTATCGCGATGGACAAACGGGAAACACCGGGGATCGTAAGGGTAGCAGAAAGGAAACCTGGAAGAAAAATTGCGGCGAGGAGGCAAGTAGGAGGATGGGAGGGGGAGGGGGGAAAAAAAATAATGGCCCTCGAACGAGCGCCACCGCAAAACGTCGCGCGGCTCGTCGAAACTCGAGAGCCCATTGTGCTTTTTAACCGTCGCTTTGCTTCCCCCGCGAAGTAGGGGCGGAAAAGCTCGCGTTTCTTTCAACAGAACGACCTTGCGACGATCAAACGGCCTCCATTTCGGTTGGAGCACGTCTTCCCTTTTATTTATTTTTTTGTTTCATTTATTTCACTTCTTCGTTGCGTACTGTTCATGCGCGTGTGGCCTCTTCGATTAACAGTGGAACAACTGAACTCGCCGAAATGTCGGATTTCACATTTCTCACTTTAACCCTTTAGCGACCGAATTATTTGTTTTAACAATCTGTTATTTATTTGCCGATCATGGCGTCTGTAAAGTGGGACATGTGCATTCTACTGGATATGAAAATTAAATTACAGGAATTATTGAGGAACTATTTCCATTAAACATTCTAATTTCGAAGTTCTTTGTATCTTATACATAAATGTACCCGAAGGGGAAAAAGTGCACTCCGTTTAACTTTAGTTGCTCTAGTTTTAAATATTGAAAATTAATTATATATTGTCCATTGTTTTTTTGGGAATCTTGTGTGGGTGAATAACACGTGATAGTAAGTTTAATAGCAATATATTTTATAGCAATAATTACACAATAACGATATAGACACGTAAAAAGGAATAATGATAAGCTGATCAATGGTCTCCTATTCTTTCTCGCAAATAACCTCACGCACTCTTTCATATCAATAACAACGCGGTTCTACTGTTTTTCTCACTGTTTCCCTCTACGACCCGCTCGATTCCCCAATCTCGAGACGATTCGAGTATCACCCATATATCATGTCTATCCTCTAGATCCTTCACACAAATTCAAAAACAAACACACGACATTCACGCAACCGCTCGCAACATATTATTAAAACCAAATCCACATCTTATTCCACCTCTTTGATAACTTTTGAACTCCTCTCTTGGAAATTTGTTAACTATGCTTGAGCGATTTGAGAGACAAAGGAAGTTACGTAATGCAACAAGTATTAAGTAACGTAACTGAGGTGTTTAAATTGGATTACTTATTAAGTAGTATAGTGCATCGATTGCGTTTTGCCTGATTTACTATATTTCGGTATAATAATCATTTCAGAAATGATTCATCCACCTTAGCTACTTATGTAGACAACCAAAATGTTCGCTGTTGTTTCAAGCTGTAATATTCAAAATTTTTTGAAAAACGCCCAAAAGATCCGGAACAGTTTCACGATACTTTGACAATAAAAAGTTGTCAAAAAAAATATAGAAATGAGTTAAAAAGGAGGTTTCGAATAACGTGATGTGAAAGAAGGTTTTTTCTTTGTCGCGCATAATGTTCGAGAACACGACTGGATCTCGCAAAAGTCGATTAGAAGTCGATTATGCCGCAGAATTTCCGTCGTGACGCGATTTTCCGGTTTGAGGGGAATGTTTGAGAATCGTCGAGTCACCTAGGTGACTTGAGGAAACGATGAATAGCGAAAGTGAAACTTGTGACGAAGATAAGGGCGAGGATGTGGTGCAACGATAAGGGAGGGTGAAATTTGTTGGTTGTAATGATGCGGGTTTTAATAATATCAGGGCTAGAGGGTCGTCGGTTGATCAGATATCGCTAAACCCGGACTCAATGTTAGATATTTCGATCGGAGGGTGAGATTTTGCAAGCTAATTACGTTGCTGAGGAAAATTATGAATGTTATAATATTTTGGAATCTTATTGAAAAGTGCTTAAAAATGTACAATTAAGAATTGAGATTGGACATTTAAAATTAGTTACTGCAGAATGCTGAGTATTAGGAATATTCAATTTGCTTGAGAAAAGAAGAAGTAACGCTTAAGTACCGTATTATCAACAAGAAAAATTAATCAGGTGAATGAAATGAAAGTTTTTGTACCTTTGAAGTGAAATGCAACTGAAAATATGATAAGTATCTTTTGCAAAAATATTCAAACATAAATCAATATGAAAATTCATGTTTCAAAGGAACACACAGGATTCCAATTAAGTACAAGAAGTTCTCCTGACGTAATTTTGCAAGTCCAAGCTTTCATTCCTGTTAAAAATTCATCGAATCTCGTCAAGTTAAGAATATTCCTTCCTCTGTATTCTAAAATAAGCAGCTATTATCAGAGTATACCGTGTGTACCGATGACGAACTTTATCTCCTCGAATATAACAACTGAAATAACCGGTATCTCTATAAAAAGGAAATCTCTGTTCAAAGATTATCCATTTAAGACTGGCAAGGAAAAACTGCTGTGACGTTCGTGATGATACCGATATTTAATTGTCCAATGCAGGTAGATACAGCACGTCAAACATTTACCCAAGAAACGACGCGCTTGTTTCCAAGAAGTTCTTACGTGGGTAGTTGCATGCAGACACGTGCACGCCGCTGATAACGCCTGATCTCGAGCGCCTTGTTCTGGTTTCAGTCGGTTCCCTAAATCCGCTTAGAAGCCAGTTTCAGGCATCCCGACGCTAATACGTCAATTACCACGAAGCCCATTTCGAATTTGCTCGCTAATATCGCGCGAT
Source organism: Habropoda laboriosa (assembly GCF_001263275.1). NCBI lineage: Eukaryota > Metazoa > Arthropoda > Insecta > Hymenoptera > Apidae > Habropoda > Habropoda laboriosa. Next base: position 226,792 of record NW_017100220.1, read on the forward strand.
AACAGCGCTAACAGCCGTTCATGGTGAAGAGATCGCCGATCTCGGAGTGTGTGCTCGAATTTTTCGAATTTTTGACACTGCGTTTTCGAGCGCGTCGTGCAAATACAGACGAACGATTTCGAAGGTCGACGGAGTGAGGAGTGTTAATGCGGAATGTTCCGCTGAGATTTTATGTCATTTGTGTATTATGTGGTGAAAGAAATATGTAATACTTGATATTTAAGGAGTGAAATTTGAAATATGAATTTTTGAATTTGGAATATTTTAATTCGGAATAGTCGAATTCGGAAGATTCGAATTTGGAATATTTGGAATTAGAAGTTTTGAATTCGGAGTAGTCGAATTCGGAAGATTCGAATTTGGAATATTTGGAATTAGAAGTTTTGAATTTGGAATATTCGAATTCGGAAGATTCGAATTCGGAATATTCGAATTTGGAATACTCAAATTCAGATTCTTTGAATTCGGAAGATCTCAATATTTGGAATTCAATATTTAAAATTGGAAATTCGAATAACCAAAATTTACAAAACGTGCCTTCATTCTCCAGAAGAAAAGCTAATCATACAATGCTCACACTATCACACCCACACCGACTACACCGAAACTAAGTAGAAACTACAGGAAATTTCCGTTCGTGTCCGAGATCCCTACTGACCGTCTTCAATTTCATTCAAGTGTCCCCAGCCACCGGCAAATACATCTGAACTGCAGCGTGAATCTTGTCCAAAACTTGTCAAAACACCAGTCTGACCTCTCTTCAGCCTGTGTGGAAACTGCCCTGCCCTTTCTTGCTACGGATGGGTGCCCGGAGACTCGTACGGTCCCAAGTTCCATGTTTTCCTCTCGAAGAAAGTCTTCGTCAGCTGAAGATGCAAGAAGTAGTGGAGGCTGCGTGCTGATATCGCTGCTCGTATCTTATCGCTAGCACGGGGGAGGCACACTTCTCTTGAAATTGCCCCTCGACGAAACAACATCGCGTAGATATAAAAGCCCCTTGGTAAGTGGCTCAGTTCTTCAGGGAAGCCCGTTCGCCGTCTTATCGGCAGACGAGCCACGGTAACACGTAGAGATCGTGGACGAAGAAGAATAATTCGACGTCGATAAGATTGCCCCCCGCTCGAGGTGACGTTCGCGAGCCCTTCCCTTTCTCGTCTTACGCATGAATTTTCACCACGCGGCGTGGGTGGCCTGGCATCGTTGAATTTCGAGGATTTCAGAGACCTCGCTGCTCTGCTCTGCTTCGCGAAAGAGCCTTAAATGCCGCGTAGGCGTAGCGTGAAAGCGGAGGAATTTTGGCAGAATTGTGAGGGTACGTGATAAGGGGAAATGGAGGATATATGGCTTTTGTGGAGAATTTAGAAGTACCAGGGGTGGAAGTTGATGAAACTGAATATTAGAAAATTTGTTAACTTACATTCACTACGTTTTGCATGGTGAAAGAAATATGAGGAACTTGATGTAGCGGTGATGAATGTTGAAAGAGGATTAGAAACGCGTGGTATTACTTCACGTTGTGATAAAAATTCAACAAAATTGTCCTGTAAATTAGAAATCTTGTTACTAATGATTTAAAGAATGTTCTACAACAAGAATGTACAAACTTTGTTTAATAAATCTTGAGGAGAAAATGTTTGAAGTTTTTTTTTTTTGACTCTCCCTTGTAAGTTACTAGAAGTAATCTATTCTTTGGTCTTAATTAATTATTTTCACTCCTCTATGTTAGTGTGTCGAAGTTTACTTGCTAATGAGTCATATGCCTAAAAATGAAGCTCGACAACCTAATATTCGTGTAAATCTTCCAAGTCCATTGATTGAAACACAAAACGAAGAAAAAGAGGTACATTTCCAGCATTTAAAACCGCCCTTGACCTACATTCTAACAAACTCGAGCCTCAAGCACCAAACCGTCAACCACCCTCTTAATATACCCATAATCCAGCTCCAGGTGGTCACAAAATCACCCTGTAACCCCCGTAAATTCACCGGCACGCCACGTATCTGGTAGATGACAATCGATCCACGTGCAATTTTCTCCAACGTCGCGGATCGACCCGGCCTCGTGTCTTCCTGTGGGACGTCTTAAGGGGATTCCCAGTTGATCCATTAACCATTAGGCGTGTCACGAGAGAAGGAAGCGATTTGTGACCACCGATGGACAAGCCCCTGGGGAACACCGAGAGAATAGACGTCTCTGTATGTGACGGATCATCGCCACTGGCGCAACGAGAACAGCTCTCAGCTGTCCCCTATCCACTCTACCAGCCAAAGAAACAACCACTCTCCTCTCTCCGCTCTGTCTTCGTCTGATCGAAAAGAAACCACCGCGGGAACTGGGTGAAATTCAATTCGACACGATCGTTTGCATCGGCCGGTGAACAGTTTCTCGATCCCCGAAGCTACGCTCGGAAGGGTAGATCGTGCATGACGGGTCCGTCAGCCGTGGATCACCTCCAGGGATCTGTTCGTGGAAATAAAGAGGCGGAGGGAAACCAGCGTTTTCCACGTGTCTGTGCTCCAAGCTCTCTCGAGACGGGAGGAAAACAGGCCCGTGAACCACACGTGGAAAACGATTTCCGTGGATCTGCTTCTTCGAATCCCCTTTCTTTCCCGTTCACAGGCTCCCGGTAATGAACTGTTAACCCTTCGCCTAACTTTAATCCTGCACGCTTCTCCGAGGGTACGAAGGTTCAGACTGATCGAGCGACTTGGAGAATTGTTTTGTCGTTGTCGTGGTCGGATTTCGGGGGAGTTTGAGGGGAAGATCTTGTGTCAGTTTTGACGAGTGTTTCATTTTTACGGAGTTGAGATGTCGACGAATATGTTACGATGATTATTAGAAATAAGAAATTTGAATGCGAATAGAATTTGTTACTTTGCTTCTTTTTTTATTTCGTTTTGATATACCTTCTACTGTGAATTTATCTTGGATCTTTATCGTGAAATTTTTATCTACTTGACTTTGGTCTTTAATCATTTGTGATGTGCAATTTCTTTGCAATTTCCTTTTCTATGATTTCAGTACTATTTTCGAGAGACTCGATTCTTTCTACCATCGAAAACGATGTAGAACAAGTAGAAATCTGTAATATTCTTGTAAATGATCAAAGATCAAACATTTAAAATTGTAATATTAATGATTTAAGTATTACAATTAATCTAATAGTGGAAAAACAAAAAGGTGTATTTGTAGAAATAGTTAGTGCTATATTACAAAAGAAGAGATATGTAGAAATACTCTTTAATATTTTTAGAAAGTTTTGTCGTTTTAATTAAAGGGCATTCGTAGAGAATAGAGGAAGAAAAACTGTGAAGTGTTTAAAAGAATATCACATTTCACCCCGAAACACCTTCCCATTAATACGTCAAAGACACCCACCTTGAGATATTATATTAAATAAAACATGTATATTAAATTAGAATAAAACGATCACATTATAATTAATTGATTACCGTACAGAAATAGTAAGAGTTTTACTATCGAAAACCATGAAATGCATTAAGCATGAAGTGGTGCTATAGTTTTGCAGCGATTTTAAAATGTTTTTCGATTGCATCTCGATGTACAAACAAATTCAATGCTTTTCATCTGAAGTTCATTATTTACACTGCTCTTTAAAACGATACAATTGGCTTTGTCGAATTATTCTTTCAATGTTCCTAAAAATGTCAGTGGCGATATAGTTATACTGTGCAGTATATTGAACATCCTTACTCATTTCTCCCAAAGACAACGCTGTCTAATATTTCTACCCGAATTTCTACTTGCCCGAATATAAAAGAATCAAAGAAAAATCAAAAAGATAAATAAGAGAAAAATAAAAGAATGAAAAGTTTTGTAAGTTCACAATATTTACGTCTACGAAGCAAATTTCACACGAAATCCCCCGAAGTTATTCCTTCGATTTTTCTATTTAACTCGAATGAAACATGTACTTATCGGATTTTGCCTTAATTGCAAAAGCAAAACGAAAAAATAAAAGAATCCAAAATTTTGTAAGTTCACAATACTTACGTCTATGAAGTTTTCGTTCGATTTTTCTATTTGTACCCATTCTGAGGCTTCCTAGCTCAAAAAATAAAGGAAGTATCCCATATTCCACCGAGTAACATTCAGAAACCCGCGAAACGAAACTTCGACATTGAAATTGCCTCGATTCCTGCCCATCTCGCCAGAACTCCCCGCAAAACCGTCGAAAACATCAAAGTGACGAATATCAACGCGACGATGACATCTTGCCAAGCTGAATTCCGTCGAGCATTTATGTTTCTCCGTCTAGAAGTTATGAATCCTATCGCGGCGACCTTCCGCGGCCGTGCAGTTTAATTATAATTGCGGAACTTCCCGGAGTTCCGGCCGATGGTAGGGCATTCATCAGCCCCTTTATCTTCCATGGAACTCGTGCCAGGCTGTTAGGAACGAAAGAAGAATATTCGAACTTTCCAATGCCCTCCGGCAACTTTCTCTCCCCTTCTCACTCTCTCTCTCTTCCTCTGCACACCCTGTATCACCTCTTCTCTCTCTCTCTCTCTACCACCTGGTCTGTTCCTCATTGAAATCGACAAAAAGAAACCCCGGCACAAAAGGGAGACGTCTAGGTGACGGAGAGGATCTTAAAGGTCGCGAGGTGACTTCGAAAGTGGGTAATAAAAGTTGCAGAAGAAGTCGCTGGAAAAAGGTACCGGTGACGAGGAGAAAGAGGCGGTGGTAGTGGGGACGGATGGCCGCGTGTAACAGCGATAAATCATACATGACGCGGCCTTGTTTTTCCATCCCTCCTGGACCAAGCTGAAATTTTTCCTCCGGATATCGACGGAAGTTAGGCCAGCGCGAATACGCATCTGCCGGTGTGCGGAATGTTTTATGGGGGCGCGTGACGGTGTTGAAAGATCGCCGCGCGGAGGCACGAAGATTCACCAAAAGAGGGGACTGCTACTCTAGCCGATAAATCTTCCTGCTAGCTGGATTATTGACTGTGAAACGCTGGTTACGAGTTGCTGATTGGATGATTCGAACGTTCGAGCATGTCCAATATTTCATTGTTACGAGAAAGTACATAGCGGGTATGCAGGGTGTGAAGGAAGTTGAGAAGAACTGATTTTTGAGAAAATGTCGGTTCTTGAACGTTTCTAAGTTTTTATGGATGAAAGAATTCACGGTTTATTTCTTGATTTTGAGAAAATAACAGACGTTATTTAAATACTTAGAAAGTATAATTTATTAATTAAATTTTCATGAATGAAAGAATACACGTTTTATCTTTTGGTATTCGTTTTATTATATGGTAGTGATTCGTGTGATAATAAATTAATTTTGAGGAAGTACCAGTTATTATTTAAATGTTTAAGAAGTGTAATGTATTAATTAAATTTTTATGGATGAAAAAGTACACGTTTTATTGTTTGGTTTTGTTTAGTAAATTTATGTAACAATATTGCAATAGTGAGACATCAGGCTGAATAAAAATTGCAACTTATGTCCTTTTCGCATTTATTTTCTCAATTGAGGAGCATGTTCTACTTATCTGGAGGACGAAGAGAGATCATATAATCGTGGACTTCGAAATTTGATCTTTGGTACATTTCGAAATTATATCTTCCTTTTGATGACACGGAAAATTGTCATAGGAGGAAATTGTTCCGCCTAGAAGTGTAAATTTTGCTACGAAGTAATAATTTTTTAGAGATTTCAAGCACAAAATTTCAATAGAAAACACGTTTTCCACAATATCGAATAATTTTTAATTTTTCTTCTTTCAAGTTTGTGCATTTATTTCTACCACACCCTGTACATCACACCGTTTTTATTCGTATTAATATTCGCCACATGTTCGAATAGAAGAGTGACGATTTAAGAAAAATCATTTTATATACCCTTTCAAGAAGAAATGGCATTTTCACGTGGAGGCTAATATATCAGGATCCAGCGACAAATCAACGAAATGGCGGATGTATGGAGACCCTAAAGGGTCCCTTGCGACTGATCATGAAATAGGAAGGGATTAAAAAGCATCTACCAGGGATGGGACGTGTATGGGATGCGTGAATGTCCACAAGTGTCGTCGTTACATGGAAAATATCTTATCCCGCTAGATTTACGCGGTCTATTTGTGCAATTCGCTTCGATCAGCTGCATGTGTCGTATAAAACTAGGTCAAATGTACACGCGAAGCTGACCATTTCTGGAAAGTTACTTGATTTAAAATAGTTGGTCCCGTAAAAACTGACGTGTTACCTTCCGAACGGGGGTAATTTTACTTTGCCAGAAATTATGCAAGAACCAGGTGCCCCAAGAACTTTCTTTAACTTATTAGATTCTACAAAAGAAGTCTCTGTTACCATAAACATTCTCATGAGAAAATATACACTAAAAATTCCCTTATTATTTGTAACGACATTACTGCAATTAAACCTTATAAAAAAAAAACACAAAAATTAGAAAAAAAGAAAATCAAAAATCAATTAAAATTCACACAAGAAGAAACGTAAACTAGATTTTATTCTTTAAATAAATTTTCGTAACCGATTCTATTTTATAATCGCCTAATTAATTATACGGAAACTGCGTTAAAAATATTTTCATCCCTTCAATTTGGTTTCTCCCAAAATTACATCCTGAATGCGCCACTGGTAAGTTGCAACCTATTTCTCACCGAATATACCGACACAAATTTTTCCTCCGTAAAAGCACATTTTTTCCACGCTAATCGTGACTTTCAAGATTTCTTTTTTCCCATATCGTCGTGAAATTCACGCGACGTTTAAACAGGCCAGAAACTTCCAGAAACTGGCTGGTTCGTATCGACATCGAAGTTGAGCGAGACCAGGCACCGTGATTGCATCGAAATTCCGCTGGAACGCGTCGCGATTATCGTTCGAATCGCAATCACATCGACGCGGACGGCATACGATACCGATGCGAATTTCCAGTTGCTCGCGCGCTACCGTTCCCCCGTTCGATTCGCCGGGATTTCTGTAAGATTATCGGCGAACGACGGCATTGCAGCTGCACGAAAATACTGGATGCAATCGCGAAACAGCGACCAAGAATCCCGACGTCGTAAGCTGTTGCGCTCCAATTGCAGATCCCGTAAAATCAATGGATACGACAGTTTCTCTCCCGTTGTTTCAAATTTTCGTCCACGTTGCCGTAAAAGTAAGTACCTTAATAACGATCTTTTTAAAATTCAGATTTTACGAGTTGAACCAATCCGTTTGGATAAGTTTTGCAGATAAACTGACGTGCACGCGTGATACAATCTAATGTTTCGGTTTCTCAGTACGAAAGTGATCGCAAATTTTAGTATTTAGCAATCGTGAGAAATAATTTTTATAATTGTAGATGTGGTGGAAGGAAATATTGGAAAATTGAAGGGTTGAAATTGAATCGTAGCAACGTCTAAGATTAATGCCTTTTTATTTTAAAAAATTGATAATTTTAATCCATCATGTGATTGAGTTTGCTTAAAAAAATGAGCGATTTTAATCGATGACATATCTTGCAATTTTCTGTTTTCAATTTATGTAATGTAATCACTCTGATGCTAAGTTTAAATTAATTTAACATTCGTCTGATAAATTCTACCTAACTAATTGAAGAACGTGGACTTTCTTATTCCACGAAATAATTTTATTCCTTCTTACACGAGAACAAATTTACTAATTTACTAAAAGAACGTACAGTGCACGAAAACATACACACATTAAATAACCATTTTACACGAAATCTTCCAGTAAAAGAATTCACGTTTTACTCAGAATTTAATGTTCTTTAAACTGCAAACTTTAAAGCAGGTAAAAGCACTTTAAAATTCACAAATTTTTTCATCCGAAGAAATAATTCCACGTTAATTATTGTGTTCATCGTTTGATATTATAATTGAAATTTAAAGGAAAGCTAATTTCTCAATTTTTGCACATATTGATAACTGTATCAATTTACAAACAATTTTCTAACTCTCGTTCTTTGCCAAAGAACGTTCGAGAAATTTAAAGAGTTTCTCCCGGAAAAGAAGAAGTAACTACACAATCGCATTTCGAATATCCCGACCCATATAACGACCAAGCCACGCGACGTTGAACGTTAACCATTTATGGTATTTTTATGCACGGCTTACCGGTCCACGAGGGTGGGAATGCAAAGCACCCTTTGTCCCCGCTTCTTCGTAACGAAAGTAACGCAATCGTGATGCTCTCCGCGACGTAAACGAACCGCGATAAAAGTGAATATCGCCTCTCCTGTTGAATGCAAATCTCCCTGATTTAAATCCTGCGTGAATTCCCGCCACCGCAACCGCGCCCTGAATTTTTGCGGTGGTGATATATGGGACCAATTAAAAATCCAACAGGCGCGCTCGTTTGATGGGCCAATTATGCCGATCGATGGTAAAACGAGGCAATGTTATTGCAGTTGTTCGAATGTTGCGACGAAATGGCCGAAAATAATTTAAATTTGGAATTTCAACGTGTAGAGAAAAAGAAAGGAATAGTTAAAGTACTGCGCGATATTTAAGATCCTTATATTCCGATGAAATGGCTGGAAATTATTTAAATTTGGAATTTTAATGTACAGGGAAAGCGAAATTTAAGATTTTTATTTTAGGTAGTTTGTTGCTTTAAATGTGAAAATATTATAATTCGGAATATTTTCGCCTTCTAAATTTCTATTTTTATTTTTACTTTTATGAATGAATGAAAGTATCAACTAATGTATTCAAGACTCTTATTTTCGATATTTTGTTGCTCTCAATGTGAAAATACTGCGCCTTTCAAATTTTTACTTGTATTTTTACGAATGAACGAAGGTATTTAAATTTTTATGATAATAGAATCTCGAAATTTTCAAAACAATCTCAATTTTTCTGCGTCGATACGACAAGGCAAAGCGTCAAGTGTGTTCAATAAAACCCCGTCTCCCGTCGACAGGTTTAATTGCACGAGGATCACGCGGTAAACTGCATCGTACACTTAGCAAACTATTATGAACTAGTGTAAATTTAGTTAATTACAATGGTGGACGCGTGAAATGCAGCTTAACCGGCTCGGCCCGACACACAATGCACGGTGAAAATTAACCCTCCTGTACCGTATAAATTAAAACACAATTTCTCCTTCTAACAAAAGCCGAATAATTAATTCCCTCTCACCGTGCGTTATTCTTTCCCCTTTCGCAATTAAAACCTTCCTACGTCTCTCGAAAGAAATTCCAAGATCTCCAACTAGCAACTTCTAATTGCTCGTCAAATCGATTTTATCGTTCCCCTCTTAAATCAAACCGGGAGTCTTCGCGAGCTGATTGCGAACACGACGATCGCGAACGTCGCCTAATGGACACCTAAGCGAGAATCCATTCTTCCCGTCAACTCGTTTATTCCACGAGTTTCACCGTTGTCCACCTGGCGAACAGTTCCTTGTAAGGCCACACCAGAGCGACTTTCATGACGAATCGTAACGACGAGAGATAAATTGCCACCGTTCGCCCCTGGGGCTCTTCTGGGAGCTCGAGCCTGTCTTCCTTCGTGCGTCACGCCAAATCGAGCGAGCCTCTCAAAGGAGGTTTACGAGTCTCCTGTGAAAAATCTCGGGGACCCGGGGAAAACCGCCGTGAAGGGATCGATTTTTCCAGGTCGCGCGCGCGGGGCTCGCTGCCGGAAGGACCTATTAAAATATTGCGCGTCGCGCGAGGCGCACAGGGAGGGCTGCGATGCTGCAAAGGATTTTTCTCGGATGGTAAATATTGATATTATCGAAAGTGAAGGATATTGCCTGGAATTAAGTTTTTTTTTAAATTTGTATTCGACGCTAAATTGAGGTCAATTTTTGTTGGAGTATACTCAAGTGAGACACACAGGTCTATGAAAGAGTCAAGCGCTGTTTTAGGTAATTTTCTTTTTTGTAGAATTGATGCTATTGAGGTTGGAATTTTATTCTGTCGGATGCGTGATTTGACACTGCACTCGAGAGGCGACTGAAAATTTATATTAGACTTTTACCACTTGGTAAATAAGTAATCGAGATCTTTTACAGCTGATATTTTCCAGGAGAACAGGTCTATGAGCCTCCATAAATTGTCCAACGTATGTTAGAGGTCTAAGCAGTGAATAGTTTGAAAGGACCAACATTTAATGAACTCCTACAAGGGCTTGTATAATACGAAAATACATTAAATATTGAAATGAACAAGTTACATTCGTTAATGTATGCGTGGTTCATTTCTACGTTAGTTTTGAACAATTTCGTCGATTGTTTAGCAAACAAGCTTTGATTTGCTACTTCCCTGCAGCAAAAAGATGTTCGAGTGCAAAGAGTTAACTCATTTATCAGAATGTTTTGGGTCAAGGTGTTACACTCCTGAGGCTTGAAAAAATCGAATTCCTTTTTGGTTTAAATTGATACTCTATGATTCTAAAAATAGAATCGAAATAGTTTAAATACAAAATTTCAATTTTCTTTTAATATAAATCTCCGGTTTCAATTTGCAATCTTTGTGCTCCAGCTAACAACTTCCAATTGCTCGTCAATCGAACTTCCTTGGAATGTTTACGAGTAGAACGTTTTTATCGCTCCCCTAATTTTTCAAACTGATTTAGATTAACTAGCATTATTCAGCATTTATCCCCGTTTTCACCAGTTCTATCATAAATAAACTTGTAAAATATAAATTTTGCACGAACACTGACAATTTTGCACATTACTTTCCTGATTTATTTGTAAGTTCAGTTCTTCTGTCAGTGATAACTGAGGAGTTACATTTGCATGTAACTTTCAAAAGAATTACATTTTTTAAGCAAATGTTGCAAAACAAGTTAAATCCTTAACTTCCTCCTCCTCTTCTTTCACGTGAAACAAACTTGCGAGCAAACACTTAAAAGTGATAATAATACATTCTACATTGCTGCCATTTGCTTATGGTCCCAATAGTACAAGTTAATTTCACTTCTTTCCCGCTCTTTTATCTAAGATTCCAATAATATATAGTATATCAAAAATACAGTATATTACAAGTGCTTCTTTGTAAAACTAACAATTCCGACTTACACTCTTAAAGATATGTTCCTCATTTATATCTCCTACTTCTCCCATTAAATCCACAGTTTACTCTTCACCAGCTTCCCCTTCCCGCATCATCAATTCTCAAATATCCTAACCAAATGTTCAAACTCCAGATAACCATCGAAACTCCATTTATCCCAGAATCTGATCGAATCATCCCAGCACTCACGATCCCTGGAAAAAAGTTAAAACGATCCAGCGAGAGCGGAAAGAAGGAAAAAAGAAGAAGAGGAAGAGAGTCTGTTCCGGTGTTCTTGAGGATGTTTTTCAGAAACGGGACAGCGCGGACCGGGAAACCGGCGGGCAGAAGTTTGTGCAGGAACAGGGCGGAGTCCCGGTCGATATCAACACGGCCTGAGGTTCGTGTGCTCCCGCGGGAACGGACACGAAAATTATATCGTCGTCTGCCGCTTATGAAAACAGCCCCGTAAAGCAGCGCGACGACCTCGTGTCACCGTGTCGGCTGTTCCGTGTGACGCGAC
>NW_017100220.1:238349-242527 GCF_001263275.1 Habropoda laboriosa
AAGTGCGTTTGTCTTGCTTCCACGCGACGTCCTACACACAGCGTTGCTCCTCGATCCAATTTCAAGCAACGCGAAAAAAAAAGAGCGTTTCGACGCTCCCTTCGCGTACACAGGGTGTCCCGTAACTCTTCGAAAATCCGGAAATGGGGGGTTGCTGGGGTGACTCTTAACAACTTTTCCCTTGTCCAAAATGTAGTTTGAAGCTTCGTTTTCGAATTATGAACGAAAAACACTGGCCAATCATAACGCCCGTAGCGCCCGCGCTCAGGGACGGGCGAACAGAGGTTCACCCGCGCGCTTCATCGAAATCGGTTAATGTTTCTATGAGCTGCAAACGGTTAAAGATTGTGAAAATCGCACCATCACGACTTTCGGCGTAAAACTGTAATAAATCTGCAGATTCTTACATCTTTCGATGCCTGCCGCTTGTTTCTCCATCCACCGATTTCGATGAAATTTTCAGCGTGCGTATCATTGCCATAGATCTACAAAATGTATTTTTTAAATTTTCATTACGAGCTCAGATAGAAAAGTTGTAAAAACGACCTTCGCTATTTTCTTCGCGATTCCGACTAATTGCAGTTTTGTCAAAAATTTATACAAACGTCGGAATTACGGCAAAAAACCATTTCTCTAAGCGATCGATAACCGAGAAGTCACGCGTCGTTCACGATAGCGCGCGGGTGAATCTCTGTTCGCCCGTCCCTGAGCGCGGGCGCTACGGGCGTTGTGATTGGCCAGTGCTTTTCGTTAATAATTCGAAAACGAAGCTTCAAACTATATTTTGGACAAGGAAAAAGTTGTTCAGAGTCACCCCAGCAACCCCCCATTTCCGGATCTTCGAAGAGTTACGGGACACCCTGTACAGACGCGTTGCGTGGAGCCTCTACATGGGCGAGGGAGTATTTGATTGAGCTAGTTCGGGAGGGTTGAATGTTATGTGATTTTAGGACCTGGGTTAGGGAGGTTTGCGAGAGGTGATTATTTGGAGGTGAAGAATATGGAGGAAGGGAAATGGGGTGGAGAGTGATCGAGAGGAAATATGGAGTTCTGTTAATTTTTGGAGGTTTGGGGGGGTTTGATGGAGTTTGGAATATGTGGAAAGGGTTTTCATTCATTTCTAGGTAAAATTTGATGTTTCTTTTGAAACATATTGACATATTTTTTATTGTTTTTAAGTACTTTTCTTCATCTTTGGGGCAACGTGTTTGGAATATTGTGGAATCTATGGTTATAATTGATTTTTGGGTAAAAATGGATCTTTATTTTGAAAAGTATTGAAATACTTTTCTCCATCTGTGGAACATGTTTGGAACATTGTGGAATTTCGAGTTTCAATTGATTTTGAGGTAAAAGTCGATCTTTATTTTAAAAAATATTGAAACACTTTTCATTGCTTTTAAGTAGTTATCTTCATCTTTGGGGCAACATACGGATTTCATAACTTCGATACACTGGAAATTTGAATTGAATTTTAGGAAAAATTCGACGTTCATTTTAAAAAGAAAGTTCAATTCATTTTGTCGTTGCTTCCAATTACTTTCTTCCATATTTCGGACTGTATACGGTTTTCATCATTTATAAATTGGAATACGGTGGAGTTCTGTTAATTTTTCCTGGCTTCGTGGGATTCGGTGGAATTTCAGGAGTGTTTCGTTACGGACTCCGCTGTTATTATACAGTGCGTTATAGTTATAGCCATTTGAATTTCATTATGATCACCGGCAGGTTGTTCGAAGATTGATATGCAAAGGAACAACGAGTCACAACGCGGAACGAAGAAGTCAGGTTGAAATCCCCGAGGGGTAGAACCGCGGACTGTATTAAAACTGGAATAACAATCATTAAACAAAGCTGAACAAGACCTCTAAAGAGAGGAGAGCTGCTTTCGCGTTGCCGCGGAAATAGCTCGACAATACTAATCCGACAAGCAAGAAACGTCCCCGTTTCCTCAAAGCGGGAAACTTCGAGAGAGGAAGAACACCGCTGTAACTCGATCTTTCGCGTCAAAGCGGAATACTTGGCAACGGGAAGCGTATTTTTAAATTCCTCCAAGGAAGCGTAATTATCAGCCACAGCTGTTTGCTTTCTGCTGTGACGTCTGGCCTGGCAGAGCAACGGTTTCAACAACTTCAACGTGTAATAACGCATTTAGCGATTATTGTATCTACTAAATGTTGTATCAAAAGCTAGTTTATATTTCATTGGAAAGTACCAATAATGGATAATTGACAAAATTTAAGAAATAATAATAAAAGAGGAGATTCCATACATTTACTTAGACAAATTAAGTAATGTCATTTTTCAAAATCAGGCTAAACAGTCTAAATAGGATGGTATTGAAGCATCGATAAAGAATCACTGATAAAAATAGGAAAACAGTAAGAAATAATAATGAAAGGAAGAATTACGATCGTCCCAAAGTATATTGGAAAAATTGATACATTTATTTCAACAAATTATTCAATTCCATTTTTGTAATTCAGGCTAAATAGTCTATGTAGGGTAGTATTAAAGAATCAAGAACGGAGAACAAATTGAAATAGAGAAATAGTAAGGAACAATAATAAAAGAAGGAATTATGTTCATTCACCATAAAGAATTGACGAGTTTATTGGACAACTTAACAAATTTTCGTATTGCGATCAAAGAATTCACAAATTTATTCGGCAACTTAATACGTTCATGTATTACAATTAACTAATTCACTAATTTCTTGGGAAACTTAATTCATTTACTTACCCAAATTACATGTGACACCCAAATTAAATAATTTCAATTATCAAAGCATTAAAGGAAAAAAACATAATAATAATAATAATTGCTTACAAGCTTACAATATGACATTTTTTATTATTATTAAAATACTATAGCATATTATGTCATCCTATAAATTCGTGTGGAATTTTGTACCTAATTTATATCAATATTTCCAACAAATCGCTGAATTTGATAAAAAAAAAAAAAAAAATAAGTACCATCTCGTCCCACAACTTTTTTCTATTTTTCTTCTGGTAAGACCATCATATCGTCGATATAGAATTTCTTTGAATTTTCATTAAAATATCTTTCGTTTTCGACACGACCTAATAAAATACTACGAATAAGAGCATCGAATGACGTTGTAATTTTTCGAGTAGTGTCACCATTCGACGGTGAGCGCGATATTTTCGACGCCATTGGTACGCTCGAACGGGACAGACGAGAATAAAACTTGCCGTGTATCCTGCGTAGTTCTCGAGAGTATTTCTGGCGTGTGTGACCCTTAACTCGTGAGCGACATCATGTCTCGCACTTGTTTACGCAATTCCAAGGGTTTCCTCGCGAAAATCACGTCATCGTCTTGCTGAACCAGCCGCGGGGCTCCGGGGAAATCGCGGCGCTGGAACAAATTGAAACTACACGCTTTCCACGGCCACGAAATGGCTTCGAATTGAATCGGAGAAGGGACTGTCAAAGTTCGAAAGAGTTGCTGCTAAAAGTGTTACAGCTGGATGAAGCTTGTCCCATCAAGGTGCACGTGAAAAACTTGATAAAAATTACCGTCATCGCGAGGTACCGAAGAGTACGAATAAATTGTAACAAGTTTCGCATAAAATTAGATCTTCCATAGAAATGAACGATTTAATAATTAATTGCTAATCTTGTATTCTATATAATTTTGTATTTGTCTTCGATTCCCAAAAAGTAACTTAAGAAGAATCATATAAAGTTTAATTGAGCAAAAAATTAGCACTCAACTAATCTCGACTAATCAACTTGCAAACGACAAGACCCGACATTAAACGATCAAAAGTGAGCAATACTTCAGGAGAAACGTCTGCAAATAAATATCTTTCGAGAATCCAACCTTCCTTCAAGATACGAATTTTTCTTGAATTTTCTCTCCGCGAACGTTGCATCGCTAGGAGAACAAGCATCGGTATAAACAACATTGATATCTCTGGCAAACTCGATTTAACCTGGGCTAGTGGAAAACGGGGAGAGAGGCGATCCATCATTGAAGAAGGAGGCAGGCTAAAGTGCCGTGAGAAATGCAATTCCACGACGCAAAGGAAGGATCAACAGGCTTCGACGCGAATCATCCCTTAAATGGCCGCCTCGCCGCCCTCGAACAATTCGCCTGGCCGATGAAAAATTCAATCGGCGAAATTATCTCGGCTCGATTCCCCCGAATA
>NW_017100220.1:242631-248449 GCF_001263275.1 Habropoda laboriosa
TCCGTGGGGAATCGAATCGCTGGATAATTCTCCGCGGTGGCGGTTCCTTCGATCGAGAGGAGCTTTTCAGAATGGAAAGCGAACCGCTCGATTCCGCAGATAACTTTATCCCAAGCCCCTCTCTACCGAGCCTCGCCTCCTTTCCTCCCCTCCTTAAATCGCGTTTCTTTCGAAACGAAATTGGAATAATCTTGCTTCCCCGATCGGTCGGACGATGTCGACGAACAACAGCCAGACTTCGTTATTATTAGGTCATCGTCTATAGACAGAGTGGTCCACGTAAAACAGGTCACCCAATTGTCTTCTGTAGCAAACGAAGGTACGAGAAAATTGTTATTCGTAATTTAAATGAATTCAAATTCTGAGCAAAATGGAAAAATCTTTTTTTCTATTTTTTTCTTTCATCAATGTATGAATTTTTTTCTACTGTATGTTATAACAGACATTGATGTACAACTTAAAAATACGTAATAATATAACCATAAACTCAAAATTTCGTATTTCGTATTCCTTCCATAAAAAAAAAATTTTCCTCCATCTTATTCGCCCTTTGAAACCATTTAAATTACGTGTACACATTTTCTCGTACCATCATAGCTAGAGCAGAGAATTAGGTGGTCCGTTTTACGTGGCCCACTCTGTATAATAGGAATGATTTTAAAAGATCGACAACAAAGCAGAGAATCTTGCCAAAAGACAACTGGGAACATCGGTGAATTAGTATTTTTCAGCTATCGGTAATATTAGTAAATGAAATTCCAATTACCATTAAGTATAGAAATATTAATTGCCTTACCAAATAACACTATTCAGGTATCTATACTTTTCTAAAACATTTAATTTCTGTAATAAATATATCCACGTATATGGACCTCACCTGAGGTCCCAATTGCTTAAATAAAAAAGGTAGAAAAGACAAATCGACAAACAAGAGAGCAGTATAGAAAAACAGGGGACATATATGAAGAAATAATTACAAAAAAAAATTGCTTTACTTTGAAGAACACCGATATCAAAGTAACAAATTCAGGTAACTCTTGAAATGTCAAATTTTCCAATCCAAAATGTCGAGTAAACCGCTACCAAGTGGATAACGAGTACCTAATCCTCATCTTCTCCAAGATGAGTGCTTATTACGCACACAAATCTGGTGAATGTCATCTCGTCCCTTGAATATCCACGCGAGTTTTAATTCAACTCGCGAAATACGAGTAACTTTTCAACGCCCTGGTCCTGAAGGTACAACGACAGCGGTGTATAATTAAAGGAGTAAAAGAAATACTTCAAGACACTCTACAGAGTGAGATACTCGAGGGAGGGGCCGCGAGGTTGTTCGCGTTTTTAATATTCAAAGGTAAACATTTAACAGCTCTAATTCTGTTTTACGGCGAAGAAAAGGTCACCTATTTAAAAAGGGAAATTGTGAAAACTTCTCTTTTGAATGTTTGATACTCGAAACATTTGTAAAAGGTACCTACTTCTTTCGTTCGCCGTTTCTCTTTCCTCTTTGCTTCCAGCGAGAAAAACATCGTCAATTCAGTGAAGGAAAAAAATAAGGTAAAAGTGTAACGTGTTGTTAGCGCACTTTTTTATTCGTAAAACATTTTTTGCGTTCCTTTGGAAATTATGAAATCCACGTTAAAAATGCAAATAACCGGGCGTCGGGTAACGTCGAATGATTCTTTGCTCTACTTTCTTCTACCGCCAGGGGAGAAATAAATTACGTTACTCCGCGGTGTTACTTTAAACATTGCGTTTTTCCCCTTTTAAAAATACGATCATTTTTTAGTGGTACAAATAACGTCCTGGAAGTTCCATCCGCGTTTCTCCTGCTTGGTCGAAGAAAGAATCGCAGATTCAAACGTTGACAGTGAGAAAGCGGCCTGGTTTAGTATATTATGTCCCCCCGCAAGTTCTCTCTGATAAAAGGTGTTCCCTTTGTGAAAATTATGCGACTTCTTAGCCTTACAAATTCTCATTTCTCTCCCCTTTCAAGTGTCTTTTAACAACAATTCCTTCTCTTTTCCTTGCTATTCCGTGATCGTGAAACAACAATTTACATTATACAAAGCGTTGAGAATATTTGAGTACTGAATAGGTGTTATCAACTAAATTATTATTATACAGAAAAAATTAACTTCCTCTGTAAAAACTACACGCTTATTTTCTTCAACAGAATCATTATTCTCGCATCATTAATAATGCACGAAATCGTCCTCTTAAAAGGCTCTAGAGAGTAATTTTCCTGAAAAGGCATAATTTCACTAATTTTTTAGAAAGCTGTATACCTTCCACAAAAATTCTCAATTCAATTCAAAACAAAACTCCTACATTTGACTTCTAATTACATCTCTCGTACTTGAAGCCAAAATGAAAAGTATCAAACTATCCGTAGCTATTTCAAAAATTCATAACCACTCGAGAAACGGTGCAATAAATTCTCGAGTTAAATCCAGATTAAACATTGCATTTCGCCGCACTCTTTCACCGATCATCCTTCATCCAAAGCTAACAGAGGTGGAAAAAAGTATAGCCGCTAATAAAGAGCAAGTACCATACGTGTACGCCTCACGGTTCATCGAAGGGAACCCTTCGTTTACCCCGAATCGTCGGCCATTTTTCTCGCCGCTTCCATTTATGATCCTTTGATCCAGTGTATCGGTCAGCTCGGAGACCGTTACACCGGTTTCGGTCGGTTATTATTTCGCGATACGTCCGGATACTGAAAAATAAACCACCGAGAAACGTCCCTCGCAGCTGCACGAATTTACTTCGTTCCCCTTTTCTGCCGGCTCCTTTATCGCGCTCGTAAATTTCGCCACGGTAATTGTTTACGGCGAAAGGAAAAGGAAACGCGTCATTATTACACTCTTATTGGAAGGGATTCGAGCAGCAGTATGTATCGTTTTACGATCACACGGACATTGAATCATCGCGGACCATCGAAATCTAACGTATCGCCCACAGTATCAACACGCTCCGCCATTGTTTCCTCGAAAGAATCGAGTTTTCCGGTTGTACGCGCGCGATGTCGAAACAACAACGCTCAGTTTTACGATCGAAAAATTCCGTGCGACAGGCTGACTGAGCTTCGTGAGGAGAATCGAAGTCTGCTTCCTTTTTTCTTTTTGCTTTTGCCGTGGTACTTCGGAAAATGTTGGAAATGTAACATTGCAGCACAGTAGGGAAGTAAAATTATGGAAGATACGATTTTTAGGAACATTTCGAAGGAAAATAGTCAGAATTGTAGTACTCGAGAATCGTGTTAAAGTGTTAGACCAGCTCTGAGGCCTCGAAATGATGACACCTTGTGAAAACTTTGTAAAGGGCTTTAGTACATCACCCTTGAAGAATGTAAAGGTATTTATTCATTTAATCAGCTGTAACGAGCACTTGGAATGTAATAAAAACTTCATAAGCTATTTGAAACCCATGCATTAGGATTTTTTAGACGTTACGTACCTATGTTAGCCTCGAGTCGCAATTCCAATACAGTGTTAAACAGTTGTATTACATTTGAGCCACTCAGAAGCCAAAGTGACTAACTCCATCAAACAGGATTTATCAAATTTCTTCTATTTACGTAGAATTGAGCAGCAAGCACGTGCGTAGATACTAAAATTGGAAGAATTTCAAAACGTGAAGTTAATCATTTTGGCTTCCGAATAGCTCGTTTGGTAATCGTCAGTCTCAACTCGAAGCTGAAATTCCAGCAAAACTACAAATTTGCAAATTTAGTCCAAAGGGAGAAACTCGCCCGTGCCAAATATCCATTCAATAAACCACGCGTCCACCTACGAACAACGTCCAAACAATCCTCGAACACAACGATCGAACAAAGTGTCCATAGAAAACACCGAGCTAATACAAGAACGTAACCGACGACCCAATTCACCACTACCACAGAATCATTTCCCTCTATTGAACCACTTACTACCTCGAAACGCTCTGATAACATAAATACTGGAATAAAGGGTGCATAGAAAATCCGGGGAACGATCGAAGAAGCCATCGAGAAGGGACGAAAAGGAAGAGAACTCGCCCTTCTACGTCGAGAGGGTTAGCGAGGGGAGGGTGGAGCTCTGCGTAGGGCGCTGGGTCAAAGGGATGGTTTCGCGGGGGGAGGGGGGATATAGGGTGGGCCAGTTGGTGTGCCAAGGGTGGGTCGGATTGAATCGAGAGAGGGTCTGCGTGTTGTCGGATGTCTCGCTGATCGATAACCTAACCTATTAACCCAGTGGTGTAGCGCGCGTGCGTGGCCGCCTCGTAGGCGTCACGGCTACTCCCGTGACGTCACGGGACTCGCAATATCGATTGAAAAATCCGGGAAATGTCCCAGGACGTCGGGACGCGTTGTTCTGGGATTCTGGGCCGGACCAGCGGGGATTCAGCCCGAGCCAGCCCGCGCCGCGGCCTCGATACGCCTTTTTTCATGCCTCTGGCCCGCTTTCTCGTACGCTCGCCTCTCTCTGCGCGCTGATCCTTCGCGGTTAAAGCGGATGTCACCGGAGAAAGCGAGGGAAGGTTCGCCGTGCTGCGGATGATTCGGAGAATGATTCCTTCGGACGGTCGGCTTTTCTCCGAGAGGATGAATTTTCGAGGGTGAATGAAGGATACGAAGCGGTTTGAAGTGGTTTTGAAGGGTGGAAAGGATTAAAGAGGAGCGTAAGATTGTTATCGGAGATTGTACTGGTTTGGGTGATTTACGGATGGGAAGTATTTTCTGTTTTTGTTTAGGTTTAAATTGTACGTACTTTTTCTCGAGAATTACAATAGTTTCTTCGTTCGTTTAAAATGGGACAATGCAACTTCAATTATTGTTTATGAAGGTAATCTGATTCAGGTGTTTGAAATTCTTCGAAGCTTTCCCAACAGTTTCACTTGCTTTTCTTTTCCTGGGAATTTAATAGTTTCGTCGTTAGTTTGAAATGGAACTGCAATTTCAATTATCATTTATGAAGATAATCTGATCAAGGTGGCTAGAATTCTTGGAAGCTTTTTCAGCAATTTTACTCGTCTTCCTTTGAGTATCATGCAACTATTATACAATGACTATCGTATCTCTGTTATCGACATCTAAATTCTTAAATTTACAATTAACATACTATTTTTATACAATTGCACTCTCAATAGCGAAGTTTAAACTCTTCCTATCTCAGCTAATTTCTCCAAATACCTACGTGTTACTCAAGCGAAACCCATCACACCACTCGTTTAATTCCCACGGAAACCAAAAAATCCAGTTCACTCAACGCGTAACGACTTCAGCAATGCTCAAAGCGTCGGCATCCGTTATTTCCGAAAACTGGAATTAAACGTTCCTGCAAATCTCTTTGAGAAGCGACGAGCAGAGAAACACACGCGGCCGTGAATTCAGCGAAACTTCTTCTAATACGTTCCGCACATCGGTTACGTATGTAGCAACCCTGATCGCCTTTCCGCTATCTCGAACAATCGACGCCAGTGAGAACGTTCTCGATTCTCGATCGAGCTCGCGATTTCGCCGCAATTTCTTCCGACTTCGTGGCAATTTCCTGCGAATTCCGCGGCGGTAAAGCCCCGATATCCGTTTTATACGATATTGTTTACTCCACCTATTTTTCGACGCGCTGCGCCATTCCAATTTACGTAACCGAGATTCATGTAGTATCTTTTTCGCCTGGTTTTATGCATCGCGTGACCCCGCCCGGCTCGCTGATTATTCGCCACACAATCGTACCATGAATTATGGATCGATGCTCGCAACGTCTGTTCGCGTTTGCACGCGCCCGAGCATTCAGAATCTTCCGTGCTCACTTGCTCCTCCCTTTTTATATCC
>NW_017100220.1:248500-255259 GCF_001263275.1 Habropoda laboriosa
GAACAGTTTCTCATTCTATCCATTCAAGCCCGTTCTCTTGAATTTTCGTTCTCTCTATTCTCCGCGTTATTTAGCTTTCGGTATTTTTTTTTTTTTTCATCCAAGCTGCTTTCTATTTCAGTTTCTCTTTACTTTCACTCTTCTTTGTGTTTTTTTTTCTCTGCTTTTCTTTATGCTTGCCTATTTATGCAGATCTCTTTGACTTTCTCCTTAATGTCACTTTCGATGCTTTTTTCTATTACGAAACGTGTTTCTTCTTTCTTTGGATTATCTTGGTATTTGTTCCATTTTATTTATTTTTCGTTGTACATTATTTCGCTGCTTGGCGTAACTCCAGAAACGAGCGATTTCTTCTTTTTCTCTGGATTTCATCTTTCGTTCTTTGTTTCGAATTTTACGTTAATTTCTTCTTTCCTTCTCTTCATCCTTTTACTTCCAGCTATTTTATTTTTCCTGCTTTTACTGTTTAATCGTTTCGTTACTTCCTCTGTTTTATCTTTCCTACTTCTTCTGTTCTGTTTTCTTTTACCTTCGCTCGCTCTTATTCTTATGTTATTCTCTACACATTTTCCTCAACTCCTTCCCATTCTCTTCCTTCCAATCATTTTATTCTTTACACTTTTACCGTTCGCTCTTTACTTTACTTTTATCTCTTTTTCCCGATATCATACTCTCTCTTTACCATTTTTTCTACCTGTTTACCTCGAAGCTTCACCTTCGACCTCTTTCATTTTCCTACCGGTTTTCCTCTTTCTTTTCCTCCCACGCGTTTCCCCAATGGCGAACGACGTCGCGCGCGTAATTCAATCAATCCGCATCCGTCGACGTCGAAAACCGAGTATCCGCGGGCTGATTTTATTAGCCGCGAGTGCGTGTTTCGCCGCAGCCTCTGCGCCGATCGATTTTCATAGTCCATTAAGTAATTGCGCCGCTGGACGTCCGTGATCGCGCGCCGCGGACAGGATCGCTTCCTGCGCGCGCCTCCGCGCCGATTTCCGCTCGTCGCGGCGACGTTAGCCCTCTCGATTAATCCGGGACTCTAACTAATCGATGTCCGGACGAATTAAGTCGTGGTTACGCCAAGTTGAAACGGATACCTGTTTCCTGGCGTTAATTCGTAGATGCTAAATACCAGCCGGAGGAGAACGAACGATAGGCTGTAAGAATCGAGCCACTCAGAATCCAAAGTGACCAACTCCGTGAAATAGGATTTGTTAAATTTCGTTTCTTTATGAAGGATTAAGCATCAAGTATGCGCTTTGGTATTAAAATTGGAAGAATATCAGAAAGTGGAGTTAATCGTTTTGGTTTCTGAGAGGTTCAATTGTTATCGATTTTAAAGTTTGATACACTTAAGCGGTTACTGTGGTAATCAGGCGTTGACAATTGATTTTTCTGCATTTCTCAGACGTATCAACTTTTAGGAATGTACTATGAAATTTTTGTAGCTTGAAATAATTACGAGCAATGTCTTTGGGACGTTTTTAACCCTTTCACTGCTATTGATAATAAGAAAATTTTCTTGCACTGTGCTGTTGGTGACTTTTGGTACACTTTCGCCTTAATTCAATCCTCAAATTTTGCTTAAAATTCAATCCTTAGAGTTAGGGATTGGGTTCATGACATGGACGCCTGTTTACGATATTTTTGAATGCGCCCCTTTTCTTCTTCGCGTTAATTCATTTTTCTTTCAAATTGGCCACGAAGCCCAGGAAGCGCTTTATGGCTGCAGAAAAATAAATTTTCTGCGGGCCACATACCTTCCCGGTGCCCACTCATGAACATTCAACAGACATAGACTTGTCATAAAACCTTTCGCGTCTCCCTGACCGCCCCAAGTCCCGTTACGCGCGGGCTACCCTTGGGCCTCACTCCCCCGCCATCGCGACACACCACCACCCTGCCAACTTGGAAATTCCAGGGTGGGCGGCATGCTCGCGGGCCAAGGAGGACCGTCCAAGAGGGTAGACCCGTCCTCGTTGGCGGAAACCACCACCTTGTACCCGTACACCCATTTATAAATAAGCGCACCAACGCGGCAGAAAGACAGATCAAAAAGGGAAAATAGACAAGTAGCACGTAACGAACACACACCACATAAAATTGTCACTCTTCAACATAAAGCCTTTGTCTTCTAACATATTAAAGTACGTGCAAACTCTAAGACTTCACACCAACAACCAACCCACACCAAGATCCACCGACAATCCTGCGTCACCACTCTCGAGCATACCGCTTGTTCGAAGCGCACGACGCAACAACCACTTTAGTTTAATAATAGAAATTTAAAATTTTTAATCGCCAAAACGAAAGATTTTGCAGCGAAAGGGTTAACCCCCTGCCTTATAACAACGAATCAGACTCGTGGCACAGATTCTGTTTAAAAATGCGGCAAAATCAGTTACATAGGTAACAAAAGATCTCAATAATCTCAAATAACAAAAATACAAAAATTAATATCCATTCTAACTTTCAGTTTAATTGACAAGACCGACAATTATCAAATTTAACGAATCTACAATAATTAGCGTTTCTTACCTAATACAGCATTAAAACAGTAAATGTCCGAAGCTTAGACGCACAGTCAGAATGTTAAGTGAAGGGGTTAAGAAGGAACAAATTTACCAATGTACCAGCTTACAATTAGTGTACCTACAGTATTCGCATTTCCATGCACAGCGTAAAGTACATAGACGCTGAAAGATCACAATACGCGGTATACGACTTCTAGGCGACCATTAACATTTAAAAACTTTCCAAACGTCGCCTGCACGATTCCATCAGGCTTCAACAATGAGCCATTGAGAAACGATCATACATCACTCCAGCTTCCATTGACAAGACTTCTACTCTCCCAGCAATTACATTCAAGAGCTCGTCTATTCGTAATGCAATTCTCTGGCGTGCAGCGTCGTGCACCACGGTTAGAACCACCTCGGGCGATTTTCTATCATTCGAAGGCATCTTCTCGCGGCTCGCTCGCTTTCCCTCTGTCCCATTCTCCGAGAAGGACTCATAAGTAAGCGAGCCACGTGACGTAAAGATGGCTGATGATAATGTTCCGCCACTTGCCCGGCCAGCGAGTGACCCACGACGACATTCGACCGGAAGTGACTCTCGTTGTTCCGCCGTTACGTCCAATTTTATTTAAACTAGAATAACGGGGAAGAGTTTCTGCGACGTATACTACGCTGGTTAAATAGTTATGCAAATTGTTTCTTCGATGTGGTGCACAAAGAATTATTTCTGGCTGGTCAAACAGTCAATGAATAATACTATTTGGATATCGCGAGGCGTTTGGGTGGTGTGATCAACAAAAATGATCGGATTTATGAGAAAATTGCAAATTCCGTTCTACAGTCTGAGTCGCTAATAAACCAGCTTTAGCGGCTCACGCGACTTCAAACAGATAAATTAAAATAACGAAATTGATGGATTTTGTACCAAGGTTGGGAATTATTTGAATGAAATACTTTGAAATAGATTATTTAAATAATATGTCCTCTTAGAAGTTGTGTTGAAATAAATGGATTTTACATCAGGGTTCAAACATAATAATATTTTGAAATAATTATACGCCAGTTTGTTTAAACAAGGAAACGATTTTTCATGGTGTTTAGTCGTCCTATTAGATTTACGGCGTTTTCCAGGCACGTGTTAGCACAACTTAAGTAAATTTAACACAGGATAGGGTATTAACCAAAAATGTATTAAAGTATAGTGATAAGCGACTGCTAACTGCTTCGGTGTCCGTCTCGCTCGACGGCTATTTCCAGAGTGTCCTCTCCGCGTCGTATCCCGCGTTGCTCCGAAAAACCGTTTGAGCCCCCTCGTTCGACTTTCCGCGGAAAGGGCTTAGTTTATGGTACCCTCAGGTACCCGCGCGTTTTCTCTTCCTGGGTGACAAAGTCCAGGCCGCCACTTCGCCGCCGAAATCTCGCATTGGAAATTATTCGGTCCTTCGCAGCAGTTGTAAATTTGGGAGGCCATCGAGCACTTTAACGTTTATTTAGAAGTTCGATGCTTTTCTTATCGTGGCTCTCGTCCACATCTGTTTCTTATATTTTAACTTCTCGGGTTTTTGGTCCTGACTTTGGTATGCTTTTGTTAGCGACGAAGCGCTGCCCAGACTTATTACCTGCTGCGTTTATTGCTTCGAGACTGCACTCAAGGGTGCGGACGACATTTGAGAGTGACCGTTGACTTGGGGGCGTCCCTTTAGTTCGTTCTTTGTTTAATAGTTTGCCAATCGCGTATAGTCAACCACCTCCCTTGTCCAAGTCGAAATTGTAATAACCAATCCGCGTGTCTCACCCCCGTCAAATGTATCCTGACCGAGGTATCTTCGAACTTTGTCTGAGACCTCGAAATCAGAATCCATTCGGCTATCAACAAGCAACATAGAAATCTTCCGGAAAACAATCACGAGCAAATTAGTTAGTCTCCCGGTACACGGGAGTGGTCCTTCGAATTGTAATCCGTCGGCACAAACCTGCAAATTCAGCCAAACTCGAAAGATCGCAAGATCAACCACGAGTACACTAAACACATGGAATTCTTTCATTGTACATATGACTATCAAATGAAATGTTTCATTTTATTTTGTATTTGAATAAATGTTTTCTGAAATAAGTTTGCAAATCATTTCTGACTCTGTTACGTGAACTGCGTCAGAAATACAGATTTCCTTACAGTTACCACTAAAAGGAAGAAGTGTTTGAAAATGACTTATCTGATCTTGAAATAAAAGAAAATTTCTTTCCTAAATTATTTTGATAATAAAAGTAATAAAACAGTTGAAACGATTCGTTATTTCAAATTGCTAAATCTTATTTTCATTTCGAATAAAATTTTCCCAAGCCTGTTTTCCACGAACTCACACTCACACTTTTTGGCCAAAAATCGCCTGATCAAGCACCGTGCGACTTTTTCCTACTTTCCAGAGTGAAGCTTCCACCTCGGGGACACAGTTTTTAGTCAATCGAGGCGATAAAATGAAATTCGCCAAATCAGCTAACAGCCATCCCAAAAATCAAGTTCCAGCGATGCTGTGAAAATTGGAAAAACCGTTGGCATAACTGTGTTACAAGTAATGGAGTTTATTTTTCTGAATAAATGAATAATTTCTATTTCGCTGGATTTCTCTTGGAACATTTTGAATAGAGCAGTACACAGTAAACCGTAACGTCGTTATTGTCTTTGGACAGGCGTTATCTTATCATTCAGGGCCTGTTGCTTGCTTGGCCTCGATAGTGACAAATGATAATGCCACGGGGAAAAACAGAACCGTGCCATTTTCTGCGGTGCTAAAGCGGTCGACAGGTAAGTTAGACAGATTCTTTCCACTTTTTTTTTTTGGTAATTGTCGAGACGTTAACTGGTGAAGACGAGTTTATTGATTTTTCAAGTGATCGATATTTAAGATGCAATGATTTATGCATAAAGTACGTCAGACTTGGTAACTGAGAGAAATTCTTAATGATATTTGATTGGATATTGAAGGAATTCGATTTTTCACTGAGAAAGCGACTAAGTTGAAGGGTTAAGAAGTTAAAGATTGTACGATTTACTAACCTTTTAATACTGAGACACCCAAATCGTTATTTCAAAATTATAAGACTGGTATGAAGTCAACTATAAAATACATAGTACAAGACTTGAAGCGACTTCACAATATTTTTGTGCGCTAATTTAAGTTTCAATTAAATATTGCGATGAAAATTTTAATGAAAAAAAGGACTTGCCTGTATTTTCCCGAATTTTGAAAATATTCGCACAATTCTAAATCAGACGATAAAGCAACATCTACTGAATATACCTGACAAATTAGGAGTGGATCGAACTTCTTCTTTTTTAGTAATCATGTAAACCAGTTTCAAAAATGATGTTTCGAGAAAAACGCGTTTAAAGTTTAACCTACAATTTAAAACTACAAAAACTCGCTTCCTTCGAAGGCATATACCTCTGCCAGTTTTCAGAATTAAGCTTTAAAACTTCCTGGACGTATTCGAGAGATGTTAAAGTACAAGGAAATGCAAAAAAAAGGAATAAAAACGATTTAAGATACCCACGAAATATTCCTATCCAACAAAATCCTCCTATCACCGTGAAAGCTCGCGATAAACCATGTTCCCCTTTATTCACGGCAAATAAAGATACACACGGGGCTAGCGAAAATTCGACGAACAAACAAACGAAAGTTTGCAGAGGATCGTGCGCCGATTTCCGGCGTCGTAATTCCACGTTGCGTTCCACGGAACGCTTTAAGTGAGCACACAAAATACGGTCCTTGGCAATGCACGACTGGCCCCGGGCCAGAATTGTTCGCCAGCAGCGTTAAGCGAACGTTTGCGTTTGCCACGCGCTTCGAACGGGACCGGAAATTCCGCGGCTACCTCTCGCTCGCTTACCGAAAGGATTAATTTGATAATGTTCCGCCGGTTAAGCTCCTTACGGCGCACGGAGGTGTGCCGGCCGGACGCTGGGAAAGCGATCGACACAATTACCGAAGTCGCTGTATCGATTCGCCCCCGAGACCTGCCCCGAACGTTGTAAATCGCGCCTTGAGCTCCGGGTAAATACACCGCGCGCTCAGAATTACACGCGATACACCACGACAATCGGTCAACAGCCACGACTTTCCTTGAAACTTTTACTCTTCTGTTGCTGTCGCCCGATACTTTTTCACTTTTATAAAAACCGAAAGAAAAATGGGAAAAACTTGACGTGGCAATTTATGGATTTGATAATACCAATTTT
>NW_017100220.1:255536-256045 GCF_001263275.1 Habropoda laboriosa
GGTCCTTGCCTGACCCAGCCCTTAGCGCGTGGGGGAGTCGGGCGTTGGGACCGAGAGGTCTGCGGGTCATAAACCGGCCCGAGTCCCAACGCTCCCTCGACCATACTCTTGTGGTGACTGATTCGCCGGCGATCGGGTCCGACACGCGTGAATGCGTGTGTGGCACGTACCGGCGCGGCGCGAGTGAGTGTGTACGTGGGAGGGAAAAGCGAAGCGTAGAAGAGGCACGCGGGCCCCGGGACGAGAAGACAGTTGAAGGTAGCGCCCCGAGGCTCGAGCTGGCTATGCGACGGTGCATACTTTTTGTTCCTGACGAATTGATCCCACATATACGTGCCTTGACGCCCCTCTCTTGCCTCCGGGAAACCCTGGCACAGGTTGGGGGTCCTTACCTGACTCAGCCCTTAGCGCGTGGGGGAGTCAGGCGTTGGGACCAGGTTCCTCCGCAAACCGAGAGGTCTGCGGGTCATAAACCAGCCCGAGTCCCTACCTTCACTCAACCATATTCT
>NW_017100220.1:275350-279690 GCF_001263275.1 Habropoda laboriosa
GGTCTGCGGGTCATAAACCAGCGCGAGTCCCAACGCTCCCTCGACCATACTCTTGTGGTGACTGATCCGCCGGCGATCGGGTCCGACACGCGTGAATGCGTGTGTGGCACGTACCGGCGCGGCGCGAGTGAGTGTGTACGTGGGAGGGAAAAGCGAAGCGTAGAAGAGGCACGCGGGCCCCGGGACGAGAAGACAGTTGAAGGTAGCGCCCCGAGGCTCGAGCTGGCTATGCGACGGTGCATACTTTTTGTTCCTGACGAATTGATCCCACATATACGTGCCTTGACGCCCCTCTCTTGCCTCCGGGAAACCCTGGCACAGGTTGGGGGTCCTTACCTGACTCAGCCCTTAGCGCGTGGGGGAGTCAGGCGTTGGGACCAGGTTCCTCCGCAAACCGAGAGGTCTGCGGGTCATAAACCAGCCCGAGTCCCTACCTTCACTCAACCATATTCTCACAATAGGAAGTGTAATTTTTACAAAAAGCTAGAATATGAAATGAACATTTCTTTCTTTTTTTTTAAGTGGTATAGGAGAGAGTCGTGCAGTAGAGGCCAAAGCTAGATCTCGCTTATACTGTTAGCTGACTGCACTATTGATGGATAAACAAATAAATACTATAGCCCTGAGCAACGTATTCCGGCGACGTTCTTTTTTCTTCGGTATTACCAGAGTTCTAAGACGTTTAACGTTTACGCTGGTGTCCCGTACGATAAAAGTTATTTTTCATAGCCGCAATGGTTGGGCTCACGTGGAGTGTACGGGTCGAGAAAATATCGATCACTTTACCTGTGATATTTGTAGACGTGCCTAGATAAAAGTTCTATTCTATTTTTAAATGATTTTTACTAACATTATTTATTACTTAGACCTTCAAATCTGCTAAGTAGCTGGCCGGTACTGTACGACAATTTTTCGTTCGCTGCAAATTACAACTTTTTTATGTCAACGAATTATTTATCTTTATGAGAAAATTTAAGAAAAACCATTTGTCCCCTTTTATTAAGCACCCTTTGTACTACAAATTACTTTTTTGAAATTTCATTTTTACCAACATTAGCCCAAGTTATAGTACAAAAACTTAGAGAGGCCGGTACTGCACGACTCTCCCCTATATAAGTTCGTTTATTCTTATATTGAGATATGTAAGGGTTTGCGTTTGAATTAATTGAAAAATATTGGCAAACGTTAATAATGTTGTCTAATGCTTTTAAAATTGTAAATATGTTAAATTTCGTTATGCGATGATAATTATTGATACTGTTAAAGAAGAACAAGGTTGTTTTTAGCTGCAAATGAACTTATACCACTTTTAAAAAAAGCATGTATGCAATAACATTTAACAGTTAAATTTCTTTTGTTGAGTTTCTGAGGATATTGTGGCGTATTGACTCTGTTATTAGAAATACGAAAAGGAGACATCCATGTTTAGCTGAAACTAGCTTTATCTCGTTCCTTTTTTCAAAATTGAACTTGTACCACTTTAAAAAAGAATGGCTCAAATAAAAAAAGAAATATCACGTGAATTTCTCGTGTTTTTGATATGTATGCCTTGACGTTTAATTAAAATTGAAATTAAAACTGTGGAGGCACAAAGAATTTATTATATCACACTGATTTATAATACAACACTGTTACATAACTTTGAATTAAGTTTTAAGAAACTATGAATAAACAATATTGTAAAAATTGCTTGAAATTATTTTCGAACGAAGATCATGATTTACTGCACTGTGCATTCTTTGATTCAATAATGTCTATAAAATAAAAAAAAGATATAGTTTAATTCATTTTTTTTGTGTATCATATATGTATAATCTCTCGAATACTTCATTTCTTACACTGTGTAAAATCAATCACGAAAAACCTTTCGCGTTAACACTGCTCTAAAATTCAAAATAAAATTCAAAATCGTCACGTGTTATACTTGACACGTGATTGCACAGAAACCAGCGTGTTAACACGATCGCTCGTTCACTTTGCGGCTGCTTTGTTAAAGTTTCAAGTGTAAAATATTGGGAAAGGTCGTCTTTTTTAGTCTATTCGCAGGGTAAAAAAGGAAAAGAATTTTCCTTGAGAAGCTTTAATCGTAGAACTTCTGAAGAAACATGAGATAAATAATTCCGTGTTTGAAGAAGAAAGGGTTGAGGTAATCCATTAGGTCTCTTGGAGTGTGACAATATTAGTTCCATATTAATTACGTTCACGAAAAGAACTTTCTATTTTGTGGATTATATCTTACAGTCCGATTCAGATTTCCAACAGAACGAAGCATAAAGAGCATTACGTTGCAATTAGTCCGTAATACCACGCGAATTTCTCGTGTTTTTTATATGTAGGTTTCACATTAAATTTAAATTTAAATTAAAACTGTGAAGGTACAAAGAGCTTACTATTGCACAAACGCTGCTTTTTTATAATTCAACATTACAGTATAACTTTGAAGTTTCAAGAACCTCTAGATCCTGTAAAAAACACCAATGCAATAACAAACCAAGGAAAGAAAAAAGAAGAAAAAAATGACAATATAATCTTTTCTCAAAAGAACAAGTCTGTATCAATTAATCAAATTTATAAACATTTCTTTTTTAAGTTTGTTGAAAATAAAAATCAAACTTTCCATAGAAACTCATTCTAATGAAATAAAAATAACACAACATTAGTATACACATATTTGCGTTCGAAAAATTATAAAAATAAATCAGTTCAAATGTAATTAAAAAAAAAAGAATCCACAATTAAAAGTTGTTTTTATATTATGAATTGAATATTTAAAACTAAGTATTTCATGTTGCACCTATAACTAAGCTGTTTACATTGTAAGCTTTTAAAATGTGGTCCCATAGATAGTGAGGTTCCATCTTGCGCCTAATGCGTTTCCTAGTAAGTGCGGCCCTAACTGTAATCCATCAACCCCTTAACATATGACAACGCGTCAGACTCGCGGCAGAGATTCTGGCGAAGATGTGAGAAAAACAGTTGTATTAGTAAGAAAAATTCATTGTAATCGTAATTTTCGTTTGAATTTTTAGGACTGAGGATTGCTAAATGTAATTAATCTGTGACAAATTAATTCTTGTTACCTGATACAGTACTAAAACAGAAAATGGCTGACGCTTAGATGCGTAGTCAGAAAAGAAATCATAGGTTAAGGGGTTAACCTGCCCAGACTCTCATGGCGGTCCCACAGACCGACGAAACCGAAATTCGCCTACTTTTTAAAAACAACTGACGCTCTCACCCTGTCCTTCCTTCTCGTTGTAACGAATTACACGAAACTGTACGGTGTAAATACCATATTCCGACCATTTAAAAATCGACGTGAGAGACCCACGTGAGTCACTATACACTGAAAAATTACGCGAGTTCGGGAAAGTTAACACATCCATTACTGCAAAAGTTAAACGAAGGATTTTATCCGCGAGAACTACACGTTAAACAAGCATCAAGAAACAATTGAATCGAGGAAGAAAAAGAAAGGACATGTAGCTGTCGCTTATCCTCTTTTTTCAATTAAACTGCGCAGCACGGGCAAGATAAACGGTCGAATCGAGGCGGAACAGAGGGACGTGTGTTCATTAATATCGTTGGCAAATGCTTATTCGCGTGTCGAGCTTTAATGGCCGAACGATTAACTTAGTCCTCATCCGGCTGGCACGGTTTCACCATTCGCATATCTCGCGGAGCTTTACGACGTCGCCTAATAAAACTGACCAATTCGACTGCCCCTCTCTCCTCACGATCGATAATGCAATTTGATTTGACGATGACCGGTCGTCGTCCTGATACGATCGCAGAAAGGACATGGTATTCGTGTTTAAATGAAAAAAGAAAAAAAGAAGACTTTCATTGTGGGATGATTCGTGGAACCGATTACGTCCTATTAAACATCGTCGTAAACATCGCCTGATTTGTTTACGTGCAAATCGAGCGTCGACGAAGACGTAGATTGTAATCAGAAGCTGTTATCGGACGCCATTCTGGCGATGAAACGGGGAAAATGGGGCGATCTAATTTTAAAAAGAGGAATGACGAAATTCGTGATTTATCGTCGACGGTGATACGCGAAGGAACATTAGCTTTGATTAGCTTTCAGCGTACGATGTGATTTAGAGATGGTATCTGGACAGAGGTATTGAGATATTGAGGGTATAAATAGGGAGCTTCTTCTGTTTACGCGGATGGACAGAAAATGATGTTTTCGTTCTTCTTCGGATTCAATATTTTTGTAGTGCATAGGTACTGGAAGAACTCTAAATAGTTGGAAATGTAGGAATTGGTACAAATACCTACTGTACTCATAGAAAAGTGTATGTCACTCATAGAGGGCTAAAATTTTCTGA
>NW_017100220.1:281222-297598 GCF_001263275.1 Habropoda laboriosa
ATTATTTATTACTTAGACCTTCAAATCTACTAACTAAGTAGTTGGCCGGTACTGTACGACAATTTTTCGTTCGCTGCAAATTACAACTTTTTTATTTCTACGAATTATTTATCTTTATGAGAAAATTTAAGAAAAACCATTTGTCCCCTTTTATTAAGCACCCTTTGTACTACAAATTACTTTTTTGAAATTTCATTTTTACCAACATTAGCCCAAGTTATAGTACAAAAACTTAGAGAGGCCGGTACTGCACGACTCTCCCCTATATAGGTTCGTTTATTCTTATATTGAGATATGTAAGGGTTTGCGTTTGAATTAATTGAAAAATATTGGCAAACGTTAATAATGTTGTCTAATGCTTTTAAAATTGTAAATATGTTAAATTTCGTTATGCGATGATAATTATTGATACTGTTAAAAAAGAACAAAAGCATGTATGCAATAACATTTAACAGTTAAATTTCTTTTGTTGAGTTTCTGAGGATATTGTGGCGTATTGACTCTGTTATTAGAAATACGAAAAGGAGACATCCATGTTTAGCTGAAACTAGCTTTATCTCGTTCCTTTTTTCAAAATTGAACTTGTACCACTTTAAAAAAGAATGGCTCAAATAAAAAAAGAAATATCACGTGAATTTCTCGTGTTTTTGATATGTATGCCTTGACGTTTAATTAAAATTGAAATTAAAACTGTGGAGGCACAAAGAATTTATTATATCACACTGATTTATAATACAACACTGTTACATAACTTTGAATTAAGTTTTAAGAAACTATGAATAAACAATATTGTAAAAATTGCTTGAAATTATTTTCGAACGAAGATCATGATTTACTGCACTGTGCATTCTTTGATTCAATAATGTCTATAAAATAAAAAAAAGATATAGTTTAATTCATTTTTTTTGTTTATCATATATGTATAATCTCTCGAATACTTCATTTCTTACACTGTGTAAAATCAATCACGAAAAACCTTTCGCGTTAACACTGCTCTAAAATTCAAAATAAAATTCAAAATCGTCACGTGTTATACTTGACACGTGATTGCACAGAAACCAGCGTGTTAACACGATCGCTCGTTCACTTTGCGGCTGCTTTGTTAAAGTTTCAAGTGTAAAATATTGGGAAAGGTCGTCTTTTTTAGTCTATTCGCAGGGTAAAAAAGGAAAAGAATTTTCCTTGAGAAGCTTTAATCGTAGAACTTCTGAAGAAACATGAGATAAATAATTCCGTGTTTGAAGAAGAAAGGGTTGAGGTAATCCATTAGGTCTCTTGGAGTGTGACAATATTAGTTCCATATTAATTACGTTCACGAAAAGAACTTTCTATTTTGTGGATTATATCTTACAGTCCGATTCAGATTTCCAACAGAACGAAGCATAAAGAGCATTACGTTGCAATTAGTCCGTAATACCACGCGAATTTCTCGTGTTTTTTATATGTAGGTTTCACATTAAATTTAAATTTAAATTAAAACTGTGAAGGTACAAAGAGCTTACTATTGCACAAACGCTGCTTTTTTATAATTCAACATTACAGTATAACTTTGAAGTTTCAAGAACCTCTAGATCCTGTAAAAAACACCAATGCAATAACAAACCAAGGAAAGAAAAAAGAAGAAAAAAATGACAATATAATCTTTTCTCAAAAGAACAAGTCTGTATCAATTAATCAAATTTATAAACATTTCTTTTTTAAGTTTGTTGAAAATAAAAATCAAACTTTCCATAGAAACTCATTCTAATGAAATAAAAATAACACAACATTAGTATACACATATTTGCGTTCGAAAAATTATAAAAATAAATCAGTTCAAATGTAATTAAAAAAAAAAGAATCCACAATTAAAAGTTGTTTTTATATTATGAATTGAATATTTAAAACTAAGTATTTCATGTTGCACCTATAACTAAGCTGTTTACATTGTAAGCTTTTAAAATGTGGTCCCATAGATAGTGAGGTTCCATCTTGCGCCTAATGCGTTTCCTAGTAAGTGCGGCCCTAACTGTAATCCATCAACCCCTTAACATATGACAACGCGTCAGACTCGCGGCAGAGATTCTGGCGAAGATGTGAGAAAAACAGTTGTATTAGTAAGAAAAATTCATTGTAATCGTAATTTTCGTTTGAATTTTTAGGACTGAGGATTGCTAAATGTAATTAATCTGTGACAAATTAATTCTTGTTACCTGATACAGTACTAAAACAGAAAATGGCTGACGCTTAGATGCGTAGTCAGAAAAGAAATCATAGGTTAAGGGGTTAACCTGCCCAGACTCTCATGGCGGTCCCACAGACCGACGAAACCGAAATTCGCCTACTTTTTAAAAACAACTGACGCTCTCACCCTGTCCTTCCTTCTCGTTGTAACGAATTACACGAAACTGTACGGTGTAAATACCATATTCCGACCATTTAAAAATCGACGTGAGAGACCCACGTGAGTCACTATACACTGAAAAATTACGCGAGTTCGGGAAAGTTAACACATCCATTACTGCAAAAGTTAAACGAAGGATTTTATCCGCGAGAACTACACGTTAAACAAGCATCAAGAAACAATTGAATCGAGGAAGAAAAAGAAAGGACATGTAGCTGTCGCTTATCCTCTTTTTTCAATTAAACTGCGCAGCACGGGCAAGATAAACGGTCGAATCGAGGCGGAACAGAGGGACGTGTGTTCATTAATATCGTTGGCAAATGCTTATTCGCGTGTCGAGCTTTAATGGCCGAACGATTAACTTAGTCCTCATCCGGCTGGCACGGTTTCACCATTCGCATATCTCGCGGAGCTTTACGACGTCGCCTAATAAAACTGACCAATTCGACTGCCCCTCTCTCCTCACGATCGATAATGCAATTTGATTTGACGGTGACCGGTCGTCGTCCTGATACGATCGCAGAAAGGACATGGTATTCGTGTTTAAATGAAAAAAGAAAAAAAGACTTTCATTGGGATGATTCGTGGAACCGATTACGTCCTATTAAACATCGTCGTAAACATCGCCTGATTTGTTTACGTGCAAATCGAGCGTCGACGAAGACGTAGATTGTAATCAGAAGCTGTTATCGGACGCCATTCTGGCGATGAAACGGGGAAAATGGGGCGATCTAATTTTAAAAAGAGGAATGACGAAATTCGTGATTTATCGTCGACGGTGATACGCGAAGGAACATTAGCTTTGATTAGCTTTCAGCGTACGATGTGATTTAGAGATGGTATCTGGACAGAGGTATTGAGATATTGAGGGTATAAATAGGGAGCTTCTTCTGTTTACGCGGATGGACAGAAAATGATGTTTTCGTTCTTCTTCGGATTCAATATTTTTGTAGTGCATAGGTACTGGAAGAACTCTAAATAGTTGGAAATGTAGGAATTGGTACAAATACCTACTGTACTCATAGAAAAGTGTATGTCACTCATAGAGGGCTAAAATTTTCTTATACGTTCAATTCTTTTATATATAAATTTAATTAATAAAAAAATGTACAAAGTCTCAATGCCCGTTAGATAAATGGGCAAGAAAAAAACCATAGGGTTACACCTAATTATAGCGAAAAGTTATTTAAAAGAGAGACATAGAAAAAGTCTAAGGTTGAAGATCCTTCAAAACCGTATGCTAGGTTCGCTAATAATGAAAATAATTGAGGTTAGGCGAAGTCACCCTGTGTATAAAATCTTTGACGTGGCTTCGAAAATTTATTTAAAAAAAAGAGACTGAAAAAGTCTAAGGTCATCACCGTTGAGGATCTTTTGAAACTGTACAGTCTATAGCAAAGAAAATTTTAAGCGGTTTACTAATCACGAAAATAATTGAGGTTAAACGAACCTAAACTATCCAGACCAAATTTTTCGTAGTTATTGTTCGATTCTCACATTTCTGCAAACGCTGATGCTCCAGGTATAAGAAGCCTGGAGAACACTAGGTTGTTCAAGCTAGTTTTCACACAAACGCTGAAGTTAAGAAGATGGAAACAGGATAAAATAACTTAGACACAAATGAACTCTGTATTTTAATGTACACACAGAAGAAAGTTCTTATTAAACAAATTGTGTTTGCTCGAAGCAAACTTCGCTTTTGACTTTGATCCTAGCGGCGCTCTTGTGTACCAACTACGACAACTTGGCAGAAATCCTAAATGTTTATTGATCTCTTGCGCCGTTTCATTCTCGGGCGCAACATTGTTGATTCACAGTTGAGCATTCCTCTGTGCAAACTTACTGTCTTCGCCGGCATAGATCAATATTTCTACAGTCCACATTAATCTACCGTCTACTTTCCGTTCTACAAATTTACAACTCTGTTATGCTCCTCTGTCGTCGGATATCGGATTACTGCAGAGACGTTTAACCGCCACGGATGATATATTATCGCGGGGACGATCTGTGTTTTTCATCTCTGTGATATAAGAGTGGCCGTGATCGAAACGTTTCGCCATTGAACGCGTTAATTCCGATTAAACGCCGCCTCCACGAGCAATACCTGGCTCAAGACTATGAATAGATCCCTGTTGGTCGCATTCACCGCGACGCTACACGCGCGAAAATTGATTCCGAAGGCTTCATTAATTCTCAACGCGTCCATTAACACGGCAATTAATCATTTCGAATCCCATCAACATCCCACGCGACGACAGAATGCGTTCGATGCCTGCATTCCACCGAAACGATCCTTCCGGTTGTCTTCGATCTAACTAGAAGACGTCGTCGTTCCTCTAGACGTTCGAACACACCGGGAGACCTTGGTACATGACTCTCATAACGGTGATAAATCATGCGATAACTTGTCAATGTGAGATGGCGTAATTAAAATTAAACGCGTCTTCGAAAAGTGTGAACAAGAGAGAAGCTAATTGAAGTACACCTATTTTCTATTGGCATTGCGAGAAGGTTCTAAATATAAGTAATTGGACACTTTGAAATTATTTGAAAAATATGAAATATACTTCAACTAAAACTTTTCTAACGGTTCTATTCAGGATTGACTGTTAAGTCGAGTAACATGAAATGTTAACGTT
This sequence comes from Habropoda laboriosa, assembly GCF_001263275.1. Taxonomy (NCBI): domain Eukaryota; kingdom Metazoa; phylum Arthropoda; class Insecta; order Hymenoptera; family Apidae; genus Habropoda; species Habropoda laboriosa. Next base: position 286,245 of record NW_017100220.1, read on the forward strand.
CGTCTTGATTGGTGCATGATACAAACCCTTAGATTCTTCAACAGAATTTTTAAAAGAATGGCATGAAACGTAAGTTTTCTCAGTTTATCAACACTTGACTAATCACTTCAACTTCGAAACTCTATATTTCCTATTACTTGATCTAATATTTCCCCCCAAGTTATTATAATCTTCATCTCAAAACACTAACAAGCAGGTGTACATTAAAACAAACGTCAGCTCCACTAAAAACTAACAGATATGATCCAGAACCCAACTCATTAAAGTTAAAAGAAAAAAACCTAATAAAGAACATGAAACAATAGAAACACAGCACTCTGAACCCCAGAAGCAGATTTCTCTCATAAATTCATCAGAAGCGCCATAAAACGCTAAGAGGTCTCATAATCGTTCCCCTAGCAGCCCAAAAATACTCGAAACGTGTCAGCTGAAGACAACAAGAATCAGCCAGTGGAGCAGAGCGATTCCCTAATGAGCCTATCCGAGAAGGGTCCTGGTGTTTCCAAATTTACACGCGGCGATAAATAGCCGTGGCTGTAACGTTTAGCTATTTCTAACGGGGAAAAGCGAAAAGGCAAGGGCGCGTCGTCGAACGGCCTTGCCAAAAACTCGACGACGATCGACTTAAGAGGAATTGTCGCGGCGTGGCAGCTGGCAACGGCCACTCGGAAGCTCGATATTCCGGAACGAGGCCTCGTGAAGATCGGCTAGCGACTTGGCAACTGCAGTTGTGAGCCATGACCGACTCGCGAGTCGAATCCGTGAGTGGATCAGGGCGGATCTTCGACTCGCTTTCGCCTCGACGAATGCCAACTGGGCTAACATGTGAATGGAAAGAGGTTGATGGAAAGTTTTCGTTCGATTAGGGTGGAATTGTGGTGCAATGGAGTTGTGAAATTAGCGAAGAATGCAAGAGGGTCATTTCATTGCCGAGTTCATTGAGAATGGTGGAATGTAGTGTGGTTTCTTGTTTCGGTGCCTAGGTAGCAGATGCTGATGGAATGTTTCGGTTCGATTAGCGTGGAATTGTGGTGCAATGGAGTTGTGAAATTAGTAAAGAATGAAGGAAGGTCTTTTCATTGACGAATTCATTGGAAGTGGAGGAATGTAGTTTAATTTCGTTAATAGGTGCTGATGGAATTGTAGTGCAATGGAATTGCGTAACCAGTGAAGAACGAAGGAGAGCTTTTTCATTGATAAATTAATTGTAAATGGAGAACAGCAGTGTATTTTCTTGTTTCAATGTTTAGTTAGAAAATATCGATGGAAAGTTTTGGATCGATTAGCGTGGAACTGTGGTGCAATGGAATTGCGAAATGAGCGCAGAATACAAGAGAGTCATTTAATTGGCAAGTTAATTGGGAGTAGAGGAATGTAGTATAGTTTCTTGTTTCAATATTTGGTTAACAAGTGCTGTTGGAAAATTTTGGTTCGATTGGAATGGAATTGCGATGCAATGGAATTGCGAAACTAGTGAAGAATGAAGGAGAGCTTTTTCATTCATAAATTAATTGTGAATGAAGAACAGCAGTGTATTTTCTTAGCGCAATATTTAGTTAGTAGATATTAATGGAAAGTTTTGGATCGATTAGCGTGGAACTGTGGTGCAATGGAATTGCGAAATGAGCGCAGAATACAAGAGAGTCATTTAATTGGCAAGTTAATTGGGAGTAGAGGAATGTAGTATAGTTTCTTGTTTCAATATTTGGTTAACAAGTACTGATGGAAAATTTTGGTTCGATTGGAATGGAATTGCGAAACTAGTGAAGAATGAAGGAGAGCTTTTTCATTCATAAATTAATTGTGAATGAAGAACAGCAGCGCATTTTCTTATCGCAATATTTAGTTAGTAGATATTAATGGAAAGTTTTGGTTCGATTAGCGTGGAATTGCGAAATTAGTGAAGAATCAACTCTTCATTGACGAGTTAATTGTCAACTTTGAAAAGCAACTCTTTCAGAGAAACAAAGGAAAATATTACACCTACACAAATTTTCCGCGAAACAATATTTCTTCGTTCCTATGAAAATTAGAGCTCGCGGACGATTCTCAAAATCATTTCACGGCGCAATAAACCCGGCGCATAAATCAGCCTCGCGTATCCGGTGAGTAAAGCATGAACGGCGGTGTCTATTAAAATACAATTTGCGGGGTTTACGGGGGCGGCGTTTCGAGGCTGTCGAAGCGATATTCCCTGGACCAGCGTGACGCGCGAGAATTATGGCGTTCGAAGGGTTCGCTGCGGCGCGGCGAGGCAAAGATTAAAGGGCTGCCGCGGGAGCGTTTTATTCTTCCCCCGCGCGCGCGACGGGGATTATTAACTCGCGAAGGAGCCGCGTGATAAAGTGGCGAGGAAAGCGGGATCCTGGCCGAAGCCTCCGCCGTAATGGGTTATTTTTCCTCGAGGCGAATCGCGAGGCAAGCAGCTCTCCACAGAGGGAACAACGAGCTGGATCGCACGGTGTTTTATACGATTGCAAAAAGAACGTCGTTTAATTCTGCGTGCATCGAGCATGTAATTCGCCATGTTTTTCTGCTCCATGTATTATTAATCGGTAATAATGAATGGTGATTTTGTGGCGCGAAGGGTCGGGAGTCGCGACAACTGTGCTGTTTATGGCATGTATTTGGATATTTGAAGACTGGACTTTAATTTTTTCTAATATAATGCAGAACTGTTTTCTTGTTAATTAATAAGCCTTTAAAGTATTAAAATAGAAAGATTGTATGGGTATAATATTTGGTATACTTTGCTAATAAATAATGTTTTGGTAATTGAAACACTTCCTTTCTGAAATTTTTATTATTAGTACTTACAACTTTTTTCATGTCCACTCTTCATTTTTTGGAAAATTTTTGAGATGACGGAGATTGGTGGTTCTTTGATTGTATGTGGTGACATGTGTATTGTATTATTAATTAAATCTATTCTTCTCTTGCAATCTCTACAAGTATGAGAAGATTAATCCACCATTCCAACTTCAACTCCTCACATATCTCGTTCCGTTTTTTTTTAAGAATGCGATGTACAACATGCATTTATTAAGTACAAGACGATAAAAGAAAGATAACGCAATTATTTCTTGACAAACATTCTATTCCCAACTTAAACCAAAATTCCATCACCTTTAATTAATTCATCGCGTTAACATATCAACGCAATTATAACAGGCAGCGCCGGTACACAGGCAATGAAACACGACTGATTCCAATATTCTACATTCTACCAGGCAAATCTATCGAACACGAGGACGAAACTGTATCCAACGTAGCACTATTTAATAACAGTCCGCAAACAGGTACAACTCATTCGACTAATTTAATCAAACTAACCTACATCCACATATTCCCCTCATCTTCTCGATCAAAATCGAATTCCCTCCGGTCGACCAATCGGTTACCAAATATTCCGCCCTTCCAATTAACTCGGCATCCATCTAGGAAACATGAAATCCAGCTGATAAATCCCAAGCAACTAGAGCCATCCTATCGAACGCAAAATTTCCTACAATTCTTCTTTCACGTTTGACGATTTCACGGTGAAAAAAAGGGTCCGCCGTGTTCCCTCCTTAAACGGGTCCGCGCGTAAAACGGAGAGAGGAACGAAACGCGATGGCAATAACGCTTGGCGTAATTAGCGTGAAGCGCATCTGCGCGCGTGAATACGTGTATCTGGCCGTGATGCGGAATATTAATGAGGGAGATGGACGGGCGCGGATCCATCGGTCGTTCGTGCGCGAATTATAATGCGACGATGCGGGCCCGGTGTTTGCGCGTGCATTTCGCCCGGTGAATAGCAAGCAGCCGGCGGATTGCGAAAAGTTCAAGCGACGTTTCGGCCTCACCGACGATTTTGACCGGATTGCGCAACCGGCCGCGGAAAACTCGACGACCAGATCTGATTCAACGGTGAAATTCTTCCTTGAAATTTGTCAGAGGGGAATTTTTTTTAAAAGATTTTGCGGGATTTTGGGTCAAATTTTTGTGGAGAATTCTTAAGTGTTAGTTCGAGGTTGTTTCAATTGTACGTTTTTCTTTTTTTTTGTGAGTTTTGAAATTATCGAGTGATTTTTGGTTTTGGAACGTCAATTGATATTCAGAGTTAAATTGTGGGTAAAGATTATTTCGATGGCGAATGTGTCGAATTTATTTTGCTTTTAATACTTTCTGATTTGTCTGTCGATAATTGAATTGATTGTCAAAATTGAAGTCTCAGTGATTGTTGAAAATTCGACGAATATTATGGTGATAATCCTAGTTGGAAATGAATGGTTTGAATATCTTGGATTGTAGATCGTTGATTATTGAGAAATAATGTTCATTCGGAATCAGGTCGAGTGAGAAAAATGAGGATCACAAAAAATAATATGCATAATTTTTGAGGAGAAACGAAAGCTACATATTATACTAAACTGTTTCCTTCGCACAGAATTTTTATTGCAGTTAGAATAAATATTACGCATCTCTATCGATGCGATGATCGATAATTCTGAATCATCAAAGATCTTCATTTCCGATGTATTTTTATTTCTAGTGTACAAGTGAAACAATTGTACCGAAAAAAGACCCGATAAAATACACTCAACTCCTCATTTGGAAAACATTTTCATTTAATACTCAAATGTCCTTTAAATGAGAAATTTAGTGTTTTCTATTAGCTCTTTCATTACGAAGTAACGAGATTTTTATTCAATACTCAAATCACCTTATTTCCCAATAAAAGAGCTAACAGAAATCACTCAGTTCCTCATTTGCAAAATATTCCATTACTGTTCCGTATCACAGCAAGAACAATAGCCAAAACATACATTATTCGACCTAATTCGCCAGGAAACCGCGTAGTTTGTTGCCCAGATTCCATTGAGATCAGCTTTCAATACAGAGATCAAGCGATACTCGGCCACGTTTGAATACACTTTTCCCAACAAACATAACGCAGACGCCTATGCTTCGTATCCAGGCAAACAATACCAATACTCAAAAACATTAGCAAACGACCAACAGGCCAATAAGCGTCGCTGACACCGGCCCCAACGTGACACCATTTACAGCAACACAACGATGGTAAACGACATTCCCGTATTTGTGGACTTAGCGCGACATTATTGATAGCAACCAACGTTAGCACACAATGCACGGTATTAACGTGTACCCAGGAGAACGTTATTGATATCCAATAGCGTTTACAAACATCGTTCGATTTACCTTTAAATGCAAAACTCATTTCCGAGAAAATTTCGAGAAATTGGAAGAAACTAGGAATTCAACAAAATCGCCACTTTTCTTTACATTCAAATATTCCAACGCAATACTTTCACTCTATTGGAAATGGGTTATGAAAATGAAATAGTCTTTTAACTTTGTAGTATGCTATTTATTGACGGACTCAGAGGAAACGTCTTTACGCTATTGAATCTTCTAAAGGACTGTGTCTGGGCACCCAAAAAGTAAGTTGGGTCCCTTATACCTAGGAACTGTTTACTCTATGGTATCGCATTGTGCAGTGCGTGACTCGAAGACGGACACCAGACACATCTGGTGCAAATCTCAGTGCCTTTGTTTAAAATAACGCGGAGACATTTTTGCCCTCGCTTGATTATTTCAATAGGGTGTTCTTAGAAATAATCCAACACACTCGATTCTCAAATTCTTGTGAAAATATGAAAATTTGGAGAAATTGAAAGAAACTAGGAATTCAACAAAATTGCCACTTTTTTTACATTCAAATATTCCAACGCAATTTCTTTCCCAATGGAATATTTTCAAGGAAAATATTCCACTTTCTCAGGACACCTGCGAAAGAAAGAACGGTCCAGTAATAAAAACGTCGAAATGGCATTTCGACATCGACGGCCACGAAAGCTCTGCTTTCGTTCACAGAATTCGAGGCTCGTTCCTCGCGAGAAGGTCAAATTACGTCACGACGACTATGCAAACGGAAATTTCGCGTCGGACGTACTTCGAAAAACGCGAAATCGTAAATTTCGATCATGTTCCAGCGATAATAATTTCATCGCATTGCACGAAGCGCGGCGAATCGCTCCCGAGCGACGAAATTTTTAGTAGTACCGAGCCGTTTGTGATCAGACCCGCTGCGAAGTTTCTGAATCGGTTTGTTGTTGCTGCGTGCAGCGTGATTTGAGAGGGTCGTATTGTAGCGAATATACAACAGAGCTTTTAGTATTATGAAATTTCAACCTGCATTCGATTTTATTTTTCTCTGACACTTGAAACATTATGCTTTTATAATAGGTTACTTATAACCAAGTAATTACACCGATGAATGTGTATTAATTAATTGCTTTCGTAATATCTCGAAATTTTCTGGTAAAAAGTTTGGAAAAACAAAAACAAATGTAATCACTTAAGCACATGAAATATGTACGTCTGTGTAATGTGTAGTACGTTTTCATGTTACGAACAAATTTCACGACAAACTTACATATACCTTCAAACGAATGTCCTTTTTCCAAAAGAAAATTTCCTCGATCACGTAAATTGCTGCATTTAAATCGAATTAAGGCACAAACTGTCAATATTTCCTCACGGAATTTGTTTAAATGGTTAAAACTTTAACCCCGTACATTTCCACAAACTCGGTCAATTTAAGAAACACGTTCGGTACATTTCCACAATCTCAGCTAAGTTAAAGAAAAAATTCTAAAAGCACGATTGACTTGACAGACGACACTAAAAATTCCACGAGCTCTAGCACTATTGAACATTCTAAAAACACGATGAATTTGAAAAGAAAACACCGAAAACTTTCTACGAGCTTTATTTCATCTGGCAATTTTCAAAACATTAGCTCAATTACGCTCGTTTATCCTAACCGTAAAATCCATTAGCAACGACGAGAGAAAAAAAAAGACTTGAAATTCTGTTACCCTCTAATTTATTCCAGCATCAGAATCAATTACAGTAATCCAGCGGAAATGAACGAGCGAACAGCAGGCAAATCGTTCGACTTGCAAACACGCTCGACGTTGAAAAACATCGAAACGGTCTCGAACGACTCGATCGGCGGCGTTATTAATGACTGATAACTGTAATTTCCCGTGGTAGTTTCCCGTTCGACGTCGAGCGTCACGATCGACCACCGACAGAAGCGTTCCGCGGACGATCCGGAAGAACGTAGCCGGCCATTTAATCCCGTTGCTCTCTCGCGTTTCCTCCTTCGTTCTTCATGGCGAATTATCAATGTCACGTAGTGCTTCCCCGGTAAATCCATTTACCACACGTTGCTTGTTACACGTTCTTCGACCATCAACCCTCCTCCTCTCGCCGACAAATCTGCGAGATAAATGCTCGTCTCTCCTTACTTCCGGGTTCCTCGGACCCCCCGGAAGGAGCACGGTGGTGCTAATTTTTATTCAACGGACGCATTCGCGGCCAATTTGGGCGACTGGAATTGTTTCGTTTGAACACCGGCTGATTTAAAATGCAAATTAGGGTAAATAGGAGAATATTTGTAGGTATCTCTGATACGTGAATCGAACTGGTTCGTTTGGTATTTGGAGACTGGAGACTGGAGACTGGAGTCTGGGTGAGAATGTAATGGGTGAAGTCTGAGAAATGAAGTTGGTGATTTTGGGAAATTTTTTAAGAGAATCTTTTATCACTCGAATAGACTAGAAACTTTTTTTTTTGTATAAAGTCAGCAATCAGAATTGGACTCTTCAAACGTGATGGCGCAAGACTCAAACGTTAGTCCTTTATGTAACACGATGAAGGCACTTTCATTGAAGAGATCCCTCAATGATCCCTCATTTAAGGTCGTTTGGCCAGTGTCCTTCTAATCTTCGATTGTCCTTTTGCTGTAGAAGCGGTTGCAGGAGATTAATTTGGTGAGGTGTTTGACATTTCTTTCTTGTATGATTTTTGCAATGAACGGGATCGCAAGATCGTCATGAATAGTTTTGTTCGATATATACGAAGGTGTATCAGTTATTATGCAAAGGATTTTGGATTGTGATCTCTGTAAGATGGCAATACTAACTTTTCTTGCACATTTCCATAGTTCTATTCCAGAAGTTTATATTGGTTTTATTATTCATTTATAGATAAAAATATTCCTTTTAGATGTGATCTTCGATCAATTTAGATCTTAAATGAAACGAACGAAAAAAAAAAAAAATAGTAGATTCAGTATTAATGTAATTTGACTAAACTTTTGTATGGTAGTGTATGTGTTATTTCGTATTACGAGTATGTCAAGGCTGTGCATGTAGAACAAGTTTTGTAGGAAATAAAAATTGTGCTTAAAGTACACTCTGTTTTATCTCTATCTTGCCTTATCTTTACCACGATTGATTTATAGCTGTTTTTCCTGACATTACGTGGCCCTCAATTTTTCGACGTCGTTTTCCTAAGTTGCAAAACAGTGCATTAAGTGAATTTTACAACGCGTTCTACGAGAAGTTTGAAGATATTTGTAAAAATTTTGTATTGCTGTGAGGCGAAGGGCTGTCAAATTATATCGCAGTAGAATGATCCCTGTTACTATTCAGACACTCAATCTTGTAATGCCTTTTTGATAGAATCGTTTTAAAACAATGAAAGAATTATTGAAGATGGATTGTAATATTAAAAACGAATATAGACAAACACTTTTACATGTCATATAAAATAAAAACAAATATTTACATTGACAATTTAAATTCTATATAATAATTCCTATATGACAATTAAATTCCTTCGAAACAATGTAATTTTCAATTTTGCAATTTTGTATCCCGTCTACTTACACCATATACAAATAATTCTTTCCACTTAGAAACTTGTAAAAATGAAAATGATATTTGCTTCAAAGGAATTAGAAATTCTGTTAAAGTGTTAAAATTGCACTTCTCAGTTTGGTTCTTCTATAGAATTTGCTTCGAGTCCTAACGTTTAATGGATTATTTAAAAATAGTTTACTTAGTGACTTCAAATCAATGTTGCAAAAATTTATGAAAATAAATTACTGCATAAATATTATTAAAACTAATATTGCAAATATCAATAAAACATTGTAAATACTATAAAATATTACGATACCGTAAATACACTGTTCGTCAAGAAAATTACAACACCTGAAAAACGAAATCGCACAATTCTGAAATTTTCACGTATTATTTAGGGTATTAGAAGGGGAAAATGATTAAAATTTAGTAAAAGAAAAGCTCCTTTCTTCCCCCAAAGTAGACATACGTTTTCCATATTTGTGCAACCCCAATTTCTAGGTGTTGCAATTCTTTTGGCAAGCAGTGTATTAATTTTAAATACTTCTAGACACTATTACACTTTAATGCTGCATATTCAGTAGAATCCACGCATTTCAGCTGTTTCCAAATAGGATTCCACTCGAACGCATATAAAGTAGACACAATCCCGTTAAAAGGCAATTTTGCAATTTACCATCCCATCTGTTTAACCCACATAACCCTTTCCACCTACAGGCCCACGTACGCAACATTTCTCAAGCAATCCACTCGGAAATTCCTTCGGACAAAGCGTTCGCGGAGACAATCCACGGGGCGAGACGTCATCGAGAGTGCCGCGGCTCGGGATACGAAAGATGGATGAGATTTCACGGAGCGGCGAGATATTGCGGCAAGAGCGGGTCGGTCCAATAGTTGAGAGGGTTTCGCGAAATCAACGCTCTCGCCAGCGTTACCACACCCGCCGCATTATCGCCGCCGTTGCTCGCAACAATCGTTGCAGTTGTCAACGTCGTCGTCAGGCTTCGCTTTCGCGTCAACGATGACAACACCACGTCGCGACGCCGCGTTACAAAACTTCGCGCGCACCGAAGAATCCGCTTGTAATCGCGGCGAAAGTTGCCTCGGTAATTCCTCCGCGACGCGACGAATTGAACGCACCGGAGAAATGATCGCGCGCTGCCTTTTTCGGACGGAACCGAGACAATTCCATTTTTGGGGCTCGCCGCGATTTTATCGACACTCTCGAAATTTGTGATTGAGAAAAGATTGAGATTAAACGAGCTTCCGGAGATTATTTTAAAGTGTAATTTTTTGTAATGTATGTGCATAGGCATCGTTGCAGAAGATTTATGTACGCTGTTTGTGTACATGTTTGGGACTACTGTGCGTTGCTGGCTTGACAAGAATTTTGCAGGATCATGTTGGAAATTTTAAGAAGCATTTGACGAGTTTTCTCTAGTACTAAGTTATTTACAGAATAGAATACTAATTTACAATCTTAGAAGAGGAACGTGGGAAATGCACTGCCTCAAAGGATTTTATTTCATATTCATTCTTTTTATATTTTCACTTTTTTCACGTTACTAATTCTTTTTTTTCGATCTTAAAATAAACAATTTTGCGAGAGGTAACGGAGAGAAGAAGGAGAAGAGACAAAGAAGTGCAACAACAGAGGCAATACACAAAAATAGAACAATCCAAATGCAACATTGGGTACAAATACATCAGAACTATAGGACTACCAGAATACTCGAGCAAAGAAGGAAGAGGCCACAAGTTAATAGCCCAAGCGAGATGCGGGAATTTAGAAAACTGGAACAAGTACTGGGAAGAGGAGGAAGGAAGGAGATGTGATTTGTGCGGTGACAGATTCGGAAATCTGGAACATTTAACAAGGGACTGCAAAGAAACCGACAGGGATATCAGGATGGAAGACGTAGTGAGTGGGAGACAGGACAGAAAGATTGTAGAGTGGCTCGAGAAGCTGAAAAAGAAAAGAAAAGAAAAAGGAGAGAGTGGCTGAGAACACCAAAGAGAATATTAAAGTATAAGGGAGGGGTAACAATTAATGGGTAATAAGTAGGGCGATAAGTTAGTAGAGTACGAGGGAATGTGAATGGAAGAGAGAGAGAGAGAGAATAAGATAGTTTCATGAAACGTAGGTTATTGCAAACCAAGTCAAATTCATGGCTGTGAGGCTGAATAAATAAATATATACATATATATATGGTAATAAACAATTTTGCAATTTTAATACGAATAAAGTTACTCAAACAAATATGAATATCATTTTACTAAATAGGTTACAGTGTGCTTCCTGTTAACACTGATGTCACAAAAAATTAAAGTTAATATTCCAGGCTTAATTTCAAATTTTTAAAAAATTGGTGTAAATTGACAAGTGATCCCAGATTTTGCGCTGACAGTGTACTTTATTGTATAAAAACTGTCAATATTGTATCGACTGCCGTGAAAGGAAATAGAATTATTCTTTCCATTAAGAACAACAATTAATCCAGTATAATTCCATTTCCAATAAACAAGCCTCGCACAATTTTTTTAAACCGTATATGACAATCAACTTACACCTCAAATTACCTCCAAAAAATTTCTAATTAAAGCTAGGGTAACGAAAGTATCGCGGTAGAA
>NW_017100220.1:297734-325801 GCF_001263275.1 Habropoda laboriosa
AAAAAAAAAAAAAAGGAAAAATTCCAACTGGAATGGATTCAATCAGCCGTTTTTTTCCGCGCGCCGAAAACGAGCTTCGTTTAATCCGCGCGAACCGGTTTCCTCCAGGGACAATTAACGTAACCTCGCGGCCGGAAATTGAAAGCCTCGGTCACGGAAGCGGATTTTCTCAAGGCGAGGCTGTTGCGAGGTTTCACCGCGCGAACATCAATAATTCGGCCAGAGTTCGCGCGCTTTTCTCTCTCCCTCTGCTCGCGAAAAAACGCGTAACGCCGCCGTAATTAAACGCGTCACGAAGATAGCCGGGGTTAGCTGGACAAAAAATCCCTCGTAACTTCTTCTTGATACGGGCGGTAATAAAACGCGAGCCACGGAATTGTACAGAGAAATATCGCCGAAGAGGAAAAAGGATCCGTTTATTTCCATCTGCGAGTGGACAACGCGGATTATTATATTATCGTTTAAATGAATATTGGAAACACGTGTTGCATCCGTGATGGAATTTCAATTTTATAAACTGGAAATATGTCGGGTATAAAATATGCACCGTATTTCGACGCCTTTTAACTCTCATAGAAACATTCGCTGTTTCGTTCTAATAGGTTTAATTATCGAGAATATCGTATATCACGGAAGGGATTTATACGAATTTATGCTTATCAGAGAGAAGAATATTTTGTGCATTATGACGATAATTACGGTTCTTCTCAATTTGAAGGGAATATTAATTCGAACTTTTACAGTTGATAAAATTGGATTTGAAAGTGAAGGTGTTAATACGTATGAATTAACCGCCGTTCGTGTTATCGGAATAACAATGTAATTGATAAACATGTAAAGTAATTCGTGAAAAATATGAAATTTCCAGTAGCGACACAAGGCGAGGAGAAGTAGAACAAGGTGTTCGTTTTTTTGTTTTCTTTTTATTGGTGACTTGCCTTCTTTAAATGAGTTCTGTCAATGCGATGTCAAGGCTTTACGTTCCGTTTTACGGACAGAAGCAACGGGAACGCGATGTTCTGTTGCGAACACGATCAATTTGCGCGACCTCGCCTCGTACGTGATTCACCTGCGATTCGTTCTGTCGATCGATGACTCTTAGATAAATCGATCGATCAGGGATCCTTCTTGCGTGAATATTTCACGAGAGCACCTATGAACGTGCCTTTCTTAAATGCTTTCTTCGTAAACGTTTTAATTCTTCTATTTCCCCTTGTTCACCGTCTGACAAAGTTGTAATTAATTTAAAAATATTAGATAGTTTAGCATCATATCCACTTCGACGATGAAAATTGTTCGTGTACAAAGTAAAACTGAAAATCAGAATTGTTCAAATGTTATTGACATTTTGAATTAATATTTCTCGAATCTTCGAAAAGATTTTTTAACTGCATATAAAACTATGAAAATTGATATAATTATTAAAAATATAACGAAATTTTCTAGAATCTCGATTTAATAATTTCTTGTGGTGGAATGGAAGACAGTAAAGAAGAATGTCTTCATAAATTGGCAAACTTCACGAGTGACTTCAAATGTCTAGAATTTTTCGAATTAAAAAAATCTCAATATGTAAATCGAACGTTTTTGCAATCTGAAATTTCTAAGAAATTTCTCAAAAATCAAAGGTACTCGGATTCTGAGTTCAATAATTTCTTGTGGTGGAATGAAAGACAGTAAAAGGGACAGCACGACTTCAAAAATTATGCAATCCCTTAAGTGAACTCACATTAATAAAATAACTTCGTCGATTAGCCTTGCTGAGTGACGTTAAATCTCCACAATCTTGAAATTTTCGAAAGAAATCTCAACAAATAAATCAAACTTGACTCTAAGAATTTTCGTCGCTAGATCTGAAACATTCGAGAAGAAGATGTCGACGGAAAGGGTTAAAGTGACTGATGTTTCCAAAGATATAATTCAGCTAGACGATCTAAAGTACAGATAATTCAAAGAAATCGTTTCGAGTTAACGAGGAACGATATATCACGCGTCCAGCTAGGATGAATAATAATAGTGTCGGTAATTTTGCCAACTGTGAATTCATTTGTTAGCGGTTTCTATTCTATGCGAAATTTATTCACCGATTTATGCGTCGTATATATCAGAGCCGGTGTATTCAAGTATTTGCCAGCGTATCTGTGCCTAAGCAATTATTCAACGAGGAACAACGTGGCAATCATTTATGCGGATTCCTTTTCATTCGCGATACAGTGCACTTTGCATGCCGACGATTCCTTGCATTCTGTAGAACAGATCGATCGACACGAATGCATGTAAAAGACAGGTTGCGCTGTTCGCAATTCTCTTCTCCTGAACAATCGTGGTACATATATACATGAAAGTGGTGGGAAAAAAGAAGAGCAAGAGGAACGAGAATGAAAAAGTAGCATGAAAAATGCACTGTTAACTGTGCAAACATGCTATCCGGCGTTAAAACTTGAAATCGCGATTCCTGTGCAATTTCACGCTACAATCTCGACTGGAATATTTATACAATAATTTTCCAACTTTTGTCTAATTCCGGAGGACCGTACATTTGACACGTGAATTTGAAATAGCCTGACGAAACGCAGTTACTTTATTCCAAGTTCTGAAGATTAAGATATATGATTTAAATTGTATCAGAAATTTTTTCGTTAACAGCTTTACATATTTCTATTCGTTGTATATTGCTTCTTAACACTATATTCAGTATAAATACCAAGTGTGAAAATTTAAATATGGAAGGAAGAATATTTACACAGAGCTAACATTACTCGAAACAATTTGAGGAAAATTTTATATTCATTTATATAACATACATTCATATATTTTTATTCAAACATGCTTTATATACCAGTGCTAATTTATCTATAAATTCCGGAAATCAAAATATACTTATAATTTGCCTTAAATTATACCATCGCCCACTTGCCTTTTTCCTAAAACTTTTTCGGTACCACTTTTACACATTTCCATTCGTACATTTATATTTTTTAAAATTCAAAAATTCTACATTCCATTTATCTAATATAATTCAAAATTTTAGGAAAATCATAAAATTAATAATTGTATCAATTTATTTACAAAACGTTCGTTACACATTCAATGAGAGACCAACAAACGAACCTCCACTATTTTCCATTATTTATCAGAAAAAACCTGAGGTATTGAAAATGACATTTCATTATCCCTTCTGTCGGAGCTGCGTCGAGCAGGAAAAACAGTAAAAATCCAAGAAACAAGAAAGGAATAGGATCCGTCGAAGGGGGAATACCGCAGAACAGTTGCATAATATCCACTCAGGGCCGAGCGTTTTATTTACGCGCGACACCGGCGTAATTTCAGTGAAACGTTGCGATTACTCGTAAAATTATTCTGCGTTACTCCTGCAACACCCGAGTATCGCTTCCATTTTCGTCGTGTTCCTTCCATTTCGTTTCTCATTAACGAGTTACGACTAAATACACACAGAACGGGATCGTCTCGACGTTTCAGACACCGGGGACTTCGATTAATTAATTAATTTCTTCGTTATTTCCCCGTAGTCGTCGTGTCGCGTGCTCGTTGAAAATTACACAACTTTCGAATTTTATCTTCGTTCACTTCTTCAGCTGTTTTCTGTGCGACGTTTCTTTACGGGCGTTTGATAATCGAACGTTCATGGGAACGTGCAGAAGCTGCAGGGACCATGTAGTCGTAAAAATGCGTGGTTAGGGAAGTTGAAGAGTGTTACGGAAGCGTTTTGTAATAACTTCGGTGTGTTGATGAAGCAGAGGTGTGCTTAAACTGCGAATGTTTTGAGACTTTTTTCTTTGTGCTGAAGCACCAAGGTTGGCTAAGATAGTGTATTTGTTACAATTTGTCCATTATTTGATAAATAAGTATGAAAATTTATAGGTGACAACATTTGTATGTACCTATTACTTAGGTAAATTTTAAGGTATTAATAATTTTTAGTAATTTTAATTAGTAATTTTCAGGTATTAATTTGAGACATTAATAGCCTTTCTGTAGGAGAGACTAAATTACTATAATTGAGATCGTCTTCATGTTTCTCTGAATTGCAAAATCTACTCTGTAATGACTTCTTCCCAATATAAGAGCCTTAACATTCCCGTCTCTTACAATTACATTAAATTATACCAAGTGTCGCATATAAAACCGCGACAAGAATTTAAATGGTTAAAATTATAGCCTTTCTAAAATAAAAGTACCATTTATTTACCATACCAAATGTAACATTATTACCAGATAAAATTTTAATTGAAAACTTTCAACATTATTACCAAATAAAATTGTATTTTGCAATAATCACTGACAGCAGAAGAATGGAAAAATCATGTACGAAAATTTCCCATCTTCCAAGCATCGATTCCCATAAGTTTCAAAATCCCGCTGATTAGAATTCACACGTTCGATCCTGCCACAAGTGCAATCTTCAGTTTCCCAGTGAAAGTTTCTTTAATTTCTCTTTGTATGTAAAGTTGCAGACACGTTTCGCAGGGAAAAATTTATGGCTCATAAAGGTACACCTAACAACGTAGGAAGTGTATAATTTCGAGGATCAAACGAAGGAGAAGAAAAAAAAAGTCGACGTTGCAACAGCAACACTCGAGTACTTTCTATTCAACCGTACAGTTTATTGCAACAATTTCGACGATGATGGTAGAGGAAATTTCTAACAAGGGAGGTTGAGCGTTTGTGCGATAAATCACGAGGATCCGCGATATCCTCCCGGGATCATTATCGCGTAATTCGGCGTTGTGTATCGAAAAGCAGCGGTGGTTCTAATGAGACGGCGAGGACGATACTGCGATCCATTATATCGTTCGTATTCAGCTCTGGATACATAATGTACAAACATTACGAAACATCCCTCCCACCACCTCTGTTTTATTATATATTCAGCGCTCCCTTTGACTTGGCGGCCATTTAGAAAATAAGCAACTTCCTCCAGTGAAATCGGGAAATCCGGTACACACCAAAGAGACCACGGAGATCCCTTTTATTTATGCCAAGCACCACTTGCACCCGGAATAAGAAGAAAGGGGGAAAATGTAAATACGGCTCTGACTGTGATAGAAATTCCATCAATCTGCATTTCTTTGCTGTAAGAGAATTTTCGTGGATACTGAGACGTCTTAATCTCTCAAGCTTCTCGGGAGAACTGCGAATTTGCGAATCTGTGAAAATCTGGGGGAAATATGTAAGAAAGGGATTATTACAATTTCTTTAATATTTAACGAGTATCCAGAATCTTGCAACGACGAGTGTAACAAGTAAAGTGATTCTACAATTTAAATGCTACAGTGATCGAAAGTTTTTGAACATAATTGATGGCCAAAAATTTAGAAAGTAAAATTTTCTTAGAATCTCCACTCGTCTAAATTGTTCTAAGTGTCAGAAGGAGAAATTGAAGCCTATATTTCCCAAAAATCTCTTATCTCCTGAAAAAGTAGATCTTTGAAAAATTCTGTGAAGATTATCGATGCTGTTAGTATTGGCGTTGGAGGATAGAAGAGAAAACAAGGATTTCGAGGAACGTCCTCAGGGTGGATCGTGCCGTTTCACGGGATCGTTTCGCAATTTCAGTATCTTTCAGCGCGCGTAACGCAAATGCCGTAATTAGACCAGCTAGCCTCAATTTTTATTATCGGCCGACTGTTGTCTGGAGTCTGGGACGTGCATGACTACGCTACAAATCGGCACGCTAGTATGTCAAGGTGAGTACACACGTTCTGTCGTCGCGTATACACATATAGCCGCGACAACTGTCGTGCATAATATTTGCACGATCGATAAAAAGTGACGATCAGTGACCCCATGGTGAACAATGGGAATCACGTAGCACGTCTACGGAGAATTGATTAATTCCTCTGTGAAGTGGCCGAACAGAACAGTCCAATCGAAGAATTTCAATGCGACGATCCATTAACGAGCTCTCTCTCTCTCATTTTGAGGTCCGAAGCAGATTCGAGTTCTTGCTCGTTTTCCAAAATTGGAAAATTAAAAAATTATATTAATTGTGGAATTGTAAAAATGTGGAATTGTGAAATTGTAAAATTGTGGAATTGTAAAAATGTGGAATTGTGGAATTGTAAATTTGTGGAATTGTAAAAATGTGGAGTTGCGGAATTGTAAATTTGTGGAATTGTAAAAATGTGGAGTTGCGGAATTGTAAATTTGTGGAATTGTAAAAATGTGGAGTTGCGGAATTGTAAATTTGTGGAATTGTAAAAATGTGGAATTGTAAAAATGTGGAATTGTAAAAATGTGGAATTGTAAAAATGTGGAATTGTGAAATTGTAAAATTATGGAATTGTAAAATTGTATTGATTGCATCAATTATAAGATTGTCAAATTGTATCAGATGTATTAATTGTAATTTGATTGTTAAGTTTGATTGTTAATGGACAGCAACTCGCTACTACATTACTCTTTGTTACATGCAACACTGAATAAACAAAGTAATCAAATTTTTTAAAAATCAGAAGCACATTTCCTCGCAATATTTTAATAGAAGTAACAATCTATTGCAAACAACTAAACCTACTTCTTAAACCTATTGAATCAAATCTCTTTAAATTACGTACAAATCTTAATTCCCCTTGAAATTACGAGAAAAATGTACCTAAAATTCCAAAAACACGACAAACATTATCGCGAGCAACAAATCGCATAATTTCCCAAAAAACCTAGAAAACCCATAATACGTTACGAAAGTACTAAAAAGTCATTCCGAAACACTGAGTCAGTTGCCTCGAAGAGCAACCGAGGACGGGCACCGCGTTTCCCCGAGGCCCCCGGAAGGGTAGCGGAAGTCGAAACACGTACCACGAGAAGCCAATAAATCACGGCGGTGGAACGAGAGGGGTCCCGTTCGCAAAACACGGGGGCGAAATTAACCCGCGATTTCCCGTTACGTAAATCAAAGTGGCGACGAGACCAAGCGCTAGCCCGAAGGCGCGTAAAACAAGTCGAGTTTTCCAGAAGAAGTTCGAGAGAGAGCCTCCCAGAGACTCGTCTTCAAGCCCGCAGGTGCAATCGCAATTAACCAAAGACGTCTGGAAATTGAATTCGCGCGAAAGGTAAAGAAACAAGCGTTCCCTCCGCTACATCCCCCGTTCTTTCCTTCCTCTCCTTCTGCCACACGCAGCCTCGCGTTCTCCCCTACTCCTTTTAACTCGTTCACGAACCGTCCTCGAGGAACCAATCTAGCGAGTGTAATAGAAACCCCCTTCGTGCGAGTGAAAGGGATAAGAAAGACAAAGGAGGGAAACGACAGAACTGAGGAAGAAGAGAGCGAAAGAGGGTTGGGAGGAGGGATAAAGTGGAGGGAGGCTTTCAGGGAGGTTGGAAACGGGATATCAAACGATCGCGGAGAAAACGGTTCAGGGGTATTTCCAGCGGGGGTGGAACAAAATACGGGGGTGGAAAGCCGCACAACTAGCACGGGTAGAAGTGCGCGGTGAGAGAACGCGCTAGCTTGAGATTTCAATTCAATTTCCAAGCTGGAGGAACGTAAACACACGAGCTCGGGTCCGCGAGAAAGCGTCTCGTTTCTGAAATTTTTATGAGGGAACCGGCCGAAGCGGGGATAAGTGGCCGGAATGGCGCGAAAGGGGTGCTCCCAGACGCGGAACTTCGGGGCTCTCCGCGTTTCCCTGTTCAAATATTTGTTTGTTCTTCGCCGGCAGCGCGCGAAGGGAAATCAAATAAGCGTCCGATTATTCGCCGGTGAATGTGCACACCACGTTTGCGCTCGCCCGCGAAAATCGCTTTTGAAGAGCGCTGTGCGGCGCGCGATCGCGTTTCCTGTAAGATTGTTCCACGGATCGAGGTGTCTGAGAAGACACGTCGTGAAATGGATTTTTATTTCTGGAGCGAAATAGACATCTGAATTTGTAAGAAAATATTCTCTCGTCTGTACATCGCTGGGGATGGTATCGAATGAAATGTTCGTGCAAATAGAAAGCTTTGTAGGATGTTCGTTGGAATAACAGCGTGATGCTTTTGTAACGTAGATTATCGAACGTTAATTATACCTTTTGTAATTATCACACGTGTGTGTTTTTATGCGTTTGAAATGTGTTAAAATGTGAAGGTGCGCTTTCGCGCCCAACTGTAACGAATGCTTCGAGATGTGTGAGTAAGATGGAATATTTAATTAGCTGTTGCTTATTGAAATGTTATTATGATACTGTATAATAATTCATTATGAAAATACATGTAATTGCAAGCAGATGTTATATTTAATATAATATTTAAAGCATTATTTTTTTTGTATACGTTAATCCTGAAGAAATACAGTAAATTCTCTACAAGTGTCAGTCAGTTTGGATTCTACAAGTGTCAGTATAGATGGTCCTACGCCTAGGCTGCGTCATTGCTGCGCCTATGTTATCTCGCTCGCAGTCGGTTAAGCGTGTAACGCTACACCACTTGGTTTCTTTTAAGAGATTTCACGGCTGGACAATTCATAATAGAAAAATATCATTTCTTTAATTTTACTTTTTTTCATCTGAAATTTTTTTTAACATGTTGGTGAGATTTTTCTGATGAAAATGATATCAAACACGACATAATTTGAACATTTACTTATTCACTGTCACGCCAGACAGTGAACGTGTTAATAAGTAACACGACTCCCTGACTCTACAAGTGTCAGGTTTAGGTTCCTTGCGGACTGACACTTGTGGAGAATTTACTGTATACATGTTCAAAAGTAACGAAATACAGAAACTACGTATTGTAACTTTGTTTTATATTTCTTCATAGATCAAAATCTTAGAAACGTCTCCGGTTCTAAACAATGACTACCGCTCTCGGAAAATAATTATTGCCTTTTGCACACTTTCCAATCCTGGTATCATTGAACATGATCAAATAAAAATAACTACTATTATCTAACAATCAGTACCCAGCAGAAAATTCACAAACCAAGCCTCAACGCTTCCCCTCAACAATATCAAACAAAAATATAAAAATCCCTTTCCTTATATGAAGTGAAAAAGGAATGGAAATAAATTATGCAATCATAAAATAACTCTAAACCTTTACTTTACCGTGCCACAAAAGCAATGAAAAGCATACAAAAATCCCTTTTCTTATACGAAGTGAAAGAAGAATAGGAATAAGTTACGCGATCACTCATAAAATTATGCAATACCACAAAATTCCCTTTTTCACCCAAAGCAACATCCTCGTAACTAAATTAATCAAACAACCTCATTACCACTGCCTTGCAATTACTCATCTCTCGCAAAAATTCAACCTCGAATCTCCACCTGAACAGCATCACACAAAGAAACAGAAAGAAATTATATAATATTTTCTTGTCACCATGAAGTGACCTACTTTCACCCCGAAGAACCGGAGGAAAGTTGATCGAGGCGTGCGTTAACGGGTCGCGTCAACAAAAGGGCGTTCTCGTTCGCGATAATTCCAGTCGCACGCAATTCGCGGCCGTGCAAATAAGAACACAAGGATCGCGACGGGCAAGATCGTGTTGACACGCCGGGGGCTCCCCCTTTTCTCCGCGTTTTCCGTGACGTGGCGGCGCGTATTCGCGAATTAGCGCGCGAGCCCCGGCTTAATTTTTTAGCCGGCGTCGCCGTCGTGCAAATATTTGCGAGAGCACCGGAGCTGCCACGGTCGCCTTGTTCCTTCTTCTTCGTCGTCGTCTTCGTCTTTCACGTGACACTACTTTTTTTTTCTTTCTCTTTCGCTCGTTTTTCCCTTTTGGAGCATGCCACGGTTCGCCGCTTCGTTTTCGATTCTCTTTTCGTGCACGGCTACTGCTTTGACTTCCCCCTTTCTCCCCGCTGCCACTCTGGCCGGGGATTTTTCTTCGACGCGGTTTACTCTTGCCAAATGAGGATCCAAGATGGCCTGTTTAGACGGAGATTTTGCGATACGTACTTTTTGCGATCGCGCGATACGACTTCGTCGGGGGATCGAGTGGAAAGTTGGAAAATTTGACGAGTCCTTTCCGAGACACTTTGGTGAACTTTTCGGAGAGGAGTGTTCGATTAAAATTCGGTAGAATGGTGAATCCTGTTTACGTAGAATTTTACTGATTGATTAATTTCTTAATTTAAATTCATAGTGAAATATTTGAATTTGTATTTATTTTCTGCAGAGGAGTGTTCAATTAAAATTCGACAGAATTTTG
Organism: Habropoda laboriosa; assembly: GCF_001263275.1. Taxonomy (NCBI): domain Eukaryota; kingdom Metazoa; phylum Arthropoda; class Insecta; order Hymenoptera; family Apidae; genus Habropoda; species Habropoda laboriosa. The sequence goes on from NW_017100220.1 coordinate 307,894, forward strand.
ATTCTACATGTAATTTCATTAGATGAAATACGTAATTCGATTGATTGATTAATTTTCAAATTTAAATATACACACCTGCGATGCATACTTCCAATATTTTTCATATTCACAGAGGAATATTTAAAATATGAATGAATCTGAATTTATTTATTTGATGAGAATCTGCATTTATTTTTCATAAGTTTAATTGTACATTATTAATTTTGCTGTCTCAATCACACATTCGTTTTCTATTTCGAAAATAATTACATCGAAAACTGTCGCAACTGCCTCCAATCAGTATGAGTTGATATAAAATTTATTCGACAAAAATTAACCAACACCTCCTACAGTTCGTTTCCGTTTCCGATAAATTTTGCAATCAACGAACGCGACCAATAATTTCACGTTGCAATAAACAAAATTTCCGTTACATCCAAGCTTCGCACCGATGAACGAACGAGAACGAGTTCTTCGTGGCCGAGAGAGAGAGAGAGAGAGAGAGAGAGAGAGAGGGTGGGGGAAATTTGTTATCGCGGCAAATATGTCTCCGCTTCCGCGAAAACATAACGGCCGGCTTCAAAGCGCACTAATGAGTTTGCACCCGACGCGATAATTGCCTGCCTGCTTGGTCGCTGTTGCGTTTCCGCTATTGTTGCTACCGATAAACTCTTAAAAAGCCCGAACAACCTGCCAGCAATGTAACGAGAAGAGTCTGACTTCGACAATTACTTCACGTCCAGGTTCTTTTGTTCCCTCCTTCAACCGCTGGGTCTTTCGTTTTCGTTGCAAAACCACGATGGAGAATCGTTTGTACGTTGAAAATTGCGCGCGATATTTGATCTCTAATTAATTGGGTGCCACGAAGTAAGAGTAGAACGCACGCTTTGGAAATATCGACTAACTAAACTAATTTCAACTACTTTGACACTTTAGCCGGAAATTTTTAATTTGCAATAATGGATTTGTTAGTGTGAAAGTGGTTATTTTCTTGTTTCAACTGAAATTCGTACAGTGAACCCTTTTCGTTTTTCATAATCGTGAAAATTCTTAGACAATCATAGTGACTTACTCATATTTTTACTGAGAACTCAGATTAACTATAGTTAATCCTTTGTAACTGATTTTTCTTCGTCCGTGAGAAGAAATATTAGGGTTAATTACAATTTTACATTTTGACGGAGGAAGCAAGACTTAATAGTCGTTATAAAGAAATCGGCTGGTAATAATTCAGTAGTATAGTAATGAATAAATAAAACGACACTTATAAAATGTAAATACACAAATGTATCTTCCAAACCACGTGACGTTGTAGAGCGTTAAATATTGCAAAGATGTCATCAACAACTATTTCCAGTCACTAATATACAAGGTGTCTCACTTATACGAATATCTAAATTACTTCCTCTGCTATTGAAAAGCAGAAAAATTTTTTAAATGGAATTCACATAGTTTGAGAACATTCATCTAACGACCTTCAAAAAGAATCCCCTCAAGATCATTTTGAAGGTCATTTCAAGCTCATGGAAACTCGTTTGCACATTAATATCTATTTTTTATAATGCAACTTTGTAGTCAACATTAACACAAGTTTAACAACATGACGTTATGTCCTCGAAGTGACCTTAAACAATAAAAAAAACTGTGTCATGACATTATGACCTAAGTGACCTCAAACAATAAAAAGAAAATGTGTTACGATATTATTTATGACCTCGGTGACCTTAAAAACAAAAATGTGGATGACCCTTTTTTTGTCTGAAATCGTACAACTATTAAGTCATCCCATGAGTTCATGTCGAATTTTATAATTCAGATCAATGTTCGCAACAAAACTTTAAATTTGATAAAAAAAAGAAACGTAAGCGCCTTCTCCTTCCGCAACTTTTCTTTCGTTTACTGAGACCATTATGACGCCTCCATAGAATTTCCATGGATTTTTATTAAAATATTTCTCGCTCTCGACACGAACTTATGTGACGACCTAATTCACTCCTCACAACCATATTTCTTTCTTTCAATAGCTGCAGAAATTACAAAGACGCTCGTTACAAACGCGGCACCCTGTATTCAACCGTCCCCCACAAACCCCTCAAACAAAAATACGTATTTACACAATATCCTACAGAAATTCTACCACAACTCGAACAAATCATCTTAATGAGCATCTGGATCTATCGCTTTGATCCCTTTGACGTCTCTCCGGTTGCCTCGGTATATATCTGGCTGGCGAAGGTAGGGGATCGTTGAGAAAGGAAATAGATGAAAACGCGTATCATAGGTGAAAACGTAGGTGGGGAAAGAGAGGCATCACAGAGAGAGAGAGAGAGAGAGAGGGAGAGAGAGAGAGTGTTCAACGTATTTACAACCGGTGGGCGTATTTATGGTGGATTACGGTTCTACGGCCGCTTACACGGGTAATTATGTTTGGCTTGAATTAATGCGCCGTCCCCTCTTTCGCGGTGTTCTCCGTCGTTGGCCTCCTCTCTGAAAGAAGCTATCGGTCCTGGCGCACGCAAACAGGTTCTTAACCGACCTCACCAGGCGGAAGGCGGTCGGCCACGGTTCGTTAATCTACGTACACACCGGGATCCCCATCGTTCCATTCAGTAATCGAGAGTGAACGCTCTGAAAGGACTCGTAGACCACCTGGCCCGTTCGTTCCCCGGTACCGTTCCTCGCCAAGGATGCGCTTCCACGACGACGATGAAGATGATCGTGCCGCTTCCCTTCGACGAGAATGGAATATCATCGTAAAGAAGAAAGAGGAACGTTGTTGGGGAAAAGTGGATTTGGTATTGGGATACTTGGTGGGGATTTTAATCCCACGGTTCATGATTTTTCTTTAGTGACTGTTGGATGAGTGCTAACGTTCTGTGCAGGTAATAGCTTTGTTTTTGCATTAGTTATTACGGGAGGAAAATTGGAACTGTTCTATAGAATAACTTCAGGTGTTCAAAAATTTCGATGCTCTTAATGCTTGAGTTTTACTTTGGGGTTTCACGCTTTTGGTGAGTGAGGTTTCGGAGTTCAATTTTTTGGGAGTTTGATTTCGTTAGAGATTTGATACCTTATTGCAGCTCAGTTGCTTAGAGATTTCATTTATTTCCCTTTCTGCAACAAGATTTCTTTGGAATTTCGTTGTTTTAACGTTTTGGGTACTTTGAAATCTGATTTCTTCGGCGCTTCCAAGGTTTTAATGCTTGATTAGTCTTTCGATGGTTCAGTTAGTAGAGCTCGATTATTCGAAAGTAGATTGTGTAGAAATTTTTGAAATTCGATTCATTTGGAATTTGGTGTCTTTAATATCTGATTTGTATCTGTCGAAGTCCTCTAAAGTTCGATCTTTCTTTTTATGTAAGTCACACGAATTTAAGAAGAATTTGTCAAGTAAGTATCTGAAGAACTTTTCAATTCCGTGATTAACTCAAGTGTATATCAAATTGCAGGAGAAGTTGCAGTAACCATGGTAGTTCATGACACAACTAAGAAAACTTCGCTCACTTGGATTATTATTTAAATGATACACAATTATTTGAATGCCTCACGTGTTGTCTGAGAATGTTTTTATTACTTAAAACCAACAGATGTTTTGCTTTCACTCAATGTACATGTGTTAGGTAGTATACGTTGAAGTATTATGCGTCATTTTGAATTTGTAAATTGCAACTGCAGGTAGAATTCATACTTGTCATTACCAGGTCCTACATCTTACATCAAACTAAACATTCAGAAATAAAAGAACCGACTATTTTATACAAATAAATACCATCGTCAAAGTAAACAAGAATTTCCCGCCAATTTTTAAATAACGTTTACATAATATTATAGGAACGTGAAGTTACAGAAAATAAACAAATAACGATTATATTTTAATAATAACAGAAAGAATCCATTTTACACGTCCTTCTCGCGTCACAAAACTGGCTGTCACGATACTTCATTTTAACAACATCACAAGTAAAAGGAAACACATTTTGGTTTTTGCAATGAAGTTTAAAAATTTCAAGTGTTTCGTAAACACATAGTTCCACCGGTTGCTCAACCGATCCAGCAGACCACGTGGGTGTCATCAAGGCAAATGACTTCGCTTCTTTCAGTTATCCTAGACTCCCTTTCCATTTAGTCCCACGAGCCTCGATTAATTCCCGATTGTCCACGCAGCACGTTAATCGCCGGGGATAATTAGAGGCGGCGCGCGGTCGATCGACACACGAGGAGAGACTTTGGAAGAGACGGGAGGAGGCGGAGGAGGAGGATAATTGAAAGGGAGGAGCGCGCGGAGCTTATTAACGCTCGCGATTAGCGTGGTGATCCGAATTGAAACGGTCGCCGCGAAAATTCCGCGGCTCGTTAACGCTCGTTATCGGCGCGCAATTACGCGTCTCTATGACGCGAGATTTACGTAAGGATCGGCCAGTGACGCGGCAAAGAAACTCGTTTGTCCGGACTGACAACACTCGGCGAGGCGAAAGAGCTGCTCTTAAATAGGGATCTCGAGTGGACAACGCGACAGATCCAGGTTGAATTTCTGTATATGATCTCCGGTACGTTGCGAGAGAAACTGTGCGTTTATGTGACACGTCGTGGACAATGGTGCCTTTACTTGTAAATTTGAAATGTGAATTTTTACAAACGGTTTTCTCAAAGGTAATGTTCATGGGTAAGGAAACTCTGGTTCACGAAAGTTCAACTTCTGTTTAAAACAATTTTTTGCAAAGTTCGAAGAAAGTCCTGAAACTTCATGGCGATGCTTAAGCGGGACACTCGGTATAGAGTTTGGGGTAATTTTGTAGCGAAGACAGAAATGATTCAACGTGCACATTTTAAATAAACGATTGCAACACTTTGCAACGATTTATTGCAGTTGAACAATTCCTGTGTTATACATTGTTCAAAAAAATGTTGCATCGAGTAATTTTTTTAAATACAGACCTGAGTTTTTAGCTTCAGTTTGAAGCGTTAATCTACGCAGCGACAGTTAATCAAAGGAACTTTCGTTCGTTTAATATCGAATTGACAACTTTCGTATCGTTCGGAGTCTCGTTTTCAGGCAAATTTCCGTTTCTCAGCCGGGGATTATTCGGCGAGGCGAGCGTTTTAAACATAAATCCTTCCGCGGGAATAATTGCTAGCAACAAAATGGATAAATAAACGTGACGCCGAAGGATGGAGGCGGCGAATTGTATGAAACGTAATTGCAGGGAGAATTCACGAAGATTGCGATGATTGTTATGCAACGTGCCAACAGTAATAATAATTTGGGAAGCTGTTTCTGGCACGCATTCGTGCATATTTCAGGAACGCGTAAATTTATATTTGCGCGATGCAAACGCCGCGATAAAGTACTAAACATTTTCAGGCAACGATCGATATGAATTATTCATTATAATAAACATTCCTACGAGATGCATAATTTGGCCCGATTAAACGATTCGTTATTGAAACGATAAATCAAACATTCTGCGCTTTAAGAATGCCAAAAATTCGACCCAAATTCGAAATCAACGGAACGTTTCAATTTACCTGTCCGATTCGTCGGACAATTGAAACATTTATTTCGACAAAACAAACGTGAAACGTCCAATGTTGCAAGTTGTATGAAAAGGGAAAGTATCTCAAAATGAACCTACAAATTTTATTTATTTATTATCTCTTGTAATTTATTTTAACCCAGACTTCATTCGTAAGAATTTAGAACACTTCTATAGCTACGAATAAATACGCAAATATTTCAAAGTCTCCCTAGTTAACACTTTCGAAATAGTCCAAACAGACTAAATTCGACGTGTGTCCAAATTCATAGTCGAAATAACGCGATCAATTCTTCCATTTTTTTTTTTTTTTAAACGAAATCACAATTAAACAGTATTCTATTATGTTTAACTGCATACCGTGTGTCCAAATAATTCACAGTAAAAATAGTGCGACCAATACATCCGTTCTTCTTTTGAACTAAGTCATAATTAAACAGTATTCTACTATGTACAATATTACCTATTATAATTACGTACATTAAATTGTATTTCTCACTTCACCTGAGTGGAACTATTTTTGTTGCTGAAAAAAAGTACGAGTTAATTTCTTCCCGGAAGGGTAAAAGAAACACGCGCAATCGGAACAGCGCGTGATACACAAACGTGATATACAATTCAAACTAGGAAATTAAAAGTGATCAGACATCCTGAACGAATGGAGGATTCGTTGAATAAATTGGCCGAGCGGCAGCCGATTTCCTCGTCATCGGACTTTTAAAAATACGCACGGTGATTGTACAAAGGTAGGGACGGTTGCTGTGGAAAGGGGTCCCCGTAAGCAAAACAGAACATCATCCGTGTTCTAATGAGGGTCGAGGCGCCGGTGGCAGGGGTGGCATTTGTTACTTTTATCGTCGGGCTTCCGACACGAGCCCGAAATAATTAGCATTTTAATGTATGTATCTGCTTATCTAGGCGACGGCCGGTTGCTTGCCCCGTAGTTTTGCATGTTAATCTCTATGGGAAATTACATGCACCATTGCACCATCCGGCGACAACACCCGAAACAACTTCGACGACGTTCTATTTTGTTCGCCGTGCATTAAACGGGATCCTGATCCCTACGGCACCGGGGGGAAGCTCGCTTCTTTTCGAGAAGTACGTAAACCAGTTATCAAAAGTTCCCATCGCTGCCTGTGAAACACAGTCCAACGAGTTTCTCTCGATTTGACGGTGAAAAGTGTGCCGAAACGATGTTGCAAAACGGGAAACACTTACAGTTTCTTTTCTTTTCTTTGTGGATTTTTTGGTTGCATAGCTAGCTCTGGCATGAATTTTGTTGGAAAATATTAGACGTTTTGTGAGTTAATGCCAAACGACTATTGCCTCAAGATACTTCTACCATTGTGTAAATAATAGAAGTTAGTCTAACTTTATCTTCACAGTCAACATGGAGCGGAGTGTGAAAGGAACTCGTGCCGCCGAAGACGTTTGTCGATCTTGTTATAAGACGTTACAATGAACTCTTAAAATTAGAAGACAGAGACAATTTGCACGGGTTGAAGAAAGCTTTGGCAAAAACAGCTGGTTAAATATTCTTGGAAACTGTGAGTGTCGCGATAGCTGACTGGTCGCTGCGTTTGCAAGCTTGTGCCAGAGAGCAAAGAACGGTCGTTTCGAATAAGACTATAGAGATTATAATGTTTCCTACTTTTTTACAGTTACCCTATACATATATTTGCAACAGAACAGAATGGTATTATTCAGTAGATAGAAATTGAATTTTTTGAAATTTTGAGTCGACTTCAAATTTGAGGAATTTTAGAATTTTTTTTTTATATTAGCAATAGGTATATTTGATGGTTTCGAAGTATTTTAGTATCCAGTAGCTATCCAGTATCCTATAGTACTATTCAGTAGATAGAAATTGGATTCTCTGATAATTTTGAGTCAACCTTAAATTCGAGGAATTTGTCTTAATATCAGCAACTTTGTATTTTTCTCTAAATTACCACGCTGTCAGTTTGGATCATAAGAAATGGTAAAATTATATTCTAGAGGTATGTTAAGGTAATTACTTCATATGAGTGGTGGTTTTGATAAAGTAACCATGGTCTATCCTCACGCAAGACCTAACAGTATCTGCTGTTGCGCAGATACAACGTGCAAAGTGACGATAATAAGCGCGCAATATGTCAACATTATAAAGTGGAATTCTTGGACAGCCATATGCTGCATTCGTCTGAGCTCTGAAAAGTCAAGACCTACAATCTTTCGACTGTCATGAATTCCACGGTTATCTTTTAAGGAGGAAGAAAAAATTGGAAATTTACGTACGAATCCACGCAATCCAAGATTCAACGTGTTCACCATGGCACAAATTCCATGGAGAACCTTAAAATCTTCATTCCGTGGAAGACAATCAATCAGAAAGCACGTGACATCACGTGATAATTAAGATGTCTCAACAACAGTCTTATCAATTCGTGAAATCCTTTAATTAATACTCACTTCACCGTAATACATAAAAATAAAAATATTTTCTAAAAAAGAAATTGTTACCATAATAAAATCGAGCACATCTCCTTAATCAATTATTTTATTTAATTAAAACTAATTTATTAATAATGACATAATTAATTTTGTAAGTGCTATCGACTCCGAATTTTGATATTTTGAGTACTGCATTTTTTTTTTTGTGGTTTAACGTGGGTTATTTTCAACTAATGCCTGAATTTTCTCGTTCTCAACTTTCATTGGCCTTTCAGAACGTGGAGTTTCTTCAATAACTGAATATTCCAAGGAAATTTGGCAATCTAAAATTTCCATACTTTGTCATTGACCCTCAATGATTGCCAATTTTTTTTCGTTACTTTTCACTACACTTTTATCCTCACGGTAATAATTTGTATTCATTTCACGCTTCTATTCAATCTTCCCGCTTTTATTTTCAAACAACGCATGGATATGCCTGCTTTGAAATTTTATTTGCGTTCAAGAAGTTGTTGCGTTACATATTTACACATGTATCACGATCAAAGTGGCACGTTGCAAAGAAAAGAGAAGACCTTTTCAGAATATATTCAAAAGTAACTTAAAGAGAGCGAGACGATCCATCGAGGATCGAAGATGTGGATAAAGTTTGCCAAGAAATTGTCATCGAGCTGATATCACGGTAACTTACGACCGGCTTTCGAGGAATCCTGCAATTATTAGTTTTGGACGGTGCTCGCCTAATGATAGCCACGGATGGTGACGTTGATTACAGAGTTCGACGAAGTAACGGAGTAACTAACTTGCTACGAGGTTGATTAGAGGGGCACGTCGATGTGCCGGCGCGATAATAACGCGACTACTAATGACGATCGTTCCCCTTGTCTAGAGCCAGTCATTGCCATCCCTTGACGCAACGTCCACGAAGAATCGAGCGAAGATCAAAGAAAATCGATCGAAAAATGATTTAATTTCAGCAATTTAAGTGAATCAAAATGGTTGGAATATGAGACAAGTGGTAATCGTAAAAGTTCCTTTCTACAATTCTTCAAAGATTTTTACTCATCTTTACGTGTGACTTTGTACAAAATGGAATGTTTTGAATTAACATTTGAAAATCGATCGAAAAATCTACTTAATTTTAGCAATTTAAGTGAATTCACGTGTTCGAAATAACACGACAAGTAATTAAAATATGTTGTTTTTAGTTCAAATATTTCATAATAATTCTTCTTCAGAATAATTTCAGAGTAGAATAAAATCGTATTAAAACAATATTAAGCATGATTGCCTTGAAAGTGTTACTTATACTCGAATAAAAATGTTTGAACCAATTTAGCTTATTGGGAATGTTCATGACCGAGATATGTAGCGAATGATTTATTACAGTTGTAGTGTATCAACGTGCACAAGACACTACTCCATATTTACGAACTTCAACTTAAAGTTGTAAATATGCTGTAAGAATAAATCATCTTTACAGAAACTACTTAATTAGATATCAGATTAAATGGAAATCTACGTTAATTGGCGCCAAATACCAATCCTTAGATTCTTCAACAATAACCTAACACGGATTGTACGAGCTTGAAATCAACTCAGAAGACTCAGAACTATTCAACTAAAAAGTCCCCATAGAACCCTTTAGATTAAGAAGAATTGTACAAACACTCAAGACGAAAACATTCAGAATGAATCAACAGTCAACCGATCGTTCGATTAATCAATTCTCGAATGACATTTAACCCGACGTTCCACGTTACACGAGCTAACACTACAAGTCCGTAGTCATAAATACCAATTAGAAATATCTGACGTTCAAAACGCTTGCGATGCAGCGGAACGCGCAGCGACTCGGTGAAAAATATTTGACCAGAAAGAGAGAGAGAGAGAGAGAAAAAAAGAGAAACATGGAACGAAGATAAACGAAAATAGAATAAATAACGGTACACACCCCGGATCGATAAATATCTCAGCAATTTCTGTATCACGCGCAATCAGCTTCCTTCATCGTTGCGCTGTAAATCAACAATGAGCATCGACAGGTTCGCCGCCCGGGGATAAATCATCATAACGAAACGGGGTTACGTAAATGCTATCGCGTCCATCCGCTAAAACGTTCCTTGCGGTGTTTGCCTAAGCTCGTTGCACGCGATCGAGCTGATCAGGACACGAGGCCGATTCGACTGTGCTCCAGGGGAGAGACGACACTCCCCGCGAAATACTCCTCGTCGGGGTCCGAAAGAAATATAGTTCATATAAATATATATAGGTTACGTGGCGATAAATCAACGTCGACAACGGCCGTAGATCCTCTCTGTCCCCGCGATTATTGGCCACGGTGTATCGGTGATATTTCATTGTTGTCCGACAACCACTTACTACCCCCCTCGCTTCCTTTCGAAAAAAGCTTGATCCGTGGATGTAAGAAACGAGGTTCCGAGACAGCTTGACGGACATTTTTCCCGCGGTGTGTCAGTTTAAGAATGAATTTAGCGAAAATGGAGGAATCTTTGATTAGGGTGGCTTAGGTTGGGTTAGAGCTGGGCAGAGCCGGCGGAACGCGCTGACAATAGGTAGCCTGTGCCAGGTACAGTAAATTCTCTACAAGTGTCAGTCAGTTTGGATTCTACAAGTGTCAGTATAGATGGTCCTACGCCTATGTTATCCTCGCTCGCTGTCAGTCAAGCGTGTAACGCTACACCACTCGGTTTCTTTTACGAGATTTCACGGCTTGACAATTCATAATAGAAAAATATAATTTCTTTAATTTTACTTTTTTTCATCTGAAATTTTTTTTAACATGTTGGTGAGATTTTTCTGATGAAAATGATATCAAACACGATATAATTTGAACAACATTTACTTTTTTCTTAACATATTGATGAGATTTTTCTGATGAAAATGACATCAAACACGACATAATTTGAACAACATTTACTTATTAATACTTATTGAAAAAAAATGTAGGGCCGATTCTACAAGTGTCAGTCAAACGGTAGGCCGACTCTATGTAATGTAATACAGGGCGTCTGTTTTATCTCAATACAGTGAAATATCTGGCGTGACAATGAACGTGTTAATAAGTAAATGTTGTTCAAATTATGTTCGGGATAAAAAAACGTAAAATTAAAAAAGTTGGTATTTAAATCGCTTGGTTGCTTCGACTCACGTTTCATCCTTATCTTTTATTCGCTGTCCTTGTCTACGTTCGGCAAACTACAAAGGCGGGCGCGAGGCTCGAAAACGTAGTCCCTGACTCTACAAGTGTCAGGTTTAGGTTCCTTGCGGACTGACACTTGTGGAGAATTTACTGTATAGGGGAGGCTCGATGCCAAGAGTGTTAACGACAGGGGTTCTTTGGAGAATTTTTGAATTTTTAGTAAGCGGTTCTTTCGAGAAGACGAAGTATGTTGTTTGTAAACGTCGTGAGTCACGTCAGTGGTGTTCTGTGCTTTTGTGTGTGAATCACGAGTTACAATACAGTTACAGTTGGGGATTGCAATTCACAATACAGTTACAATTAACTGTGTAATAGTCCAAGCCAATTAAAACTACATATTGTAATAACAGTAATTCTAGGGCGCTATATAAATTTTTCTGAGAGCGCCGGCCTTGGAGTTGGGTGTTAAGGTTTGTAGGTGAATTTGACGAAAGCAAAATTTTTAAGTATTTGATTTGTAATGGTTAAAGATGTGGTTTAATGTATATAGCAATATTAGGAACTTTTCACGCTTGAATTTAGATTTAGTAAAAGGAAGAATGAAGAAGATTAATACGAATGGAGACGAAATGTTTCATGAAAACCAATGAATTCGGTAATGGATTTCAGTATGAATATCAATTTTTTAATAAATATTTCTAGTCAAAATTTTCTGGAGATGTGAAGAATGAACTGTACGAATTACAATACATCGTATGATTAATAATAAACAATGAATGATCATATGAAAAATTGTAGATATTACATGGTTGAATTTTAATGAAAGAAGATAATGGTTCAGTGTATATAGTATTATGAACATTTCACACTTGAATTTAGGTTTAGTAAAAGAACTTACATGTGGTGTAAAAATGAAATGCATTGTTATGGGAGAATGAAGACTTACACGAGTGGAAATCAAATGTTTCGCGAAAATCAATGTTTCTGACGAGAATACGCGTATGTCCTTACGACCGTTTAAGGTTATAAGGATATTAGGGGTGTGATAATGAAGTTCAAACGTGAATGAAATAATTCGTAGCAGTTAAATGATGGATTAGTGGTGTGGATGATGTGCGTTGAACTAGAGATTATGATGTTTCTCTTTGATGTCTGGTGGTGAACTGACTCTCTCACGAATTTCCGAGTCGAAGGAAATTCGTGAGCCGGTCTTGTCACCTGATTGGTACGTATTTTTGCCAATCAGGTGATAGATCCACCGACGCCAACCTATTCCGGGCAGGAGAGGTGGTGTCAGGGGAGGTGGAAGACGTTATGTGGGAAATTTGGCTTGGATCCTGTGGCCTGACCTGGTCGACGGTCACTGGGCCCGGTCTCGATGACCCTTTGGAAATTCACGTTTATGGCACATGCAATTAGTCGTTGAGGACGAAGAAACTCGAAGAAATACAATTGCAGGATAAAAATTAATCGACTCTCAAAAACGACTTTACTGGCTTGCGTGTCATAAACGTGCTTCCAATTTGCACTTCGGATGTTGTCCCTTGTACAAATTGCTAGCCATCCGTGCTATTCAATACGGTCAAAATCATGACAAAGGGAAGGCCAAGATCCCGTGGGTATGCCGCGGAACAATCAATGTATCTTAATAAACACTTCTAGTAAAAACTTTCTAGCAACGTAAATAATCAACTATACGAGCTACGACATATCATACGATAAATAATAAATGATTACCGATCACATGATAAATTGTAAAAGATAAATAATAAATGACTACCGATCACATGATAAATTGTACAAGCATGAAAATTCTTTCAACTCTATTTCCCTTCTCCCACAAAAATACTTCAATTATAATATCCTAACCAAAGAGTCCAAGTGCTCGTTGAGCGAAATTTCGCAGCCGAAAAAAGTTGCAACAACGTTCCAAGTTCTCTATTTTCTCCGTACGCACCAGCACAAGTTTGACCAAACGAACACTGCTGAATAAAAAATATCACCGATTTGCAAGAAGCGCGCGGCCCAGTTTCGTCCAATTAGGTAACACGAAATTCACAATTTCACGCGGCCCGACTAATTTTCCGCCCGTCCCTCTCGTCGTTCCAACGTTAGCTCGCAATTATTCCAACGCGATCATTCCGGGCTGCGAATGTTTTCGAGCAACGGCCGTGCATTTGCGTCAGCGACCGAATATGGCACGACTAGGATTAATGACGAACCGCTGCTAATTACGTCGAACGGCGTGATGCGGTGCGTGTACGGTGACTTTCCCGATGTAACAACATCGCGATGTGACGACAACCTCTATAAACAACCGGTTAAACGGCTCCCCGATACCGTCGATGGGACGCGCCAAACGTAATTCTTCTGTTGGGCGAGCGTGTATTAAATACACACCGTCGCGTTTCGCGCATCTTACGCTGACGCACGACCGTGGCTAAGAAAAACCGGGAATATCAATCGTTGTCCTTCGTTTGACGTCTACCTGCGGTCGATTAGCGTTTCGTTCGGTAATTTCATGTTCGTTATGATTGTGGAATAATGCTCGCTTGCGAAGGATTGTATTAAACATTTGAAACAGAGAAATTGCGATAATCTGATACACTACCGGCCAAAAGTTTGGAACCACTTCCCAATGTTCATCAGTACTGAACCTGTTACTAATTTTCCATAGACTTGATATTGATATTGTGGAGATAAATAGCAATTTATCTCACAATGATCGATATGAATGACACAAAATTTGTTAAAAAATTCTTAAAGCTGCTGACTTTTTTCTAGGAATTTTTGTGCAACTTGCAATGCACAGTGGTTCCAAACTTTTGGCCGGTAGTGTATATTGGAATTTAGCGTGATTGCAGGTTTTATTGAAAATTATAGAGATAATTTGGATTGTAGTTTTTTTTTGGAAATACGAAGAGTCTTCTCTGTTAGGAATATTGTAATTTAACGTGGTTACATTTTTTTATTGAAAATTAAATCACTTTTGGGGATACGAAGAGTCTTCTATCGGGAGGAAAACGAAGATGGTGTAGAAATTTCATTGAGTGCGCCGTGATTCTGGTCCAAGGTTGAAGAAACTTCACACGGTCTGTTTTACTTTCCATGTCTATCCTCGTACGATCCTTATTTTACTCGAGGTTTCATTATGACCATTAATTCAGTTGCTTCTTTCCAGAACATCGATGATTTCTGTCAAGTGCAAAGAGTATCATGCTTCTATAGATTTCAGACTCGTATCCTGTCTATCAATCACTGCACTATTGTTACCTTTCAATTTTCAGTAAAATTTCAAAAAGATGATACGACTTATAAGCAACCAGTAAATGTATGATTAGTACTATAGATGTAATACATTCATTTTATTTTCATTCTAGGCTATCAAAGTCGTCTGTAAGTCCTACTTGAATCAAGTAAAGTAACAGTACTTCAATAAATTTAAATACATTAATACATTTTTTTGTACATTTGTTGCTTCATTGGTCTCTGAATACCTTTGGGAGCAACTGATACACTGTTCGCCAAAAAAATTGCAACACCTCAAAAACAAAATCGCACAGATCAGAAATTTACAAATGTATTTGGTTAAAAAAGCTCTTATTTTTCCTCAGAGTTTCCTTTGTGCAACCCCAATTTCCAAGCGCTGCAACTCTTTTTTAGCGAGCAATGTGAAATAAAAAATTCCACCCTAGAAATGAACAATCTTTAAATTAAGAAATTAGCCTATTGAAAGGAAAGGCTGCACATCGCTGCTCCACGACAATACCGGAGGTTGCGACTGCTACGGCTGCCATTTTGCTTACTCTTCGATGTTCCACCCAGCAACGCCAATCAAAGGGGCAAAGCAATCGACGGGGCCACGCTCCCTCGACTCGATCTATTTAATCGGCAGCTAGAGGGTCGGGCCGCGTCGAAATTGGGTTATGGCGGTGCTGGCTCCGCGTGTCCTCGCGCGGACACTCATTATCCGACGCGAGCAGATCTGTCGTCGACCGCGTGCACACCTAACTCGACGGCCGCACGCCGCCGCGTGGAAATGCCCTGCGCCTGACACAATGACAGATTATGCAGCCGACTGTCTCTCCCACGAGCGCCGCGACTCTGTAATTTATTTAATCGGCCAACCCGTTCCCCGCCACCGAATTGCGACCGATTGAAACGCGACGTACGATCACGCTCTTCACGTTAAACGTGGACTTCGTATTTTTTTTGTCTTCCAAGATTTTTGCAATTTGCGTTATACAGAGAGTGCTTCAAGTAAATGTTACATGGAAAATTTAGACACGTGTGTGTGTGTTCCTCTTTCAATTTTCGAATAGTAATCAATAGACTGAGGATTTTTGTGCATTTGTGGGAAATTTGAAGGTGCAAAATTGACCAAAATGCACGTGATATGAAACAATATACAAAATATCCAAATTACAGTGGTTTTTATAACACCTCCTAGGTGAAACAATTTTCTACCGACGTTCTACCATTTTTACTATATTCTCAGAAATATAAATTTGCATAAAAATCCACAGTCTAGTAATCAAGTAGTTAGGAATTAAAAATAACAGAACGTTTCACTCAGAATGAATCGATATAGAGAATTTTTATGTAGAATTTATTCTTTTGATTAACCTTGAATTCATCGTTTCTTGAACCTAAAACAACCTTCAACAAAGTAAAGGTGCATAAAAAATGGTAACGCTTACACAAGAGAAATTCTTTCAGAGAAACAAATCTGGTAGCACAATATATCATTGTATTTTTTTTTTTTTTTTTTCAAAGAGTCTCCATTTGTTCACCGTCATTGTCAACACATTCTTGGAATGTGCAAAATATATACATATGTAAATTTTCTTTCCACTTCAAGATTTCTTTATACCATCGACCAATAATTCCAATACACTTTTGCACTGAAACTCTCGAAAACCAATAGTTTTATTTTGAAGAGAAGAAATTCGAAATATTTATGCATATAATTTATTTACTTTTGCTTACTTTTACTTAATATTATGAATACCAGTACCTACCAATGGAGTGCAAAGGGTTAACATTTTCTTGAACCACTCTCTACTTTATTAATTAAATATATTTTGTCTTCGAAGAATCAACACATAACCCAACATACTCCAAAGAAAATCGTCGAAAATGTTGAAAAATATGAATTGACACAAAATAATCCTCAAGCAACACAAACTAGTATTGAATCTACTTAATCTCACGAAATTAATCGAGCAACCAAGGCTTCTCCAGCTTTCAGCACTTAACACAAGGTACTCCAAAGGAAATCGTCAAAAATTTTGAAGAATACAAATTAATACAAAAGTAACGTTCAATCTTGTTTTCTCCAACTTTCAAAATGCTCTCGACACGCAAAGTGACCGATAAAAAATGACGAGAAACTTGCTACAGAAGAGAAGTGAAAGTGCAGGGATACGATGTAAGAAAAAGGATCACCAAAGACGGTCATGCAAAGACGCAATGCGTCACAGCTGCCATCAACGGCCATCAAGGCAGGACATCGGTTGGCTTTCTGGCTTCGGTAGCTCGACGAATTCAGAGTTCCCGTATACAGAGAGTGAGAGAACCGCACGGTGGAATACACGGGCTCCCACGTTTGTTTGATAACTTTATGACGCATGGATCTCCCGTTGTCAGGCTGGCAAATGACCACAATGGAGTTGCCGCGACATCAAAAGCGGTGCCATCCAATTTGCTGGCCGAATCGTGAATGACTTGTCTCGTTAACCCAGTTACACGTGGTGGCGGAGAGGCGAGGGATCAAAGGGAGGGTTGTTAAACATTCTGTTGTACTTTCCCTCACTCTATCTCGGTTTTAGCAGATTTTACTTCTTTTTTCTTTTAAAGAAATCTTTTCACGTTGCAGTTCGTTCGGTTTATTTTATTACGAGAGTGTTGTTCAATTTTGATAATTTATGTACCGTTCACACGGGTCACTGAACGCTTGATGGATTTTTAGTGAAGATAAATTCGCGCTGTAGTTGCGAAATGAAGCTAATGTATGTTAGTTGTTTGCATTATGAAGAAAATTAAATTGTCTTAATTTTGTAAGATTTTATTAAAAATTTTGTCAATGAACATTTTGTTTGAAGATAGTAAATACTCAATAAAATATGAACAGAACTGTGTGTACGTAATTTAAGTTTTTTGTACCAGATAGTACACTTACGACAAAGGAGGATGTTAAAAAAAGGTCAATTTTGGCGTACGGCATGATTCTACGCATCCTGAGGAACGAAAAATGTAATTGTCATTTTTCCCGGAAATGATGGGAAAGTTATGAGAAATGCGGTTCAAGGTAAGAGTGTGAACATACTTATAACTTAATATTTCGTCTCGTTTTCTTCGAACGATGGTCTGTATTATTTACAAAGATTGTTGTACATTTGTGTTTAATAAAAAGCAAAAATAATGAGAAATAATTAATGACAAATTAATCGAAACAAGGAATTCTTTGATGACACGATGCTTATATTCGAAGCAATCAGAAACCAATAGTTATTTATTCTCGAAGTGATAAAAATTATAATAGTAAATATAATAAAATAATCGTCATGACGTAATTCTGTCGAACTACACGTCGTATACTGTCGTTAGAATAATAACAAACGAAGTAGCTCGTGTGTAAAGACTTAGTTGTTTACTAAGAGACACTGTTTTCCCAGAAAAGGATAGAATATGTATATGTCTCGGGGAGACAACAGTAAAAAAAACTAATTTTTTGTTGTTTCATAGCTATAACACATCTTATTACAAGAGAAATAAACTTAGGATACGATAAATA
>NW_017100220.1:325817-329891 GCF_001263275.1 Habropoda laboriosa
CTGAACTGTCCGTTGTGTACTTGAATTCGGTGCACTAGCTTCTTGTATGCAGCGGCACTTAATTCACTCGAACGAATATGCTAAGTACGTAAATTGATTCGGAACCCACGCACAATCGAAACCGCTTTATTCGAGGGAGCACTGAATTTTCTACAAGACTATGATAGCACGGTACAAACGTCGTTCGTCGACGCACTCGTTCGGTAGGCCCATAAGCACTAACTGCGTACGTGACGTTCTTCCCGATTCCTGTTCCCTGTTACGCGAAGCAGTTCTGGGAAAAATCCTAGGCGTGTGAGTGACCCTCAAGTATGTAACTTGGGCCTAGGCAACCTTACGTACCACAACATTGCACGAGGCTCGCGATGTTTTTTGCTAGTGGAACGTAAGAAACTCGAGCAAAACATAATAAACTCGAGCCTGGGTCGCTGTACGTACATCGAGCCAAACATAAAGCTAGCTGCTGTTCGCGCACAGAAATGAGTTAGCGGGAAAAGAATTTTCTGATTTTATATCACTTTTATTGGCAAAACCGAGAACAAACACCACGCACGTGGTCTTAATACAACACAATACGCCATACTTGTTTTCGCTCGACGCATGCGCGATCGCCGCTCCCAACGCCGCTCGGCGGACGCATGCGCGGTCGTCGCTTGGCGGATCACGCCGATCGCGGTAAAAAGACGCGCCTCTTTTAAATTCAAACTGATACACTGTCCTTTTGAGAGTAAAACTATCGCGAGTTGCTCGCGAGTTGACACTGCGTCTGAGAGGCCTTTAGGGCTCTGACAAACGTAACGCTACATATAATTTTTATTCTGTTATTTATA
The DNA here is from genome assembly GCF_001263275.1 of Habropoda laboriosa. NCBI lineage: Eukaryota > Metazoa > Arthropoda > Insecta > Hymenoptera > Apidae > Habropoda > Habropoda laboriosa. Next base: position 326,648 of record NW_017100220.1, read on the forward strand.
TAATTGTAAGAATAATATATGGAATTAAAGAGGCTCAATTTATCTTAGCTTATCAATTTTAAATTCCCCTTATACTTGGATCCATCAATGAGATTTTAGTGGTTTGAAGCTACTTTTATTCTATTATTTTACAAAAATAACATATCGAATTAAAGTGGTTGAATTTATCTCATCTTATCAATTTTAAATTTCCTTCATCCATCAATGAGATTTTAGCGGTTCGAGACTTAGAAATAAGAATTCTACGTTCTCAAAATGTCACAAATATTCGAATTGAAAACTTTAAGACATAGGACAATAGGTTTTAATGTTCTCCCAACGTTAATACCTGCGTAACATAATCGACGCTGTACAAATAGCCCGCAGCTACTTACAGCTGTGATTACACGAAATTATCGTCGGGTAGATTGATTAGCGAGAAGGAAGAACACAGTCAGATTCTTCAATATCCTTTGCACAATGCTCTCGTAGCGTACTTGGTTATTTTCTAGATTGCGTACGATTGATCACATGATTGATCGCGTACAAACACACAGTGATATCCAAGGTAAATAACACCGGTACAAACGAACGCACTGTTTGTCCACGTGATTAACAATCCGCCATAGCGCTCTCTCTAACTTTAATTCCCGATCCCTCGACAAGAAGCTTGTTAAAGAAGAGAAAACCAACGTAATCCATTAAACAGACATCCGCGTAAACCGGTCCTCCTTCAGACGATCGGCAAACACTTGGTCCCAAAAATAAAGATTCGCTAAAATAACCAAGAATTCTACATCCGATTTCCCGTAGTAGGCGTACCTCAATCTCAGACTCACGCAGACCTTCTTATCACAAGATTCAACTTCCAATTACTTCCACTTCCGTTCCTTCTTGACAAAGGATATTAGAAATTCCAGTAGAACGTTCTAACGTTCTACCAAGAAGCATCCAACGAACGTTACCGTGGGATAATGGTCGTTATAACGGTAGAACGCCCTTAGAAAACGATGCATTTTCACACAGTTCGTTAAACCGGTCGTTTCGAATAAAACTTTGTGGTAACGCGAATCAAATTTCGCCCGCGGGGAGTCGTGGAGGAAAAGGGATCGATGTGATACACGAGAATTCGATTAGAACTGTCGACGTTTAACTATTTCGGTTACCGTGGGGCCATTTTTCGACCATTTTTTACCATTCTGATACTCGCGAAGGACGTTGACATGTTTATTGTTCAATTGTTAACTGTAAACTGATACCTAGCATCCATACTCAGGTTACTTTGATACTTCAGGTCGAAGTAGTAAAAATCAGACCAATTGAGAGTTCAAAAAAAGGACTTCAAACATTGTTTATCATTGGAGGACGATCAGATTTGATCGAAAATCGCTGCAAATTTCTTATATTTAAATTGTATTTTAATTGCAATTGAATTTAATTGTATTTAGATCATAATATACAGTTGCATACGATTTGTCAAAAATTGGTAAGGAATCTTGCATTAAGAAAATTGATAAAGTTTAACACAATACTAATATTACTGAACAAAATTTTTAAAGCAGTAAAAGTGAACGAAATGTGTTAAGTACACGTGAAAAAGTTCTCCTTTTCGGTCGAAGGACCGACAGAACGTTCTAACAGACACCTAATCAAGTACAAGATACAAAAGAGAAGAATCAGATTTAATTGTTTCGTAAGCAGTAATACGGCCCTCGTAAGCGATTCTTTTCCTCACACCTGGCAAATAACTGCGATTCCATGCGCGACTCGCAACCGCAATCGAACTTCCGTCGTTGGCCCGCTTCCACCTTCCGGGTCAACAACTTTCGTATCTGGGATATCCGCCATCCGTCGTTCCGATACTTTTAACCCTCTTGCCACGCTCGCGAACCCTCTCTCCTTAAGTTGGACACAGTCGAACGAGATATCCTGCCTGCTAAATAGCGAAGTTTATGGGGTAATTTTTTGTGGTAATTTAAATGGAAAATGGTAATTTTGGAGGACATGTGCAGAGTCACCGCTGACCTGGCTTTTAGATGTCCCTTGTTTCAACCGGCATTCGAAATAGAGTCACGACTTTTCTTTTCTTATGTTAGAAATATGTTTCTTATTTTAATTATAGTATATTTGTATAATTTTAAACAATGTGCTGCCTAGTAAAGTAACAAAATGCGGATTCAGTTGCGTACGAAAAAGATTTTAGTGCTGGTATTGTTCTTAAATAATTTCTTAAATAAGTATCGTTCTTAAATAATTTCTGATATAGGGTATGTGAAATTTCTTCGAACAGATTTCGGTGTGTACGAACATGATATTATTGCGTTTTAATTCGGTGTCTAAGAAAGGTTTTTAGTTGGGGAATGATCTAAGCTAAGTGAATTTTTATTTAAGGAGGTTGTTTTCTTGTCAATATGCTTGATAAACGTGATAAAATAGCAATGTTTATGTAGAAGGGACTTTCTTTTTAATTAATTGTAATTTGCAGCTGTATAAATTTTATGGGACAAAAGACTCATCTTTTCTTGACCCATTAGCGCCAAAATTATTAAAAACGAATTCTTATATGATTTATTAAGTATCATAGAAAGTAAAAATGAGAGTGTCATCTAAATAGGACACTGTCCTATAACTATAGTTACCTTAAGGATGAAATACCTGAATTTGGTCTTTATTTAATAGCAAACCTTAAAGATGGTGTATTAAAATTGATTCAGAAAGTTGTGTTCAACGGTGCATAGAAAAATTCTGAAAGATCGTGACGTATCAGGATAGCAATTTCAACTCTATCAGCGTTAAATTCGATACAATATGAAGACACTTAGAACCTTTTCCTCAACTTTTACATACCTTTAATAATTACAGAAAAACACAAGAAAACACAAACTTCACCCACCACTGAACATATGATCGTTACTTTACGAACCGAATATTGAAGCGTGTTTGAAAAATGTAATTTGCATATTGAAATTTTCTGCAATTGTCATTAGAAACCTCGAGAAATGGTAAGCCGATAATGCAAGAATTATGTGTAAAAGTTAATGCAAAGCCGTATAACTCTCTATACCAAGTTTCTTTTGATAGCAATAAAAGAAAAACAAATACACACATATTTTTAAAACTCAAGTACCCACTAAACAGCCACACTTTCACCCACAATTTCTCTCAAGAACCGACCTCATTGTACACACCTGCATTGAATAGGAAAAATCGAGAAGTCAAATTTCCACAGAGAAACGCTGCATTTTCCGCAGGCAGGAGCGAACAG
>NW_017100220.1:329910-346487 GCF_001263275.1 Habropoda laboriosa
AATGGTGGAGACGGTTGATTTATGCCTGGTCGCGACGCAACGTCGCACGCGACGCCAATGGAGAAGTTTTCCTTATTCTCCACCAAAAACGCAATCCAGTCTCTCTTTCTTTTTTCCCCCGTGAGATAAGATATGCCGGGGGATACGATGGAATATCCATTCTCGTCAGTGCTATTCTGGTATCGATGAATGGATTCCATCTCGCGACGCGGATGCGGGGATTCCTCCGTCGCCTATGGAAAATGGCCTAGCAGATTTCTGATAGAGCTTCGCCCTGGATGCACTTATCAGCAGACTACGTGAGTTGATTCGAAGTCAGTAGAGATATGTGTACCCGAGTTGAATTGAACGGCGATATGAAATAGAATGAATTTACTACGACAACTTTCTCTCGAGGAAAAGTTACGCGGACAATGGTGATCTCGGATTTTTATATACTGGGTGGATCGAAAGTCAGGTGTTGTTTTAAAATACCGGGGACAGTCGTGATTAGAATTTGTACATGAAATTTTGATTGTTGATAAAACAGTGGAAATAACGATACTGAATTTCCGCGTCTGAAGATTTCGCAGAAATATATAGAATATTAAAAATATACGAGAAATATTTTTTTTTAAATACCAATTCTAAGCTCCTTCTTTTTCCAACCTAACTAAACCTAACCTTTGATTAGATACTGAAGAAAATTCGCCCTGGATTTATGACAGAAAAGGAAAAACGAAATATAGCCGTGATTAGAATTTAAACAGAATTTGTATATTAAATTTTGATTGTTGATAAAACAGAACAGATAAAAAACAGATAAAACAGAAATTATACAGAATATCGAAAGTTCAATATAAAAAATATTTTTAAAAAATACCAAATTCTAAGCTCCTTCTTTTTCCAACCTAACTAAACCTAACCTTTGATTAGATACTGAAGAAAATTCGCCTGGATTTATAACAGAATACGAAATATAACCATGATTAGAATTTCGACAGAATTCGAATATTAATTTTTGATTGTTGAAAAAACAGTGAAAATAATGATACTTTGGATATTGTATATTTCCACGTCTAAAGACTTCTCAGAATTACACAGAATATCGGAATTTGCGTATCCCAAAAATGTGCGAAAAATATTTTTTCAAAATACCAAATTCTAACGTCGTTCGTTTACTAACTCGAGCTTTGTGTAATTCACAAAGGGTGAAAATTTCATTTTAAGAGTACCATCAGCTTCACAACTGACCTCTCTCTCTCTCTCTCTCTCTCTCGGGAGAGAGAACGTCGCAATCGAATCTACAGGCTGAAATCAAATTGCAGCCAGCTCTTTTCTCCCAGTTTCCTTTCACGATTTCCGCTTTTCAGAATCCACCTCTGCAAATTCGCAGAAAGGTGTACACACGGGGTTCGAGGCGTTAGCGTGGAACGATATTACGCGCCTGGCGAAATGACGCCGGTATTTCTGGAATTATGGTAATCAGCACTAGCAACGCTGGCTTATTGTTGGCTGATACGGTCGGCTGCAATTCGAACGTTCCGCCAGGGAGATGGTCCAGTTTGATAGGATTTCCAGATTTCGAATACGTCCCGGGGAAAAATTCCTGCACCGACACCGGCTCGATATTCCGCGGGATTTCTCGAATTTCCGGCGCGTGTTCCATTCGATCAAACTGATGCTCCCTTCAAAAATTATCTTCGACCTCCCCTGTTCCCCATTTGCACCACAAAATCGCGTACTCTCGTCCAGGTCACGCGTAATTTTTATCGTTTTCACTCGCCGTTATTCCTCATTTCTGTACATTTCTATTTATTTGGTCAGTAGTTTTTTCTAATTAATGGTGAGAATTTTTTTTAAATAAATAATCAGTAAAAATGAATAGTTTGGTCGGCATGAATAATTAATTGTCGCATTTTTTCAGTGCAATATTGTTTATTCGGTCGGTATTAATTTGTTTTTTGGTCAATAAAATTAAAATCTTTTTAAAATACTCACCCAATAAATAGCCATTTTTCTGCTGTATATGCTTTTAATGATTCTTTGAAGTGTAGAAAAGAGTTGACCGATTTTTTCGGCAAAATTTGCTCCTAATTTTTTAAAAGAATTCAAATATTCTCCATCGCTTTTAATGACTTTACTCCATCTTTCAGGAAACGTATGGATTGAATTGTGGGGAAAAATTTGTGATTTTGTGAAGTGATTGAAAAATGATCGACAGATTTTCGAATATTATCAAATGTATCGAAGTAGGTATCTATGACCAAGGAGATGTCGTAATAATCATCTTTCCTCGTTCTCAACATAATGTTTCGCAGTGAATATTCTCAGAACAGAAGAGAATTTAATTTTTCTTATTGTTTCTGCACGTTTTTACTCCTCTTCTTGCACGAATTTAGTTGAATTGCTACAACTGGTTCTCGACGCGCTATTTCCATTTTACTCGTGGTTTCAGATCTTCGTGATATGTTTGCACGTAAGAAAATTGCTAATCAATCTTTTCTGCATACCTGACACACTTTTTGTTCCCCGCAATTTCTGTCATTGGAAGAAAGATCTAATCTGTTATTTGCTCGATACGAATTTCACAAATAAATTACAAATCACAATATTCCTCAAAAAAATTGCACATTAAATTTCACAAATAATCCTCTCCGTTTTTACTAATTCACTACCTAACGCAGAAGATTACCAAATAATCAAACAACTCAAACATTCGCAGATTACACAAGGAGTATAAAATCACTTTGCAACAGAGAATCTCTTAAATCACCATTCTTCCGTCTCTCTGTCTCTCCCGCCGGGGAGAAAGGTTGGTAAAAGGCGAACAGAGAGATCATGACTCGAAAGATCCCTAACACTAATCCGTTTGGTAATTCGAGAGTGTTTCGTAATTAATAATTGACAAACTGCCAGTCGAAACAAAGTCGCCCGTTTCCTCTACCCATTTCCAGATGTTACCGCAACGTTTCCCATTGCCGTTTCGCAATTTGTTTCTTAACAGCGAGCCTCACCGCTAAATTCGATCTTGGCTCCTCAAGAAACCTAATCGCGGCTCGGAAAGAACGGCGTGGGAATCGATTCGCGACCAGCCACCGGCCCGCTTAATCGCTTCGACGACAGCCATAGAACGAAACGTTTCGCGTTCTAAGCTCTCGATTAAGAGGATTACACCGCGTCGAATGAACGCTCGCGAACGTTAATTGTCCCGATGCAGCGGTAACTTCTGTTATTTATGGGACCGTGTTTCGCGTCGATGGCTCCTTTCGGAAAAACAGCCGACAATTCGAGGGTTCTGAACGGAAAAATGAAATATTTCGCATAAATTTTGTGTTCGTGGACAGTTCCTTTACCTCCTTGATAATTACGAATTTTACGAAATTAATATTTCCAAAAAAATACATTGTTTTCACAGAAAAGGAAATTGAATATGTGAGTGTTGATAAGTGTATTCTTTTTGTGAATATTAATTTTGGGAAATTTTGAATTATCAACGAGGGAAGGGAATTATATTGAATTTGAACACTGAATTTCTGACGAATATTGAATTTCTCGTGGATGTAGTGGGAATCGTGAGATAGTCAATTTTTGGAAAATTTTGGTGTTTGATAGAAAAAGAGATTTCAAGAGAAACGATTTCAAAGTTTTCGTTTATTACCTACTGAAAAGTAATGCAATTAAATCCAGTTTTTTTAAGGATATAGTAACACATCCTTAAAACTTCCTAAAAACAGAAATCATAATTCGAAGATGATATGCGTTTTTACTTACAAATTTCAAAAAATTAGTCTACGTGGCTCCTCAACTATATCGAATTTGAATACTAAATTCGAGCCTGCAGGATTTGCTCGAGGGTGCAGTGGAATTCTCAAGATTGTCAAATATTAATTTGTGAATTCAAAAAAGGCAATTCCACTTGTCGAGTACTAAGTGAGAATGAATTAAAGATGAAAACTTGTCATTTTAAGCACAGATTTTCCGATACAAGTATTCAATTTCATATTAACAAAGTTCAATTTGAACCAGTTATTCGAATATTCAAGAATTTCATTATCGAAGCGTTTAATTGAACTCAAGCCAAATGAAACTTTAACCCTTCCAAATAGAATCGAAATATAGGGAATTTCGTTCGAAACGAAATTGCACTCGAATTTGTCCACTTCAATCGATCATCGTCAGGTTGTAAATTCAGTTTGATAAAAACGAAAAAGTCAAGATAAAGTGGTGTGTTCACGCGTTTCTGTCAGAAATCATCGTTTCTCGCGGAATGAACAACGACGAGCTGCCGAACGTGAACAACGAGCGCAACGATACGAAAACGAGAGTTTCGTTCAGCGGCATTTTTTTTCGCGAGTCGACAAACGACAAACGAGGAACGAATTGTTCCATCAATTGGTCGCCGCGGAATGCAATTGTCGTCCCTTTCGCTTCGAAACGTGCGGATCGCCGCACGAAGGAAGGCCTGGGCTTTGAACAATTACCGAGACCATCGAAATGCCAGTTATTTCGTTAACATTGTTATTCCCCGCGATTCTAAACGAGTAATTAGCCCCCTTTATGCGAACCGTACGTTTTATCGTGTCGGAGGCAATTTTCAAAATTGCACGCAATGTACCAAGTAATTCGTATATCTTTCTCCGAAGAAATCTCTGAAGAAAGAAGGAAAAGTGTCGAGTTTTATACCGAAATTTAGATCAATATTTCAATTAAATGTCGTCGCCTTCTTGTTTCACAGCTCTTCTCACTGTTCTCGTAGGATCATTATGTCGTCGTTGTGAAACTTCTTTAGTTTTCAAAATTGCACGCAGTCTACAGAGTAATTCAGAAATCTTCGAAAAATGAAGGAAAAGTGTTAAATTTTATACAAAAAATTTCAATTAAATTTGATGCAAAATGTCATTGCCTTCCTGTTTCACAGCTCTTCCCACTTTGTTCGATAGAACCGTTATGTCATCGTTACGAAACTTCTTTAGTTTTCAAAATTGCATATAATCCAGCAAATAATTCAGAAATGTTTAAAAAGTGAAGGAAAAGTGTCGCATTTTCTACCGAAATTTAGATCAATATTTCAATTAATATCTCACAACGTCCCCCACTTTTTCCACACGACAGCTATGTCATCGTTGTAAAACATCTTTAGCACCCCATTGAAATGCTTCTCACTCGCAACTTAATATTATTACATTTACCAAAGAGTTATCTACTTACTTAATCGTAAATTTATTCCTTCAAATCATTCCTTCAGATCGTCAACAGATCATTCGAACCGTCTGCAACTTTCATAATGAGATTTCGCAACGTTAGAAACCCATCCCCCGAGAGTCTACCTGCCGGTCCAAGGATCCCACTCGTAATAAATAACGACGATTGTTTTAATAACAATCTAACGGCGATCGTTTCTCATGGACAGGACAGGAACGAACACCTTTCACCTGTCGGTCAACCAACTGTCGGCCATGGCGTCGGGTTGCGTCACTCGACACCGAGACGTCCACTGTCGCTCGAACTCTCCTCATTTCCATTTCCTTTCCTCGCTTCTTTTAATTTACCCTTCAAATCTTTTCCTCTAAAACTCGGCCGTTTTCCTCGAAACATTCCTCTGAAACGCTTCGTACGAGCGTTTTGGGCTCAAGGATAGTATCCGGACAGCAAAATATTAGGCTAGAATGAGACTTTCTAGGGATTTTTAAGGTTGTCGAAGCTGAAAATGAGGGTCGTTTTTCACGGGAATACAAGCACCTGTATATAAGCTCGTTCTTCCTATGAGCGACTTATACTAACGAGAATGGCGGAAAGCGTGGTCTGTTACGAACGGATGTGAGAGTGTGCAGAAAATTAGGAAGAAATAGTAAGTGCGATAATAGTAGGATTGAAGGTGGAAGGAAACAACAGAGAAAAACGGTAAATTTGGCATAGAACAAGGGGATTACTGTTACGCGGCACATACCTGCACTACCCCAAGGGGAAAGAGCCCTCCATAAACCGGGTCGAGATTTCTAAATTTTGCATCGTTCGAATATTTCTCCAAATCCTGACCCGTCGGTAGAGACAATAACTTTATGAAGCCATTGATTTTCCATCGCATTCCTTATAAGTCCCTGTTTTTTCACCGTTGACCGAGGTTTAGAATTTTTACTTTGTTTCTTTCATGTATTGTTCACCTCAGAGTGCTTCATAAGTTTATTACCTGTACCGTTCCGGGTTTCGAGGCAAGCGGATTTTCGCGACGGTCACCCAGGGAGCACGTGTTCTACCTGAGAGTGACTGTTCGCTTGGGGGTGGTTATTTTGTTTCTCCTTCCGCATTTTTTCTAACCTATCAGTTAAAATATCAACTACCACCCTCGCTATTTCCGACTAATGACATTAACCAATCCGCATGTCTCAAAACCTAAGACACGCCTTATCCGAGGTAAGGTGAAGCCGTGTGAATTAGTATAAAAACAAACTCCTCTCACTACACTAGAAAAAAAACGCGAGTTCACACAGACTTCCTAGACACTTACATTGATAAAGATTCCTAGTTTAAGATAGCTTAGATTTCACTCTTGTTTGTAAATAATAATTGATTGTTACAAAAATCCAACCCCATTCTCAGTCAATCATCCCTTATCTGCGTAAAAGTTCGTAAGGGAATCACGCTGGTTTAATACGTCGCGAACCGCGTGAACAATTACTGTGTTTGTTTTTCTTTCTTCTTTCATCCGATTAATAGGCATATTATTTATAATCTTTTCTACGAAAGGACTAAAATTGCTAATTTCTTTATTTCAATAAATCCTAAGAAATAATAAATGAAACTTGTTTGTCCCAATAAACACGAATTATTATTTTAGTAGAATCAAGTTAGAATTTAATTCATTTTAGAATTTAAAAAATATACTTATATATGCTTTTGAAAAAGGTAAGTAGGAATAAATGAAGGAAAAAATGAGTGAGAAGGAAAGTACTAACGAGAATGACACATTTAGTTTCGTCGGGCTGTCGGGTCGTATATTTTCCTGTTTCTATTGACGATTTACGCAAGAAACACACTCGCTCGTCAGGAATATACGAACGATCGCGTGATTTCGACGCGTTTGCATTAATGATGCGCGCGATACGGCCGCAGGGACGATCGTGCGGTCGCCTTGTAAATTTCCCCGCAAGCTCTACCGCGGCAAATTGAAGCCGCGTTCGAGATTCTTGCCAAGTGTCACCGTCTATCGTGGAATTTTTCAGAATTTTGTTTTAAATAAGCGTCAGAGTTTGTGCAATTTTGAAGTCGACGAGATTTTGCGAATTTTTTAAACGAAGAGCAGAATTATGCGTGACATTTTCAGATTTTGCGAATTTTTTAAACGAAGAACAGAATTATGTGTGAAATTTGAAGTTGTGTGAGTTGTCATTTTCGAGGAAGTCGTTCGCGTATTTTTACGTATTTTTTAAGAAGATGTGATCCAAATTTTTTGCACACGTCACCTAGTAAACTAATCCTTCAAGTCGTTCGGTCCAATTTTAAAGAAGTTGTACTCTTCTAAATGGTAACCGAATATTAATTAGAGTAACTGTATATGTATATCATCTTACCGAGCAATAATTCTATAACAATTGATTACAAAAATTTTCTTCATTTCTCGCTTTTCCCAAAACTTTTATTCGTTTGCTACTCGAAACGGTGTGATTTCGAACCCTTCGACTACAAATTACACCAACCCTTCCGTTCTAAATCCAAAAGTGCCTAAAATTTATAAACACTTCGCAGGGAAAAGAAAACATCGCGATATTCGAAACCAGCACATTTTCCTCGCTCACATGTCGCAAGGTAAGGCTTCACGTCACCATAATTTAAACATATCGCCGGCAGAGGGTTGAAGCACAGGTAGACGGCATCCAGAAGGAAGGAAGCAACGTGTTCGCCAAGAACGGGACCAAAATTCCCGGTCGATTAATTACGTTTTCGGTGCATTGTTCCCTTCAGCGAAGGGAGAATTGATCGTGGCCGCACGCAGTCGCACGCGAACGCGCTCTTTGTGAATCGCGTTAACGATTCCCGCCAGTGTGGAACATTAATTGTTCCCCGGAGCACAATAGAACGGCGAATGAAGGCGAGCGCCGCGACTGACCGGCCACGGACCGCGCCGAAAAGTTGAAAGAACTGTGCGTACGCGAGAGGCGAAAGAAAAAAGGCTGCGGTCCGGTCGTTTGCCTAATTGAGTCCGGCCGGCATAGGAAACAACGGACGCGATGAAATTTTCGATCTTCGCGAAAATCGCGTTTCGTTCCGCGGAAATCATCCGCTCTCTTCCTTTTTCCCGAACGTTTCACGAAACTCTGATTCCTTTGTCGGTGTTTTTCGGCAGGTAGGATTGATGCTTGATGGAATGATTGTTTCACTGTTCCGATGGAATTGTTATATAGTTGGAAATGTGTTTCGGGGAATTCGTAGTTTCGAGTGTTTGATGGAATTGAATGGGGATCTTGTGGATTGGTTTTTTCGGTTATACTTCAATCGTCGACTTTTATTTCTTCGATAGATTGCTTAACTCTTCTATGCGAGATTTTTTAGTTTTGATTTTATGCAATTATATGGAATTTTGTGGGTGGTGTATGTAAGAAGAAATAAGTGAAATATTGCAGATTTTTCTTTCATTTTCAAGGAGATTTATTACTCTGCAGTTATGCAGAATTACGCGTGAATGGGTTGAAATCGCGTAAAGTAGTATAAAAATAAGGTAGAACGCTAGAGGAGTTGATTCTGTAATACATGGAATTCACATATTTAACATGTTTGGTTACGTAAAATTAGTTCTTTCGTAATTTTAGCAGAAGCTTAAGAGGGAATGTAGACTTCACCATAAAATACCAATTTTATTTATTAATAATTAATCAATTTATAGGATCCAGTAAGCTCCACAAAATCTGGACTATTATTTCAAAATTCTTCGTAGATTTCCAAAAATCCTAAGTTCCACGTAAATAAGAGTAAACAGTGCTCCCTCGAACAACGCGGGGGTTAGGGTTAGTTGGGAACAATCCCCCGCCATCACGAAAAACTGAAGTACATGTATACTCTTCCAACGCATGTGCACATATTCCAACCACCTCGGTATTTTCAATTTCCATGTATTGTGGTTAAAATAATAACAAACGAAAAATATCACGTGTACAGGTCTACCGAGAAACAATGTTTCCCCAGAAAAGGATAGAACATGTTTACGTCTCGAGGAGGAAACAGTAAAAAACTGGTTTGTTGTTGTTTCATAAGTACAGAACCATATAGCTATAACACATCTTGTTACAGCAAAAATAAACATAGAATACGATAAAACTTATCCTTCGAATTATTCTGATTTACATTCTACATTTTCATCAGTTTTACATAATACGACGGGTACCTGCACTTATACACACTTAATATTGATTAAATACACAAACTGTGTATTCTTTATGACGTATTAGACGTAGATAATACCGTACATGTAAAGAATAGGTGCGTCACACGTATGTGACGTGTTAATCTAATTAGCAATGCGCAGGTCCTCCTCTATTTTCAATTAACTCAATTATTCGATTCTGTACGTATATATACATACACACATGTTATGTAATTACATTATTCATGCATATAAATACCATGAAGCTGTAGCTACGCAGCTCGCAGGGACACACTGATCTGTTAGCACAACTTAAATAAACGAACACACGATAGGCTATTAACCAAAATGTATAATTTTATGAATATAAGCGGTGACTAAGGTACTCGGGTGTCCGTCTCGCTCGACGGCTATAGTAAGAGTGTCCTCTCCGCGTCCTATCCTGCGTTGCTCCGAAAAACCGTTCAAGCCCCTTCGTTCGACTTTCCGGGCAAAGGGCTTAGTTTATGGCACCCTCAGGTACCCACGCGCTCTCTCTTCCTGGGTGACACAGTGCAGGCCACCACTTCGCCGCCGAAATCTCGCATTCCTTACAGGTCGTTTAATTTTTCTCCCAAGTTGGGCTGTTCGTTGTGTACTTGAACTCGGTGCCACTGTTCACTGTTCAATTAATTCACACTAATATGCTAAATATGTAAATTGATTCGAAATCCGCGTATAATCGAAACCGCGTTGCTCGAGAGTACAAGATTACGTTTGTCAAGGCAGTCGTTCGGTAGGCTCGTAAACACTGACTGAAGACGTATCGTCTTGCCCGATTTCAGTACGCTGTTTACGCGCAGTTAGCCTAGGAAGAAACCTCAGGGGTGAATCACCCGAACGTGTGTGATAAGGGCAACCTCTTGTCTCATAACATCGCGTGAGGCTCGTGATATTTCTTAGAAGCCAAACATAAGAAACACGCGTCTGGGTCGTTGTACGTACATCGGGCCAAACATAAGGCTAGGTGTCCTTCTGAGAGTAAAACTATCGCGAGCTGCTCTCGAGAGTATATCTCGCGAGTGGACATTGCGTCTGAGAGTGACTCTCTGAGAGCGCCGCTCAACTGTCTGAGTTGATGTATCGCGAGTTGCTCTCGAGAGTATCTCTCGCGAGTGGACACTGCGTCTGAGAGTGACTCTCTGAGAGCGCCGCTCAACTGTCTGAGTTGATGTATCGCGAGTTGCTCTGGAGAGTATCTCTCGCGAGTGGACACTGCGTCTGAGAGCGACTCTCTGAGAGCATCGCTCAACTGTCTGAGAGTTGATGTGTCACAGCAAATCATATTGCTGTCGGACAGTTGCTTCGCAAACACGAAGCACTTTCGTATTCTTGAGAGAACTCTCGTGCGAGTAAAAAATGTCAGGAAAAAAATTTGCTATTGTGGAATACGAAAGATGTAGAATATCGTAACAGAGAAAAAGAAGTATTGGAAGAAATTGCGGCAAATTTTCAATGATCCGCAGAATAGATCCAGCGTAAAATGCATAATCTATGGAATCAGCTCTCACCTCATGCTTATTTCAAAACAAACTCCAGAATAGACGACCAGACGCATAGGAATCTGAAATGAAGTGCAGTAATTACATTATTTATACATATATAAATGTAGCTTCTTCTAACTACCAGGGACACACAAGTCGTTTCATTTTTCTCCAAAGTTGGGCTGCTCGTTATTTGAATTTGGTTGAACTCGCATTCTTTCCTTCTCACATTTGTTATTCGTTACGACAAGGAAAATTGTAAGTATATGCTAAACGTGCAAATTGATTCGAAATGAACGTCGCAATTAAAAAAAAAGAACCGCGTTGTTCGAGGGAGCACTGTAATTCCCATTTTCCACACTTCCTAACTATACAACGAGGAACAAAGTGAGCAAGATTGAACCACTAAAAGTGCTTTTTTAAAAAATGATAATTTATTCACATAATGATATAAAATTCCTCAAAAACGTATTACATATACTTTACACGTACTTTGCTTTAATAACTATGTAACAAGTTTTTAATATGTTAATCATAAGATTATATTCTGGACTCAATTTTACACCTTTGAATAAATTTCATATTTTATCCATAAACCTTCAACAGCTAGAACAGCAGAGATTAATTATAAATTAATGCACCTGATAACTTTTTCTCAAATTTGTTATCAATATGTAAATAATATAACGATAATAATGAAAATGATAACCATATAATATGACAGTAAATTAAATGAAATTATAATAAGCAAATAAAATTATAATAAAATTAAACAAAATTTTAATAAGAAAATAAAATAAAATTATAATAAGAAAATTATCATTTCCTAGCGAAGCTCATTTCCGGGTTCAATTTTGCTCCTTACCGTAATTCACCTAAGAACGTTCGACAAATAAAGGAAGAGCGAAAGTAACCCGTGATACGACAGTTTCTTTGTTCCTCGAGACATTACGGAGATCATCAGCATGAAAATGATGGTGTCACAGAGCACGAGGCGCCGCAACGTAATTATTCGTCGACGAAACAGTGTGGCACCCTTGCGTTCACCGAGGCAAGCTGCGCGGATTTTAATTGTGACCCGTGCGGGAGCCTGTAATTAGACGTAATACGTTCAGTGCGGCTTCAAACGCGCCCATTCCTTCCTTCTCGTTACGCGTTCAGGAAAAACAGAGAGGAAAAATTTTCTCGCGCGTAGAATACTTCCATCCGCGATGTTGAACGAAAAAAAAAAAGAAGGAAAAACGGGGTTCGAATCGCGGCGATGTTTGTGAAATTTTTCGGAAACAAAATAAACGTCGGTTTTGATTATGTAGATTGAAAGGTGTTTATGATAGAAAGTTCCGCGTAGAAAAGTTGCCGATATTGGAGAACGGGCGGGTTAGGTGTTTCCCCGGCGAAAGAAAATATTTTCCAGGATATTTGAACTCTGTGTTTGCCTGGAAAACGAAACTTTTCAACAATTACACCTGTTTACGAGTATTGTGAAAAATTTCACAGGTACTGCCAATATTTTCCTTTCACTTTATAATTTAAAATTCTTAATAAAAAAGATGACACGGTTTTTCTTTTCTTCTTTCGATCTGTGATTATAAATGGGGGAATTTTGTCGTTTCGATGTTACTTCGAATTAAAGAACGAAACGTCAAGAGAGAGATTTCCAGGCTGAGATTATTTGTAACCGGCTTTCGTGCCACTTAAACTCGTCTAGCAGTGGGTATTTAAGATGCAATTTTAATGCTACTTAATAGAAGTTTTTATTTTCTGTGTTCCTCTCCGTATCCCGAGAGGCCGCTTAATTTCACGGGGAATCTGGTTATTACAATAAGTACTCTTTCGAAACTTTTCCACCAGGGTGTTCGAAACGGAAATTAGGAACGAAGACGGACGAGACGAACGAGATATAAATTCGGGATTTGAACGGGGTTGAATCGATTGAAAAATGTCGCGGACAAAATTTCATCCCTGATAGTAAAAAGATTCTAAAAATTAAACGGGTTGAATCGCGGCTTTAAAGGATAAATAAAATATCATCTCTAGTAGTAATAACACTTTTAAAGAAAAATCTATATTTCGTGAAAGAAATTTTTCCAATAGCTTCGAAATTTAGCAAAATATATTAACCCCTTCGTGGCCAGTGAGATGCTCGAGTAGTCGAAGGAAAATTGATCTGAAATTAGCATCCACTACAGACGACGACCGATAATAAATAAGAAATTCTTGAAAAAATTAATTCAGTCACGGAAAGATTGAAACAGCAATAAAAAGTTCTCCTTCATCTTAATTAACGCAATATCAAATTCACAATAATTTAAGAGAGATGCATCTTCTTTTTATCCATTACAAACGACGATCGGTAGATAAGTGAGAAATTCTCGACGAAGGTAATTCGGTCGCGAAAGGGTTGAAACAGTCGAAACTCTCGTAATTTTGGTGCTGTTAATTTCCGACTTCGAAAATTTCACATTTTAATAATTCATCCGAGATATTCGCGAATATTTCCATGAAATATTTTCCCTTCTTCGTGCAACATAATCCTGAGGGATCGCGTTCAAAGCAGAGGCGTGAGAACGCCAAGAGAAATTTTTGGGCTGGATTGCCTGAATTTTGCATGCATCCTGCACAAGTCTACCGCATAGACCATGCAGACGTGCAAACGTACAGCGTGGGAATGTTTCACACGTCCCTCAATTACGAAAATTCCTCTGCAGAACCCCTCATTTTCATCTCTTAAAAACCCAACTCTCTCTCTCTCTCTCTCTCTCTCTCTCTCTTTCGGGCTCGTAATAAATCAGCCGCTATTCAAATACTAGGAAAACACTCGAAACTACTGACAGTTTCAATCAAGACTGGAAAATTACATGAAAAATTCTTCACTCTATCAGACATCCGTCAATCGATCTTAAATTAACGAATCAATCAATAAACCGCAACTTCTTCCATCATTTTCGCTTGTATCTAACCGAATCGCTTTGATAATGTTCGATCGACGAAATGAATTTCCATTCGATAACCGAGTGTAATTTTCCTCGTCAGTCGTAACCGTGGTAAAACCAGAAACGAGCGAGTTGCGGTGATTAATTTTCGTCTAGAAACGATATTCAATCGTTACGCAAAACGATTTTTCTTCAGTCGAGGAAGAGGTCCTGGCTGAATTAGCGGTGCTCGAAGTGCGTGAACCAGAGAGCTTCGACATTAGCGAGGAGAGAAAGAATCAGCGTGAAAGCTGCTATTTAGACGAGAGATGTTTCTCAGGCGAGCGAACCGCGTGAAAAGGATCGATTCTTTCGAGCAAATAAATTCTCGTCGAGGTTCAAGAGGTCTTGGAAGCGGCCATTTCGAGCCACCGTCCCGTTCAGCTACCGAGGAAAATGGCGGAGACAATGGGCGGCCGATTTTTAGTTAGCTTTGTGTATCAATTTTATTTTATTTTGTAATTATATTATTTGCAATTTTATTTTACATTTACATTATTTTATCACATTTTTTTGTTTTTAGTGAAATGATAATGGCGAAATTCTGATGATTTATTGTCTGCGAAGCCATACTTGTGGTGATTGTTATAAAATTTCTGAGAATGTGAGAAATGAAGGAAATAAATTTAACGATAAATAGACGATGGTATTGTTCCTTGTTTTTTTTTTTTTATTGGATGAATTTTAACTTTTTACCTCACTTGTAGTACATGTTCTATTTTCTATCTAATAGAAGCAATTTTCTTGGTGAACTTAATATTCTGAGTATCAATAAAATTAGAATAAAATTAGTTAACCCAATTTTCCAAATTTATTCAAAGAAATTTGACAATTAAAGCGATAAACGATCCACTTAAAAATACAGAATCACCGACAAAATCGTAAGGTGAAAAGTTGCCAATCGAATTAAAAAGAGTATACAGAAACACGGAAATTGATTTCTTCATAAAACTGCAAAAGAGAATAAGTATCATTTCTCACGTGATTCAGAATGTGAAAATTAGTTCGAACCAATAAATTCACGTTAGCCACAGAAAATCATCGAAGTTCGCAGCAATGTCTTGCGTCAATTCAATATTCATTTGCCATTCCCATGAAATTAACATGCAATCGCAAAAAGGAATATCTCAACACAGAGCCTCCGCATGACGACGTCGAATTATGTTGTTCGGTGATTTATGTACGAAAGCACATATTTATTATTAAGCGTTTGAATATGTCAGCGCGTTACTCGCGTCCAAAGAAATTTGACATCTTAATACAGAAATGTTTAAGTATGCATCGCTGGAGGAAACGAAAATGCGTCTCGTGACGGAGCTCGTTCGGCATCGTTTCCCAGTGAATTCTCGCAAATCGCCAAGTGCCCGCGGCGTCTTCGTGTTCCGGGCTCATTAAACCGTCACGAAAGGAAACTAAGCAAGAGGAAAAGGCGTAAAGATGAAGCCCCGGTACAATACGAGAAAGATCGCAACTCTTTTGTCGGTGCACGCCTGTTTCGCGATTTGTTCCCCTTTACCAGACGAGGGGAAGATTCGTCTACGTAATGATCATCGAAGCACTTCCGGTGCCTTTTATTCACGCAAAAGTGGACGACTACTTTGAAAATCTTCGCGAAAGTTGGTACGTTTGGACGTTCTTGTAACTGGAAATGATTCCAAGATTGAATTCCATGAAAGTGCCAAGACTGGACAAAGTGTAAGGAATTAAATATTGAAGGAAAATTGGGATACTTCTTTTTTATCTATGAGAATATGTCAAGTCTCCTTTTTCGAAGAAATTAAGAATATATTAATACTGTATACTCGAGTGGCTACTGAGAAATGACACTATTGTTTACTATTTGGCCAATAATCTATTAACAGTCTTAATAATCTCTCCTAAGGCTGATATTTTACAGAACAGCAGATCAATGGATCTCTTAAAAATGTCTAAGCAATGAAATAATTTAAAACGACCAACTTCTAACGAAATGTTACAAGATCTTGTATAACATAAAAATACATTAAATATTGAAATAAGATACATAGTTACATTTGTCAATACAGTATATTCTCCACAAGTGTCAGATCGCAAGGAACCTAAACCTGACACTCGTAGAGTCAGGGACTACGTTTTCCAGCCTCGCGCCCGCCTTTGTAGTTTGCCGAACGTAGACAAGGAGAGCGAATAAAAGATAAGCATAAAACGTGAGTCCAGGCAATCAAGCGATTTAAATATCAACTTTTTTAATTTTACGTTTTTTTATCCCGAAATTTTTCTTAACATATTAATGAGATTTTTCTGATGAAAATGACATAAAACACGACATAATTTGAACAACATTTACTTATTAACACGTTCACTGTCACGCCAAATTTACAGGTTCCTGTCAGGCGGCCACAAGAAAATACATATTCAGCATAGGATTATAGTATTATGCTTTAAATTTTTTTTTCTCAATTGAAAGTAATGTCTAGCTAGCTATGACGTTCAAAATTTTTAGTTGACAACATTTATTTTATTTTAATTATTCTAAACATTTGAGGCACTCCAGTCACTGATGACCACCATGGCCATATCGAGGAAACAATCTAATGTTAATACTTATTGAGTGATTAATTTAATTTCATAATATATCGCTTTAGCGAGCCACCGTTTGGTTGCCAATTGTTTATCACATAGAGTCGGCCTACATCCACGCGAATTTATATTATTTTCAATATTATTATTGAACTAAACTTTCGTAGAACGCGAGTGAAAAATTGA
>NW_017100220.1:346747-352521 GCF_001263275.1 Habropoda laboriosa
ATTCCGAAAATAGATTCTTAATTACGATAAACCACTGAGGCGATTTAATTTAGGGTGGGCATAGTGTAGTGCACTCGTTCCAAATCAGCTCACAATATACAATAATAAATCAACTAATTACCTTACATGCAATTCATGCAAATTCCTTGGATGGTAAATTATTAGTAAACAAAATAGCAAGTCATAAAATAAATTCAATATCAGAGAAAATATATGAAAAATACTCTGGCTTTGGGTCATTCAACTCTGGCTTTGGGTCATTCAACTCTGGCTTTGGGTCATTCAACTCTGGCTTTGGGTCATTCAACTCTGGCTTTGGGTCATTCAACTCTGGCTTTGGGTCATTCAACTCTGGCTTTGGGTCATTCAACTCTGGCTTTGGGTCATTCAACTCTGGCTTTGGGTCATTCAACTCTGGCTTTGGGTCATTCAACTCTGGCTTTGGGTCATTCAACTCTGGCTTTGGGTCATTCAACTCTGGCTTTGGGTCATTCAACTCTGGCTTTGGGTCATTCAACTCTGGCTTTGGGTCATTCAACTCTGGCTTTGGGTCATTCAACTCTGGCTTTGGGTCATTCAACTCTGGCTTTGGGTCATTCAACTCTGGCTTTGGGTCATTCAACTCTGGCTTTGGGTCATTCAACTCTGGCTTTGGGTCATTCAACTCTGGCTTTGGGTCATTCAACTCTGGCTTTGGGTCATTCAACTCTGGCTTTGGGTCATTCAACTCTGGCTTTGGGTCATTCAACTCTGGCTTTGGGTCATTCAACTCTGGCTTTGGGTCATTCAACTCTGGCTTTGGGTCATTCAACTCTGGCTTTGGGTCATTCAACTCTGGCTTTGGGTCATTCAACTCTGGCTTTGGGTCATTCAACTCTGGCTTTGGGTCATTCAACTCTGGCTTTGGGTCATTCAACTCTGGCTTTGGGTCATTCAACTCTGGCTTTGGGTCATTCAACTCTGGCTTTGGGTCATTCAACTCTGGCTTTGGGTCATTCAACTCTGGCTTTGGGTCATTCAACTCTGGCTTTGGGTCATTCAACTCTGGCTTTGGGTCATTCAACTCTGGCTTTGGGTCATTCAACTCTGGCTTTGGGTCATTCAACTCTGGCTTTGGGTCATTCAACTCTGGCTTTGGGTCATTCAACTCTGGCTTTGGGTCATTCAACTCTGGCTTTGGGTCATTCAACTCTGGCTTTGGGTCATTCAACTCTGGCTTTGGGTCATTCAACTCTGGCTTTGGGTCATTCAACTCTGGCTTTGGGTCATTCAACTCTGGCTTTGGGTCATTCAACTCTGGCTTTGGGTCATTCAACTCTGGCTTTGGGTCATTCAACTCTGGCTTTGGGTCATTCAACTCTGGCTTTGGGTCATTCAACTCTGGCTTTGGGTCATTCAACTCTGGCTTTGGGTCATTCAACTCTGGCTTTGGGTCATTCAACTCTGGCTTTGGGTCATTCAACTCTGGCTTTGGGTCATTCAACTCTGGCTTTGGGTCATTCAACTCTGGCTTTGGGTCATTCAACTCTGGCTTTGGGTCATTCAACTCTGGCTTTGGGTCATTCAACTCTGGCTTTGGGTCATTCAACTCTGGCTTTGGGTCATTCAACTCTGGCTTTGGGTCATTCAACTCTGGCTTTGGGTCATTCAACTCTGGCTTTGGGTCATTCAACTCTGGCTTTGGGTCATTCAACTCTGGCTTTGGGTCATTCAACTCTGGCTTTGGGTCATTCAACTCTGGCTTTGGGTCATTCAACTCTGGCTTTGGGTCATTCAACTCTGGCTTTGGGTCATTCAACTCTGGCTTTGGGTCATTCAACTCTGGCTTTGGGTCATTCAACTCTGGCTTTGGGTCATTCAACTCTGGCTTTGGGTCATTCAACTCTGGCTTTGGGTCATTCAACTCTGGCTTTGGGTCATTCAACTCTGGCTTTGGGTCATTCAACTCTGGCTTTGGGTCATTCAACTCTGGCTTTGGGTCATTCAACTCTGGCTTTGGGTCATTCAACTCTGGCTTTGGGTCATTCAACTCTGGCTTTGGGTCATTCAACTCTGGCTTTGGGTCATTCAACTCTGGCTTTGGGTCATTCAACTCTGGCTTTGGGTCATTCAACTCTGGCTTTGGGTCATTCAACTCTGGCTTTGGGTCATTCAACTCTGGCTTTGGGTCATTCAACTCTGGCTTTGGGTCATTCAACTCTGGCTTTGGGTCATTCAACTCTGGCTTTGGGTCATTCAACTCTGGCTTTGGGTCATTCAACTCTGGCTTTGGGTCATTCAACTCTGGCTTTGGGTCATTCAACTCTGGCTTTGGGTCATTCAACTCTGGCTTTGGGTCATTCAACTCTGGCTTTGGGTCATTCAACTCTGGCTTTGGGTCATTCAACTCTGGCTTTGGGTCATTCAACTCTGGCTTTGGGTCATTCAACTCTGGCTTTGGGTCATTCAACTCTGGCTTTGGGTCATTCAACTCTGGCTTTGGGTCATTCAACTCTGGCTTTGGGTCATTCAACTCTGGCTTTGGGTCATTCAACTCTGGCTTTGGGTCATTCAACTCTGGCTTTGGGTCATTCAACTCTGGCTTTGGGTCATTCAACTCTGGCTTTGGGTCATTCAACTCTGGCTTTGGGTCATTCAACTCTGGCTTTGGGTCATTCAACTCTGGCTTTGGGTCATTCAACTCTGGCTTTGGGTCATTCAACTCTGGCTTTGGGTCATTCAACTCTGGCTTTGGGTCATTCAACTCTGGCTTTGGGTCATTCAACTCTGGCTTTGGGTCATTCAACTCTGGCTTTGGGTCATTCAACTCTGGCTTTGGGTCATTCAACTCTGGCTTTGGGTCATTCAACTCTGGCTTTGGGTCATTCAACTCTGGCTTTGGGTCATTCAACTCTGGCTTTGGGTCATTCAACTCTGGCTTTGGGTCATTCAACTCTGGCTTTGGGTCATTCAACTCTGGCTTTGGGTCATTCAACTCTGGCTTTGGGTCATTCAACTCTGGCTTTGGGTCATTCAACTCTGGCTTTGGGTCATTCAACTCTGGCTTTGGGTCATTCAACTCTGGCTTTGGGTCATTCAACTCTGGCTTTGGGTCATTCAACTCTGGCTTTGGGTCATTCAACTCTGGCTTTGGGTCATTCAACTCTGGCTTTGGGTCATTCAACTCTGGCTTTGGGTCATTCAACTCTGGCTTTGGGTCATTCAACTCTGGCTTTGGGTCATTCAACTCTGGCTTTGGGTCATTCAACTCTGGCTTTGGGTCATTCAACTCTGGCTTTGGGTCATTCAACTCTGGCTTTGGGTCATTCAACTCTGGCTTTGGGTCATTCAACTCTGGCTTTGGGTCATTCAACTCTGGCTTTGGGTCATTCAACTCTGGCTTTGGGTCATTCAACTCTGGCTTTGGGTCATTCAACTCTGGCTTTGGGTCATTCAACTCTGGCTTTGGGTCATTCAACTCTGGCTTTGGGTCATTCAACTCTGGCTTTGGGTCATTCAACTCTGGCTTTGGGTCATTCAACTCTGGCTTTGGGTCATTCAACTCTGGCTTTGGGTCATTCAACTCTGGCTTTGGGTCATTCAACTCTGGCTTTGGGTCATTCAACTCTGGCTTTGGGTCATTCAACTCTGGCTTTGGGTCATTCAACTCTGGCTTTGGGTCATTCAACTCTGGCTTTGGGTCATTCAACTCTGGCTTTGGGTCATTCAACTCTGGCTTTGGGTCATTCAACTCTGGCTTTGGGTCATTCAACTCTGGCTTTGGGTCATTCAACTCTGGCTTTGGGTCATTCAACTCTGGCTTTGGGTCATTCAACTCTGGCTTTGGGTCATTCAACTCTGGCTTTGGGTCATTCAACTCTGGCTTTGGGTCATTCAACTCTGGCTTTGGGTCATTCAACTCTGGCTTTGGGTCATTCAACTCTGGCTTTGGGTCATTCAACTCTGGCTTTGGGTCATTCAACTCTGGCTTTGGGTCATTCAACTCTGGCTTTGGGTCATTCAACTCTGGCTTTGGGTCATTCAACTCTGGCTTTGGGTCATTCAACTCTGGCTTTGGGTCATTCAACTCTGGCTTTGGGTCATTCAACTCTGGCTTTGGGTCATTCAACTCTGGCTTTGGGTCATTCAACTCTGGCTTTGGGTCATTCAACTCTGGCTTTGGGTCATTCAACTCTGGCTTTGGGTCATTCAACTCTGGCTTTGGGTCATTCAACTCTGGCTTTGGGTCATTCAACTCTGGCTTTGGGTCATTCAACTCTGGCTTTGGGTCATTCAACTCTGGCTTTGGGTCATTCAACTCTGGCTTTGGGTCATTCAACTCTGGCTTTGGGTCATTCAACTCTGGCTTTGGGTCATTCAACTCTGGCTTTGGGTCATTCAACTCTGGCTTTGGGTCATTCAACTCTGGCTTTGGGTCATTCAACTCTGGCTTTGGGTCATTCAAATCTGGCTTTGGGTCATTCGAACTGGCTTTGGGTCTTTCAGTTTGGCTTTGGATCATTCAAATCTGGCATTGGATCATTCAAACTGGCATTGGATCATTCAAACTGGCATTAGGTCATTCAAACTGACATTGGGTCATTCAAACTGACATTGGACCACTGGTGGAACCAAATTCAAGGCTTGGAGGACTCAAAACTGTGTGGTGGAACCAAAATTCGATGCTTGGAGGATGCAAATGCTTCACTGAGGGAATTTCAAAAGTTCGATGGATCTGAGAGGATGAACAGATGCAACGAAATCTATGTTACAATGTCCAGCTGTGTGGTAAGTGGTGAGTCGCATCTTTTTCTTTATTAATTAAATATTTGTAGAGAAATATTTCAGGTATACACTATTTATTCGTTAGAAATAATCAAATTTATTCATTTTCAGTAATTTCAGAATTTCATATTATGTACTTTAGTTGGAATATTCATTTTCTTCAACTATTCACTAACACATTGAACATCAGAATCAGATTTTGATGAAAGTTTGATAGGTATATTTCAAAAAAATTTAGGTATTTCATAATATTGACAATCGTTCACAACGAACGGTTGAAAATGTCTCTCGAAGTTCGAAGTAATAAACATACTTGCTTTAATACCCCAAAAATCATTAGAAATCGAGAAATTATATACTTTGACGAATTCTGCAGTTTAGAACTGTAAATTTGACTCGCAAATAAATTCCTTCTATTTAATTAATATATTAAAAATTATTCTTTTCAGATATTTCCCTTCCCTACTAATTTTAATCTAAATTTCTGTATGAAGAATGTATAGAAAATTGTACAGAGTGCCATACGCGTGTATTATAAAATAAGCCACTGTAAAGTATGAGAATGTGAACCAAGCGAATCTTAACTTTAAGTAATTCATAAGATAAAATAAGTTGGAAGATATTTTACACGTCGTGGGATGCGTGCGTTTTAATTTTAACTAGTTCGTAAAATAAAATAAGTAATTCTAAGATAGAAAATTGTACCGAATACCATGTGAGCGCTTTCTTACAGAGACACGCGACTCATTTCTAGCATAATTAACAAAACTACCTTCTGCATTTTTACTATCGTCTATACTAAACACAGAATAATAATCTTCTCGCGAATATCAATTCTCGATCACTCAGATCCTTCGAGCTTTTTCACGACGTAATTGTCTACGAATAGCGCGCGATATTCTTAGAATAATTACGTCGTGTACGCTCGTTGGTTCTTTCGCGAATTTGTCCCATTAAGAATTTTCGATAAAATTCCTTTTGCTACAAATGAGAAACGCGTGTCTCTGAAG
>NW_017100220.1:352699-357412 GCF_001263275.1 Habropoda laboriosa
TATATATAATAAAGATATCCTAACAATTTATCCTCCTATTGCAATTTAATAATATACTTTTCTTACAGAGCTTCATTGTATGTTTGAAAAATGTACCTTTTTATCGCATGTTAGCTTTAATTAATTCTAAGATCGAAAACTGTACCGAGTATGAAGTGAGCGTGAACGAGTGTCTTAACTTTAAGTAGTTCGTAAGATAAAATAAGTTAGCATAAGACAATAGAAAATATTCTATTCATCCGCCGATGGACGTCGTGGGACGCGTGCGTTTTAACTTTAAATAATTTATCAAATAAAGCAACTAATTCTAAGATAGAAAAATTGTATTGAATACCATGTGCGCGCTCTCTTACAGAGATACGCGACTCATTCGTAGCATAATTAATAAAATACCATCTACATTTTCAACATCTTATTAAGGAAGAGTACGAAATTTTTAGAGTTTAAATATTGCATTGGGAATGAGAAAATGATTAGAGTTGCGATTTAAAGTGAAATACAAGACACTCTTTTTGATAAAAGTATCTATTTCCTTTGCTACGAATGAGAATCGCGTATCTCTGAAGATAGAGAGCTGCCAGTAGGGCATGTGTTTTTGTCGGGTCCCTTGCGTAGTCACCTCCTCGTGGTGGGACCTGGTAATTGGTATCCTTTTCCAAAGAAAATTCTCACTTTTGCAAAAGGATACCAAGCTAAGAACTACGCGTACCCGTGGACACTGGTTCTCACACACAGTTGAAAGTTTGAACTTTAAGTAGTTTGTAAGATAAAGTAAGTTAATTCTAAGATAGAAAATTGAACACTATGTGCGCGTTTCTTAATAAAATACCTTGAAAAATTATTCAGATTCTATGGTAGATATGAAAGTTCCATTTAACATCAAATTTTAACATCGATCTGTCAATAGCAAATTAGCAATCAATTGCCTACGAAACACGAAGAAGAATTTCTTCAATTTTCTGACATAAAATTTCACAAGAAGTAGCAGTAAAGGAAGATTAAATAAGAAATGCAATTCTGTGACAAATTTTTCCCAAACAGTGTTTTTAATATGTTACACAATAAAAAGTTACATTACGTGGTAAGATACTGTATCTCATCTTATATATTTTACTTTTCAAACATTTGTATCAGACTTTTCTGCGATTTTTCAATTGGATTACGCATTATTGCAATAATTTCTATCGTTACATTTAATTCTAATTGTTTAGCAGCTTTTCTGCTGCTATCGACCCTACATTTTACTGACACTTATGGAATCGACACTACATTTTTTCTTTTTTACGTGGAGGTAGGCCGACTCTATGTGATAAACAATTGGCAACCAAACGGTGGCTCGCTAAAGCGATATATTATAAAATTAAATTAATCACACGATAAGTATTAACATTAGATTGTTTCCTCGATATGGCCATGGTGGTCATCAGTGACTGGAGCCTCTGAGACATCATCTCTGAATAAAACTCGTAAATTTCCGCGAAAGAAGGGAAAAGAATTCTATTCTTTCTGCGTTCGTTGGAAATTAAATATTTAAAAATTGAAATGTACTATACAATAGAAAATTCATTTTAACGCCACAAGAAAACAAAGCAACGCTGTATTTTAAAACGCACATAGTAATTAAAGCTCCATAAATATTCACAACTTCCTCTGCGTAATAATAAGAAGCAGCTCGAGCTTAACCTAGGGGGAAAACCATACTGTGTGTATATTTATATCTGAACCAAGAAGGAACAAGAGAACCAGTCATTATTGCTGCTATTACACTTGTCAACTGGCCGTCTCGACAGATAAGCCTCGGCACGATCGAGTTAAGGGGCCTTTCACCTTTGAAAGCGGTGAAAAAATCGACTTTTTGATAGTGCTGCATCTTTGAAAATATTCTCAGTGAATATTGTCAAATTTTCGAAATTTTTTAAATTCGTGTCTTGAAAGTTCTACGATTCAATAAGCGCACGCTGCGAACGAAATGTAACAAACTGCGTAAAAGGAAAGAAGAACTGTTTATCGTAAAGTCAGATCACAGCAGAATGACTTGTTTATCTAAATTGAATAGGAGAAATTCCTAAAGAAAGATGGTTATAAATAAAATAATTACATTCGAAGCTTTAAGTACGATATTTTCAAGTGGCTGCTATTTATTGGATCAGTATTTTAAATAAACGATCAGCATTTAAAATGAAATATCAGAACGCAATATGTATGAGTGGTCAGTATTACATCGATTAATATAAGAACTGTCAGTATTTTCATTCAAATATTAGCGAACACAATAATTCGTCAGTATTTTAAATAGATGGTCAGTGTGTATAATAAAGTATCCTGACTTAACCAAAAATTTAAATTTTATTGACCAAAATACAAATTAATAATTGTTCTGATAAGATACGATTTAATACTGACCAAAATATTCACTTCTATCGACTATTTATTTTTCAAAATACTTGCAATTAATTTAAAAAAATACCAACTATTAGGTTTTCTGTAGAAACGGTTTATGGCACGATCGACCGGGAACGGTTATTTTTCAGTTGAGGATTTTCGTTTATTGCTTGCACGGGTCTCATTACCTCCTCCGAGGGTCACCAGAATTGCTTTGCTAGATTTTTAGTAATTTGTGTCCCTCGCGCTCAATAGCCTACGAACATACCATAAACCACGAATTTCCGAACGGCACATCTGTATGTAACGGTCCGCTTGCCGATTAGTCACCCGGAGGAAATTCCAGATTTTTGGGACCTTCCGCCCACCCCTCTGTCCCAACAAAAATCCCTCTCACGGACGTCCGAGACGCGACGTCGGAGAGTTGAGTGGTCGAGTAGTCGTTCAACCACCACGAACAAGGAGAACCAAAGAGCAACCAGCTCACATCACGCGATACCATAGATCAGTTTTTACAAGTCCTAATCATTTGGGTGGTCCTGCGAACCAGTATCTAGACGGCACAACATCGTGCAAACATCCACAAAGCTCGAAAGTTCATCGCCACAACCACGGGTAATAACACCAACCAAATAAATAGATTTTAAAACGACACCTTGAAAATTGATTTGAAAAATTTTCGGTCGTGAAATATTGCGTAAATCTTCGACACACCTGAATCCAGAGCAGGAACCCACGGATTTTTCAAGATTTTCAAATAAAAATTTCAATCTATTTCGTCTGTTACAAAAACGTCAAATTGTTACCTGAGAAACCTGCATTTTCACTTTAAGGTAGGGCGAAGCCGACCTTGAAAAACAGTCTGGTCGCATAAGTGCAGGGAGTAATCTCTGTATCTCGACTTTTCATTCACAAAGAGCGCCGCTCTGAAGGGGTTAATTAATGCCCACTTAGCCTCGCGCTGATGTATCTGGCCACGAGGATCCGCCACGCTGGCTGAAGCGAGTAAATTGTCGTGCAGTTTGAACGATCTCGCACTGACAATGAGCCTGGACGCGTAAAGCGTGCCCTAATAGCAGGGTTTACGTTATTTATAGCCAATTAATGCCCCATAAGCCGGCGGGTTCGATTTTTATCGCGTGCTCGACGCGATAAACATATGAGTGCGTCAATTGTAGTATTAACTTTTTATGTGTAACAAGCATAAAAAAGAGATACTTCCGCACTTTCTTGCAATTTAACAATTATACCGGGTGAACAAATATATATTCCCACTGCCTATACAGCTGCACGAGAAAATTACCTACTTAAAAAATGAAGATCTCCAAAAAATTCGTGAAATTAACGCAAAAGAAACTTCCTTTAACACTAAGTTTACGGGACGCGTCATTTTGACGCACTTCGAATTTCACAAGGCAACTACAGAAACCGTTTACATATCTCTCCTACCATTTATGCTTATTATAAATTTCATATAAATATGTAACATCACATAATTTCATTTATAAGTTAATAGTGCACAATATGCTGTTTTTAAATGAAATAAGTTGTTTTCTAAAGAAAATCTGCGGTTTTGTTCACGCGTCAATTTGACCGTAGATATAGGTATACCAGAAGTGTCCGTAAACCTAGAGTTAAAAATGATCTAAAAAAGATCTCTCAATGATCACAGACGAGGTTTGAAACGTGAAACGCGCCTTCTTGAAAAACGAGAAGAAAGAAAGACGGCAGCGTCGAAAGTCGTTGACACCTAACAGCACCCAATGGCTCTCCCCGATCACTCGACGAGCGAGGAGCCGATACAACATCGTCCAGACTAATTAAACCCAGCTCGACAGGCGGGAAATTCACGCGTCGCGAGATCCCGAGCCTCGAAATTCCCGGTCGATCGAAGGAAAGGAAGAAAAAAAGAGAGGCGTTCGTATCCGGCGAGAGGCTCTCGTCGACTCGACGCAGGACGAAAGGAGCCGTGCAGTCGAGTAATTTTGCCAATATTCGATCGGCCACGGCAAACATCAATCTGCACCGAGGGTCTCTCCAGCCTGATGGAGTATCCTGGTAGCAATCTCGGCTGTCGCGGTTCCGAACTCTCACGGATAACTCGTGGACCGATGCGGACTTGTGCTTCCACCGGTGCTCGTCGCACCCATAAAGGGAAGCTGTGTAAAGCGACGTGGACAGTTCTCGTGCGACGTCCAAAAGTCAATTCGATCGTCCTCGCGGTCGAGAGGTTCCGTGATCTCTCGCTTCCTTTGTGTAGCCGCCACCAAGATTCTGCTAGCACCGAGAATACCAGTGATTTGGGACACGAAAGAAACGTGATTCTTATCA
>NW_017100220.1:358703-362718 GCF_001263275.1 Habropoda laboriosa
TATCCGGCAGGGATTTCTAATTAGCTAGGGTCTTTTGATTGTCCAAGGAGGGGAACTAATTGGGGCGTCTGGATTCGAGATGGTTCCTCGGTGTACGGGGGCTGTCTTACAAGGCGAGATGCCAGTGACGATAATTGTATTTGGTGAACGCCAGTTTTATAAGTAGCATGTTTGTCCTTTTTGCTGTAGATTTATATAGATGGAATAGCGAAGTCTGTGTATGTTAGTGGTTTTAGTGTCTTCACGTTCGATGCGTTAGTAACTGGAGAGTATCGACGAACGCGATGGCACATCATTAAATAGCACAATAAACTAGGAAGCATTAAGTGAGAGAGGGAGCAGAGATATCGACTGTCCATATCTATTTATTAAGTTAATCTGTACGCAGTACCAGAAAATGTGAGAAAAATCAAATTTCTCTACTGTTTAACCAGAATTGTCGTCTGCTTTATCGTCCAATTTTAGTAGTTTTCTGATAACTTTCTGATCTGGCCGGATATTTCAATCTTTTACCTGGAAGATCAAATATTTTAAGTGAGAATTATGCAAAAGGGTACCCGGTTATTGACATAAGGGTTAAATTGAGAAGACAAATGTGATTGCTGCATTTTTTAAATTATATATTGACGGTATTCATTTCTTCTGGGAACCTACGATATACGTTTAAAAAATATTTACACAAAGTGGTAAAATCAGGATTGTCTCGCACATGTTATTTTACAAATAAATAATGGTATTACCTTCTAATAATCGAAAGAATGAAATTTTAGAAGAACAATGGAATTCTTCGTTGCAACGTTTATGTTACTTTCGTAGGATAGAAGATCTTGTTTGCCAATAGAATGTAACATATCAGGATTGATCCATCAGAAGCCGTAGCAATTAAATCTGACTCGAAGTGCACGTATCAAACGATCGATCGCTCTCGTGTTATCCTGTCCACCCACGCGTGCCTCTTCATGGCGGCTCGTTAATACCCTTCAAATCGAGTCTTTCTACAGTTTATCTTCATAAACTGCAGCTGCTGTTCAAGGTATCTTCCTGGTATCGACCATAAATTCTGGACTGAATCTCGCTAATATTCAGTCCGTAATTTCTCAAATACCGCGCGGAAAGTGTCGACAATATTCGTATAAAAGAATAACTCCTAACTCGTCGCTACATCTCTTTAGCGTTTGCTATGCTAACTCATCTTCCCTGCATCACTGCTTAGTCAAACAGAACTGAATTGTAATATTTTCCATTGTTATATTTATTAAATAAAAAATCTAATATAATCCAAGGAAAATTAAAATTACAAGTTCGATCAATGATTCCTTTACAAAACAAGATTGATTACTTCTTCAGGTATTACCAAAGAGAACTAGAATAGAACGTCACACCTGAAGAAACGTTCAAACAATAATTCTCAAGATCTAGAAGCATTTCATTTCACAAAAATCGGATAAAGCATCGCAGAACTGAATTTCTCAGAATATCGAGTAAAACCGAAACACTTATCAGCAATAATAGCCCGAAAGAAGAGAGGTAATTCTTTATTCCCCAGACAAAAGTGTACTCAAGTTCCAAGTTTGTCGTACACATCGACTACGAGAGTTCTTCCTGCCGAACAGTAGTTCCAAGTCCCCTCGATCGATAACGTGAGCTCCTGCAACGTAGGTTCGTGGATCAAAGCGTGTTCACGAGCAGGTCATCGATCCTTCGCGGATACTTCGTGAGTTGCAGCTGCAACCGGCGTCGCATTTGAAGATGCGCCGGCGCGCTTCCTTGATCCGATTAGGATTTATTATTCGAACGGGCGCGTGCACACCTGTGCCTTTCCACCGATTGGCCAGGCCAGATAAAGCGCGAATCCCACGCGTTTCCACACGTCACGAGGCCTCGCATCCTCGATCCTCCTATAGATCCGGCCACCCAACGTCGGAATCTTCTCCATCTTTCTCGCGCGATTCTAGCCCCCTTTTCGGTGAAATCATTCTCTTGTCTGAAGAAGAGAATCTGGTAAATGGAGTCGTTACAGTTTTCTTGTACCGTACTTTCTTCCCTTTTCTTTCCAAGGAGTTATTGAAAGGAGAAAAGGTTTTCTTGAAGATTCGGGTTCTTTTTGCCAGCGGCAGAAGAGTTGGAAAGCATTTTTGTGGTACATTATTAAATTAGAAGAACGAAAGCAAACGTTGCCTTTCTTGGTTCGGAACAAGCTCTCTTAACCTTTTGAGCAGTCTTCTAATTCTTTAAATCAGGAATTGCGAAAATTCATTCTACTTTCTGAACCAGTATTTCAGTGACATTGAATTAGCAGACGAGAAGAATGAATGCACTCGTTAGCTTGCTTGGTTCAAGACAAACTCTTTTAACCTTTTCAGCAGTTTCTTGCATATTTGCACCTGGAAAACAATCTAAAAGAGCTTTTCCTTAATTCTTCAAATCACAAACTTCAAAAATTCGTTCTATCTACTTCGTGAACCATGCTATTAACAAGACACAGTTGTTCATAGACCACAGCTATCAAACATAGGTGCCCAAGAATTCTCGTCACACCCGTCCAGCTCCCCAAACACTTCAACTCCACCATCGATTAGTCCCCGACCGTCGATACGACTGGAACCAATAACACAACAGCCACAAATCAAATGTCCGTGCCACAGTGCACCGCCATAGTTCAAAAAGTTCACGAGTAGCAACGAACAAGCGGCGTCTTATCAGTGACAGTCGACGAGGGGGAAGCGTCGCGTGACAGGTTAGAAATTTCTCCTCTTCCGCATGGTTTCGCAATCCGCCGTCGTAATAAGAATCAAACTCGGCTTTGTTCGCCGCGGGGAAGCGTTTTCCCCGCGTCACGTTTCTCGTATAAATTCGAGAAAGCAACCGGAGAATAAGAAGGGGAAGGGAAAAAATCGAGGATGAGGAACACAAGCTAAGTCTACGTGGATGAAAAATCGCAAGACGGATGGGACCAGTCACGTTGGAGCAGCTGACTGAGAGGTGGCTGTCCGATTAAAAGGCGAATCAGAAGAGAAACGGGCAATATTATGACGAGATGGAGAGAGGGAGATGCTCCACGTCGTTCCAGGATAATTGAAAGTTATTATTGCTGGCCTCCTGCAGGACGTTCTCCATCGCCGGCGATACTTCAGAGGCAAGCTCATGGCGATTCGAGAACGAAAGGTCAGCAGCTAATCTGATGCTAATGGGAACGACTTGGCGCTACCTCCGTGGCCGTTTCGTTCGAGACTCGAACCGTGTGTCTTCTTTTGAGCGATTTATGTTACAAGTTGGGAGCAGTCTTGGAGGCGATGGTTCTAAGCCGGTTAAGCTTTGATTCATGCTTCTGTCGGTAGCACTGAAGGCGTTCGATGATTGGAAGTTAGATGTGATTGCTGCTTTTAGGTTAATTACAAGGTATTTTTGGTTTTAGGTTGGTAAGTGAAACTGGACGAAAATAGTGGTGGAAGTAATGATGAATCTTAATGCAAAATTTTTTTTTTTTAATGCAAAAGAGAAGAAAAATTTTTGCGGGAATTACTAGCTTCACTTGGAACAGAGCTATAGCCTGGCCCAGTTGCTAGAATCACCATGTATTTCGATTAATTACAAAAGTATTAGGTTGATGCTTTTTCTTTATGAAACGTCATTTCTCGTACTTTGAATGCATTAAATGCATTTTCTTACATGGCATTGCAATACGAATTAATCGAAATTACGTCCAATTACAATGTTTCACAAATATTCAGACTTTTAGTAAAAATAAATATTTCATATTACTTTTATTCATAATAATTAAAATATTCTGAATATTTTTGCCTGATTTAATAGTTGTTTTATGATTGACCAAATATTTTTGGGAATAACTGTACATACACAAGGTGGTCCACCTAGCGTGATCACAGTTCTGAATTTTTTTGGTCATAGAGGATACGGTTTCAAAGGACCTCCGAGGCGACGACCCTAGACTTTTTCTATCTCTTTTTAAAATAAGTTCTTAAAGCCACGTTCAATTCTTTTATGCATAACTCTA
>NW_017100220.1:362798-364011 GCF_001263275.1 Habropoda laboriosa
GGTCTACTATAATAATAATGAAAATAATCGAGGTTGTCACGTTAGATTGGACCGCCCTGTATATGCGAACGAGTTCCAACTGTTCTAAATTACACGTGCTTCAGCGAACCACGAAGGTGTTAACTTATTATATCCACGTTCAGATGAACGCATTAAGTTGTTAAAGGGAACGTCAAACTTACAACCAGCTATTATCCTCTTATTCACTACTGAAGTTCGGTATTGTGACGATCAGTGGTAACTATTTCAGTTCTCGTTGCTGTTACAATTATCATTAATCGAATCGACGTCTGGCGTAGCTCATCGTCGATTAAACGTATCATTTTCGATCGGGTGTAGTCGATAGGCAAACGCGCGAGCTTTATTCCCACAATTATTCCCGCGCGGACAAACATCGTTACGCTGGTCGCGGAATCAAGCCGCGGCACCGTCATAAATTTTCCGCGAACCGACCTGATATTATTCGCGATTTACGGTCTCGTTGTTGAATATTGCCGCGTATTAACGCGATTACCCGCTCCCGGAATCGCGGAACCGGCAAAATGCGCCACTTTCACGCTGATTCCCTCGTAGCCGCTATTATCATTCGAATCGTACAGAGAAGAAAGCGCAACGACGCCTTCCAGGACAATTTCAGGGAAAATCTAGGATCTCTGGTACGCTGCGGTCGCTTCCTAAACTTGTTCAAGATGAAAATTGGAAAATTGCGAGAAATTTACCGCCGTCTCTTGGTTACCTCGATCAATTCCTTATCTCTGCAACTGTGAATCGTGTTCTATTACAATGAAACAATAGTACAATTTGGAATTCTCAAATAGTTTCTCTTTTACGCAAGAAAATATTTCGATAACATACCGGGTGACCAAAAAAGTTTGTACGATTTTTGCTAGAAAGCAATTAGGATTCACAAACTTCAGCGAGTCAATCGCTATACGTTGACTAGATAAGCACTGTGTTGCAGTGAAGTTAGGCTCTCTCTTCATCGTGAAATACTTCGAAAATACATAAGGTAACCAAAGAAGTTTGCACGATTTTTGTTAGAGGACAATTAAGACTCACAAACTTCAACGAGTCAATCAATGCTCTTTGACTAGAAAAATACTGTTCTTTGACAAAGTTAGGCTCTCTTAAGCCATCCTTTGAATCGAACATAATTCGAGCTTGTTCACAATTAACTTAAATGAAACTATCGTATGAAATTTATTTCATTGCT
>NW_017100220.1:364062-369847 GCF_001263275.1 Habropoda laboriosa
CTCACATTGTTCCAAGATAAAAATCCCCTCGAAAATTGCAAAAGCATCGCAAGGAAATTCTTCGAGCAACTTTTTCCTCCGAGAAGCGTCATCCGTTACCACAGTTGATACAATAAAATTACACTGTCGTTGCAAAATAATCCAACAAGCCGCTAGATCACGAAACATCGTTAAAGAGAGCGGCGATCAATCGTCTCGCTGCATTATTCGAGGATTAACTCGCACGAAAGATGCGCCGATCGCCGGCTAATCTCGCCAGTTGATGACGTTTTCTCCACGGTGTCGTCGACCCCGCGTTAATTTAGACGACAATAGCGCGACGACAAAGGGAATCGCGCGTGTTTTCCGACTGGTTCGATGACGTTCGAGACTCCCACGCGGGAATATTTTGCACGGGACCATGATTGCAAGCTCGTTTTTCTCCCGCGGAATGGTCACTTGTGCAGCTGCTAAGAGTAACTTCCGATTAATGGCATCGGGAATCTGCGTCGTGAGTAGAAGAGTTAAATTAACCTGTCTCTCGTTCACGTGATGGCTCACGAGGTACGATCTCGCGTTAGTCACGCGTCGCTTAGTCACGATCTTGTTGTCTCGAATCGAAGATCGATGACGCTGCCGGGATTTCGTTTTAGATTTAAGAGGGAGAGATGCAGGTTAAATTGGTATCATCGGTGAATTCCTCAGGAAGATCGTTTTCTTGTGGGATGTGAAAAGGTCGAACGAAGAATTATCCAGTATAGAACAGAGTTTGCTGATCTTTTCAGCAAAATTCGCTCTTTATTTTTGAAAGATTCCAAGTGTCCACGGTTTGCCATCGCACAGTTGTTATTGTTGAAATGTTTCGGCGGGATTCTAATTTAGATTCAACCCTTTGCACTCGAATGGCGACTGAGAAGCGACGTTATTTTTCACTATTTGGTAAATAACGAAAATAAATAAAAAAATGAACGTATTATAATTAAAATATATTTGTCATGTGTTACTTTTAAAAAATTTCATCCATTTTTTAGCAAATAGATACTAAATAACAATTTTGAAGGTGATAGGCTGTAGTGAAAAGATCTTCGAGTGCAAAGGGTTAAGAGGGAGAGATGCAGGTTAAATTGGTATCATCGGTGAATTCCTTAGGAAGATCGTTTTCTTGTGGGATGTGAAAAGGTCGAACGAAGAATTATCCAGTGTAGAACAGAGTTTGTAAATTTGTTCAGCAGAATTAGATACTTATTTTCTTTTTAAATGAAAAAAATGAAGGTATCAGAGCTTGGAAGAAGTTTCCTAATTCTTGATGCAAGGAGATATTTTGATAATATATCAGGCTTGTATGATTTTTGCTAGAGGCTAATTAGGACTCGCAAACTTCAATTAGTGTACTGACGTTCTCCGACTTGGTAAGCAGTATTTTTTTAGCGCAGTTAGGCTCTCTTAAGCGACCTAAAGAGTGGGAAGATATCTTAATTTGAAGTCATTTCATAGACTGTCAAACCAAAAGCACCCAACAATTTCTGATCTCATTAATTTTCCTCGTATTTTTACGGTCACGATGACTTTTTTAAAGTTCTCTATTGTTTGATTGAACACGTGTACACTTAGTTCGAACATGTTCTCTAATGGTTAGAAGTAGTTAAAGCTATGTATGAACGTTTCATTCTTATCCTAGTTCAAACTTCTTTCATCATCTATTTGTTCGTCGAGTTCTTAGTAAACTGTTAATTGAATTAGATGTTGAACATTGTGATTATGATTTGTGATTTAAATCACTTATTGAAGTGGACATGTATAATTTTGTGCAAAGGTATCACACTTCCATGTTTGTCCTTGTTAAATGTTTGCTCTCGTCTAAGAATGGAACTACGTAACGATGATCCTTTATTGAACAAAATAGAAATCAATGCACACGATGAAAAATCCACTCTTCTCATACTTCTTCAGACTTTTTATCAAAGTGTCTCAAAGTTTATCAAATTTATCAAAGTATTTCTCAGTTAGTGCCTTCAAACGTTGAATTTCTCTAATTCCCAATATACAAATTTTCTAAATTCAAATGACCAACAGAATCCAAAGAGATCACAAGAAATGGAGGCGAAAGTGTTAGAGAAAGAAACCACCGGCGTCGCTAAAGCACAATTCGAGGAAACTCGGGGGAACAGATTTCCATATCGAAATCAAAGACAAAAATTCCATTTCTTCCAAGACAAAAGGCGAATCTTTCTATCTTTCCTCGTATCGTTGCATGGAAGTAATCAGAACGGAACGTTATTATTAGGGCACGTTAGATTCGCGAAAACGAGAGGTCGATGTCCGATTCGATTATTTATCGAGGCGATCATGTAGCAATTTATCGGTGTCGTCCGACAGATTCCAAGCTAAACGAGGTCAGGGGACGTCGATGTCAATTTCCTCGGTGTTTCCACTGCATATTCGATCGGCGATTTGCCGTCCCTGTCGTGATAAAACCACGCTGATAAAAGCTACGCGAATAAAGCTCACAGGGATATCGTTTTATAGAGGCGATTCGCGAGAAACCAGCGACCGCTTTAGGCCACGCTCGCAGTTCCCATTCGATTCCTGTATGTCGTAGTTTCTTTTTTATTTCATTACTTTACATTTGTTCGTTTAATTTTCTATATTTGCTGCGTGTAAGTGGAGATGTCATAATCGTGAATTTCCTTAACACGAAGTCATTTGAAGCTCGTAGGACTACTGGTGATCTGCTTCTTCATTTTTAAAGTAATTAATAGCATTGATGCGCTGCACGTACAACTTTTAGGCGAAATTCATTTTTAAGCCCTGGGTAAATCATTCGAAACAGTGCAATGTTTATACCCGAATCGGTACAAGTCGGATTTAGGTTTCTTTCATCTTGTAAATCGCTTTGACACGTGGCAAACGCATTTTATTACCTATTACACTTTTTCATAATTTTAAATTTTCTTTATTTCTTAATTGTTTAATTTTCTTGAGAAGTTTTTATTAATACATCGTGTGACATGATTTTTGTACATTTAATCGCGACACACTGTGCAAAAGTTGTACTTCATTTCGGTAGCATAATGGGAGCTTGTCTCGTTTATGACGATAATAATGATTGTTATTTCCTGTTCCTTTCAGTCGTATTTTTTAACTCTTTTGAAGAGGATAATTTTATCAGACACGTTCCGGATGATTGAAAGGAATTTATTTTCCAATATTAGAAATCTTTCTTGCTACGTGCAATTTCTCCATGCAATTTTATGACTTTTGTTTACGGCTATCGTTAAATTCCGCTGACACGTTATAAAAATTAGTATCTCCCGCGGTCGTGTTCCGTGCCCGATGCTCTACGAGAATGCAAATGCGTTTACGTGTGCTGCGGATTTACGCGCAGAGATAGGAGCGGGTTTTGGTTCAAGGAGAGTTTTAAATTGAAACGATATGTCTTTTTTTCAGTGATTTTCCCTGCTCGTATCTATCTAATACAAGAAAATTCACTGAAAATATTTTCTTCCAGAAATACTCAATACTTCGAGATTATTCTTCAAACTTTTAAACTTTTGAAATGTTACACCATTTTTTATTACACTATTTAAGTATTAAAAAAATACTGTTTATTTGAATAACAAATTTCCAAGGAAAATTCGGCAAATTGCTTAAATCAGAGTCTAATAACATTCGATCGAAATTCCAAGGGACAAATATGTCCCACTCGAGTACCTACTCGAACAAAAATTGCTCTAAATTCAGCAATGGTCGAATAAATAAATAGGAAATTCTTAAAAAAAAAAATTCAGCCACGAAAGGATTAAAACATCAATCAAAAATTCTTCTCCAACCTAATTAACACAATATAAAATTCACAACAATTTAAAAGAGACAGTAGATCAGTAGTAAAATAAATTCTTAGGAAGAACAATTAGGGTTAAAACAGCACTAAAAACTTCTCCCTTCCGATCAGCATCACCACAAAATTCACAACAATTTCACAGGAGCAAATGAAATAAATCTAACAGCGAAATAATACGAAAATCACAAACTTGAAAGCAATTTACTTGAAAGAAACTGAAACATTCGCCCCCTTCTGTAAGCATCATCAAAGCACAGAACCACCCTGTACCTGCGAAAATTCCCACCGTCACCGGGCACGGAGGCGGGAATAAAAATGAAAAAAAGTTGAAACGCATCTCCAGTCCTCACCCCTAAGACGTTTAATTTACTCATTTGGCCGTGAAGCTAAATAATAAATCCCCGTGGCCGGGGCAGCGTGCCGTCGCTCTCTGCGAAAGCTGATTACCCCTCGCGATAATCCGCGAGAGCAGCTCTGTTGCCACCTGCAGCTCGTCTACCTTCGCCACCTCCGACGAGACACCCTTCTATAGGGGTTAACGAGGTCGGCCACGAAACAACCCAGTCACCCTCGCCTTGCCCCGAGTCGATCTCGTTTCCTCCCTCTGCCTCCTCCTTTTTTCCCTCCCAGCCCCGCGCCGCCGCTCCGTGTTTCTCATGCATATTTAAATTGGCCGACCCGTGGAAATTTGTAGCTGGCTCGTCTCGTTACAACGCGACTACCGTGTCCATGGAAATCGGGCTAGGTTTCGATCGAACAAAACCTCCAGCCATCACGCGGGCTGATCGATCGAATGATCCTCGTCTGAATGATCATCGATTGATTCGAGCTGATTGGAGAAAGTTCGCACAGTTTGTACTGTGGATAAGGGAATTTATCTTGGAAGGTGTACAGTTTATTTGGATTTTGGCGGTGTTGAGATGGTACGAATGTAAAGGGTTAAAGAGATACTTCGAGTTGGTTGAATTTGGAAAAATTATTAAATTTTTTATGTGGCTTAGTAAGTGAAGAATTTAAGAGTGTTTCGAGTGAGAAATTTTTGTGCTTTGGAATATTATTTAAATTACGAAATTCGCAGGGTGATTGAATTTTGGAAAATTATTAGCTTTGTTTGTGTGTCTCGGTAAATGAAGAATTTAAAAGTGCTTCATTTGCTATGTGAGACATTTTTTTTCTGGAATATTAATTAAATTTCGAAGTCTGTTGGTTGATTGAATTTTTCAAAATTATTAACCTTTTTATGTGCCTTAGTATGTGAAGAATTTAAGTGTTTCACTCGTTGTGTGAGAATTATTTGCGTTTTTACTTATTTTATTAAAATATATTTTCACGAAATGATGGATTTTTAAGCATATATAATTCAGTGTTATAAAATTTATTAATTTCAGGTCTGTTTGGTATTTTTAATTTCTTCAGCGTCATGAATTATCGAAACTATGTTTATACGTCACTTTAAGCCAATTGCACCCATGAGAAATTTTAGAATGTTCAAGTAAAAGGTATTAAATATACCATCAGGCATTTGCAAATTAATTCCATTTCTTAAATCTAGATCTTAAATATGTTCTATCTTTAGAAGCAACCCTCAGACTATGTCTACTATAATTGATCAATTCCACTATTTCTAATTTTTCCAAATTTAATACTGACCTTCTCAGAAATAAAATGAATTTACTAAATTTTGTCTGATTTTTGAACACCTCAATTATCGACACCAAACAAACATAAATTATCGAAAAACTCCCAAGCAACTTCAACTTTAAACTAAAAATTATCACGTCAATTACTTGCAATTCAAGAAATCCAGCCCAAATTAATACTCGACAAGACGGAGGAAGCTAGAAAACTGATCTCGACCCCTCAGCACGGAGTTCGACGTCTAATTTTTATTCGTTCGACGAAGTCCTACTTTCCTCGAGGCGTCTCGACGCCAAGAAAAGCATCGATACACCTGATAGGGATGAG
>NW_017100220.1:369897-373305 GCF_001263275.1 Habropoda laboriosa
ATGGAAGTCGTCGCGAGTAGACCAGGATCTTTTCGAGCTTCAACTCCCGTTGATCCGGATGGAATTTCATTTTCCACGGATTTGCCTGGCCCTGGCCGACTGTTAATTCGGAATTCAATTCCTCGAATTACGCTTTCGGCTGCACTTTTACGCCGACACGCCTGGGAATCGCGTCAGGACCAAATCTCGTTAGCCTGGAACGCGATGCTCTTGTCCTGCTTTCCCAACCAAATTACTCCCTCGTTCGACTACTTTTTATTCGACCAGCCTGCCCCTTTCTTACGGTTGGCGTACAGGTGAAAAACACGGCAATTTTCGGGAGTTTCGCCGTGTGTCTGAATTACACGTGCTGGTGAAAATAAGAAGAAACTGGTCGGGTCAAGTTTTATGTAGAATTGAGAATGAAGATGGTTGAAACTGAGATTTTGTAT
This sequence comes from Habropoda laboriosa, assembly GCF_001263275.1. NCBI lineage: Eukaryota > Metazoa > Arthropoda > Insecta > Hymenoptera > Apidae > Habropoda > Habropoda laboriosa. The sequence goes on from NW_017100220.1 coordinate 370,329, forward strand.
GCAAAATGTCCCAGAGGAGCCTGATTGTGAAAATATTTGAGACATAATCTGAATAATTTTTTTTTTTTTACGATCATTTCCTTTTATTTTTAACGTCGCCGATAGTTGTTGACAGAACAGCTATGTTCTTCAAGCATGTTCCACGTGATTTTGAACACCAAAAAGTTGAACATTTTTTCTTGATATCAAAGGACATATTTAGGTATTACAAGTTTTCTTTAGGTATTACCTAACCTTCTTTGAATTTTTAATAAAATAGGATACTCTAGTATAGTGGAATTTCAGCAGAATTTCCATTTTCACGAAAAAATTTGCTATCATTTTACTGCAATTAATCTGAATTTTCCTTTCTTTGAATACTTGTCAAATTTCCTCCACTCAGAAAAAACCTTTGATCATTCCAATAATTGGCGAAATACACTCTGTATTTATTCGGAACATTGTTTAAATTTTGAGTATAGCAGTATAGTGAAATTTCCAGTAGCATTTTGATGAAAAAATTTGTTATCCTTTTACAGCAATTAATCTGAATTTTCCTTTCTTTGAATACGATTTCTTTGAATCGATTAATATTGAAATGCAACATGTCGCAGTAAAGTAAAAAAGTCCGAGAAAGGATGTGAATCTATTCGGAGTTTGCACGAACCGAATATTTTATCAATGGAAACAGCAGTAGCCAGGCGGATACGCAATTTCGTGGCCGATAAAGGATCAGGTCTAGTCAAAGCGACCCCGGTGTTTGCCTAATTATTTCCGTTCGACGGCTCCTCCTTTCTCCAAGGACTCGTCTGCGAACTTCCGGTCAACAAAATGAAGGATTCCGTTTGTAAGTCTCGCGTTTTCGGTAACTCTGAAGTCCTTACGACGTTCGCTTACGGATTCCTCGTTATATTTGTTCGATGTCCGCACTTTCTCTGCGCTCGACATTCGAATAATTTATCTCCCCTGGCAAACGTCTGGCTTAGAAAAGGCGCAACTTCCGGAATTTCTGCCGACACAGCTTTATCTGTCGATTACAGTGTAGTAGACTTAACGTATCACTTCTTAATACCTTATAAATGTCGTATAAGTATCCATTGAAATTGCACTTTGCCGTTAGAATTTTCTATTCTTCTGTGAAATTTACAAATTCTTTTCAATTCTGAGGAAAAATATTTTTAATTTCGTAAAGAAAATTATCGTTCCCCTTATGGCAATGCCATGAATATGTATTTCGATAAATTATGGAAATTCACAATTGAATGTAAAATTTAATCAGATAATTCAGAAAATGAAAGTTTTCAAATTTTCTTGCAATTATCAATCTTCACTTCACAATTAAATTTAACTATAGAAAAACTTTTTACTGCCTCCTGCTTTAGTCACATTAGCTCACCACTGTGCTCAAAAAGTGAAAATTTACATATTTCTGTCTTCTGCTCAAGGATGATATTTTTAGTTTCATATCAAGATCATTTGACTCTTTTATAACGTTTCAAGCTTCCATGTACAAAGTTCGACACTATTTACCACTACAATACCATTACACATCTAAAAAATGCTACTTAAATACTCCTTTATTCCTACAATCAATTATTACCCATTATCATCTCCTGTTTCACTTGAAAAATACACTTTACACCCTCAAGCATCGTTAAAAAACAGAACAAACCTACCGTAATTACAAAACTACCAGCAATTAATTTCCACAATTCCAAACTTTCACAGAGAAACATCGACAGACCCTCTCAAAACTGTAACATTCACACTCCGCCTCCCGTGGCATCGAATTTAAAGTTGCTCCACTTGAGAACCGTCGAGCGATAAACATTGAAAAAAGCGCGACACTTCGCGATCGAAAAGTTATCTTTCAGTTCTGTTCGAAGCCAGTTTTGACGTTTACTTCGAAAAGTTGCGCAACGATCTGAAGGAGCAAACTGTTGGTCAACGGGGCGACAAAACGAAAACGTTCTCGAGATCCGTGGAAACCGATCGAACAAACGGAAGGCTACGCTGCGAAGAGGAGATTGAACGGTGTCCCCGGTGAAAAGCTTTAATTCCACTTCTTTCGAGGTTTTAATCAACGACCAGCTCGCTCGCGTAATCCCAGCAGTAGATAGATAGAGAGAGAGAGAGAGAGGAGAACTATCCTCTGCCAAAAACTATCCGATCAGATCCGTTCTACTGGATCTGTTCTACGTAAACGAAAAAAGGATACAAGAAGGAAAAAGGGAGCGGAATAATCGAGCTTTCTTCGACTCCTCCTTCTTTTCTCCCTCTCTCCTTTTTGCCAGTCGAGTTATGAACGAAGAAAAAAGGAACGACCAGTATAACTCTGCGACACTCGATTGAGAGACGTTCGAATTGGTTTTTTTGTGGACCTTAGGGACAATGATGGAAGCCAAGGTAAACGACGTGTTTTTTCCTGGGAGAATTCTTCTTAAGTTTGACGATTTTTAAGGGTTCCAGGAGATCAATTAGGGGACCCATTTTACAATGGAAATATTGTCACTTGCTTTCGAAGAAGTAATGGAATAATTAAAGTTTTATGGGAAGGAAGATTTTACTTTGAACTTCGTGAGCTTTTAAGTTGGGATAATATTGGGGAATGTGTTAGGTTGGTGCAAATGAAGTGTTGTTTCCTCAACAGTTGAAATTCACGGGTCGATATTGTTAAATTTCTTCCGATTGTCAGTTTTTATAAGTAGTAGTAATGAAAAAGAAATTTGTTGCATTATAAAATTCACGATTCAATCGGACATTATTTTCTGACGTGATGAACGATCGGGAGGTTTACCGCGTAATTTTGTTTCTGAGTTTGAACTTGGGAAAACTGAGGAAAATTAGTGAAATTATAAATGTAACATTTGGAGAAGTTTATGGTAATGTCAAGGGAAGCCTAGAAGAATCTCTTAGAATGCGCATTTTTTTAATTATTTTACAGAATATCTACTCAGAAAAATTTGTGGCAACTTTTTAAATAATTTTTAATAGAATT
>NW_017100220.1:373380-377365 GCF_001263275.1 Habropoda laboriosa
TTCCTTTCGTGTCAAATTTTTATTTTTAATATTCCTTTCATTTCAAATTTTTCCCTTTAATATTCCTTTCATTTCAAATTTTTCCCTTTAATATTCCTTTCATTTCAAATTTTTACTTTTAATATTCTTTTCGTCTCATTTTTTCCTTTCAACGCAAATTTTCATTTCATTGTTTCCTTTCGCTTCAAATTTTCATTCTTCATTTTCAATTTCACATTACACGAAGAAAAGTGCAGTTCACTCCAACACTTTCAAAATGTCAAGTTTCATTAATTTATCGATCCACAGTAAGGAAATGTAAAGAGTGGCACCCTTTTAAGAAAGATGTCTCGAACTTGCCCAATAAAACTAGAGGATTCACGGGCGCTTTTTTTATCTGCGGTTCGCGAGGTGCATCTCGAACGCAATTATTCGCGAGCGAGCTTCAGTCCGCTGCTTGCTTCTTATTCTGATGTATGCCCGCCACGCTAAACTTTTACGAAGTGGAGGGTGAACGCGAGTCGGGAACTTTTATCACCCTCTTTGCGCTCCACAGGAACAACTTTTGGTCAAGATTTTACACGCCTTACTTTAACGTCTTACGTGAGAATTCACAACACTATTGACTCGAACTTCGTAAAATTTCTGAATATTATCGTGAACGTAAAGTACAACGAAGCAAATGCAAATAATTAATTTGACGTAATCTTGAGGGAGAGAAATGTTGAAATTAACACTGTTGAAGAAGCAAAATGAAGACTAAAAAGTGTTAATAGTGAAAGAAAAAGTGCTATTAAAATTATTATCATCCGCAGAATTTTTATTTCGTTTATTTCTTTGAAGAAACGTTTAGCTCTTTAAGAACTTTTATTTCCTTGAAGAAGCGTTAAGGAAGCATTTATTTATTTGAGCAATTTTTATTTCCTTATGAAAGCATTAATGAAACTCTTGAGAATAGATTATATTTTGAATTTTTCTCTCTTTAAAGTGGGCCCAGGCCGGGCCATAAAAGCCACGGGTCCGCTGACCGTGGTTCCGATCCAAGTATATAACAAATGCTTCTCCGCATTTTAAGCAGTCGTGCGACAACCCCAAACTGAGTACCTGTTTTTCACTCGGGTTTTCGCCTCCGTTTTTCTTTTCTCTGCAGTCGATTGAGTCAATCTTTATTCGCAAATTAAAGATCCTCAATAGAAACATTTACTTATTTAAGGAATTTTTATTTTTGTTCCGTACCGAATATTTTTTTGTCTATTTTCGCATCGAGCCTTTCTCCTTTTATTTTTATAGCTTAAGGAAATTGTAAGACGGGCCTGAAGAATCCGCGACCCATAGGATTAGCCGGGGCCGTTATTAAGCGCGTACCCTCGGTAATTTCACCACCAGAACTCAGTTTATTAACCAATATCCCGATTTTCCAATTACTGAACTAGTGTCTTCCTTCTCTCATGTCCTATCTCCTTTTTTCGGAATTCCCCAAAACCACGACACCTCATCCTTCTACCACCACCTTCTACCACCACACCCTACGACCAATACTTAATGTTCTTATTTCTCCCATTTTTCACTTCCAAAATTAAACTCCGCCCTCAGTAGCTGAGATACGTGACTTCCTCTGAATTTCGAATCAGTATCATTCTGAACGTTAAACAACCAAGTATTGAGTCAGTCCGAGCGCTGAACGCATAATCAAGTCGTTTATATTATAACGTTGGAGAAAGGGTATTCCGGGATCGCTTCAGACCTCGTTAGAAAACAGTCCGATTTTTCTCTCGTGATCCAAGTTTGAAACATAACTCAAACCGACGCGAGTACACGACAAATACCTTACGAGTTATTTGAGGTCGTCATGTTAGGACACTCACACTGTATATTAACATATTTATATTAAACCAAGTTTTGATATTAACGAATATCATTAAAATTGAAAGGAATAGAGCGAACCAGAACGGAGTCCAGTAGTAAGGATTTTTTTTTTAATACCGAAAGTGTTTCGATTACCTGTGTATGACCTGCTGCATTTAAAGTGAGGTTTCCGAGTCTAAAAAATAGATTGACATTGTGCCAGGCATTATTTAATAGCCTAGCGTTCAGTCTCGCTTTATAACGTTGCTGGTCAACAATGGCAACGAACAAGAGTCCGTCTGGGGTCACTTCAAGACTAATCGAATCCTCGTTGTATTTTTGTATGAACAGGCGGCCACCTTCGCAGGTTCGAAAACTCAACCCACTGTGCCTATGTACCGACACGAACGAGCTCAGTTTCAGGAACGCCGATCCGTTGAAATATGCTTCCCGCGGATGTTCATTGTAGTTTTTGTGCCTGGTATCTTGCGGCGCTTCGTCAGTGACTTCACTGCTGTCGGCGCTTATATGCGTTTGGAAAATTTTGAAGAATAGTGTTCTTCGCGCCTATTTTGCTCGCATTGCCCTGTTATCGCCTCCTGGCGCACTTTCACAGTCATCTAATCCTTAATTGTTGTTCTTTACACACTTCCACCTTAATTAAATAAAGCAAAGTTTAAAACGATGCGACCAAAACGAAAGATTTTGCAGCCGCGATTAAAATCTGCCGTAGCGAAAGGGTTAAGGAAACATTTATTTATTTAAGGAATTTTTAATTCTTTAAGAAAGCATTCGTCGAAAATCTGCAAATTACGAGATATACTTTAAATAATCTTCAATGCAATAAATTATCAAATTCTTTCATTCCGGAACCCTAACTGTATCCACTCGATATATCAATTAGCACTTCGTTCCCCCCAATTCACACTTTAAAAAACCACAAGACGTAAAATTTGATAAATTCTGCAAATAAATTGACACACACAAATGACCAAATTTAACGTCTCATTTTCACAGCAAAATCCTAAATGTTTATAATTACCGTACAAATATGAAATCCAATACAAACATCGAATACACCAAAAATAATTGATCGATCACTTCAAAGGATCGTTCCTGGTAGCTTGGCGCGTCGAGAGCGGATCGCACGTAAATAACCGAGCTGGTCGTTTCGACTTCCACGAAAAAGCATGAACCCTTCTCGTTACGCGACGGATATAATTATCGACGGATCGGCGTATCGCGACACGAGGGCTCACGGCTAGATTTTCGATGGAAATCAGGTTACGTCTGTCAAAAGACGCGAGAGACACAGCCATCCGGACAGATAATTAACGACTGGGGAGGTTCGAACGCGCAGAAATGGAATGTCAAGCCCGGAAACGTTTCTAGAAAATACGCTTCTCCCGTATGGAATTTGTTTAAACAAATACATACGGATTTCCAGTCGTTTGTTTCTCCCGGCGTTTCCAATCGTTACGCCGCATCTGTCTCGCGCGGACCATTTTGAAATTTTAATTGAAACACAGTGCACAAATAGAATCGATACGATAGAATTTTAAAAATCGTTCTACAAATGTTTCACGTACGTACGAAACAATTGAAGTTTCGTTTTTGTAAACAAGCGTCAAGAACTGTTTGTTCAACACGACACGACAGTGTGAAATTATTCTCGATCGACGAAATAAAGAAGGAAGGATTTTAGTATTCAACAGACCGTTCCGTTCTCATTAAAATGTATTTCCTTCGTGGTGAGATCTCTCTTTCATTTCGAGAACCATCACGATTGTCCATTTGCTTCTCATTTCTATGCGATTTATCGAGTTTTCTTTTTCGTTTTATCTCGAGATTACTTTGCGTTACATCGTGTGTACGAAAAATTGTCAAAGAGGTACGATGTTTTGGACAGATGGTTTGCAGCTTTCTAGGAACGAGTGAACGGCATTACAAATCTCTACTGTGGGTTTCCACAGTATAAAGTTGCGCGACAATGGAAGAAGGTAGCTCATTTTATGTAACTTTCTGACGAGGGTGGTTCTCTGACTATCGAATAGCGGGCATTGCCGCAACACATGGTCAATGTCCAGTCAATTCACGGAGTTACTTTCGCCGGTGTAAAAAAGAAATTCACTCGAGTGGTTAATGAAAAAAATCTACGTGT
>NW_017100220.1:377423-383260 GCF_001263275.1 Habropoda laboriosa
CCTTATGCGCGCGGAGGTTCAAAGGGTTAACATCTCCACGAAATTGTTCAAAGCGAAGCAAAAGATAAATCGTATAAACATGAAATACGGTTTTTTCACTTTAATGTTAGGTTTAATATTAGATCTTGTAAGCGACGAATGAGAATAGCATTTTAAAAGTACAGGGTTAACAAATTGTAACAAATAAAAAATATATGGAATACTATATTTTCTTGGGAATTTTGGCATATTTATTTTCCTGAGATATTTTTAGGAAAGGAATAATACCAGAGTATTCTATTCTTTGATTTCTTCTGTGAATTAAGGTATAATGAAATTCACGAGCAATGTGTACACCAGATGAACCTAATTTCAATTTAAATAATTTTAACAAATCTACTTTTAAATTCTCTTTCAGAATGATTTTAAAATTGTTTATTCAAAGATTAAATTTATTATAACAGGTATTATCTTGAATATATTACATTTTGACTTGAATCATTATTATGTTAAAAATATATATGTTCAGCGCGCACGTAGTATTTATGTGTTTTATTTTAAACTATACTCGATACGCTTCAAGCGGTAAATTAATAGCAGCTTGAATATTTGGGGGTTTGATGCAAGATATACTACAGTTACCCCTTCACTCAATTTAATAATATAAATATTGTAGTTGCAGCGCGGTATTACAATTTTTACAGAGAAATGTGTTTTTAGTTGAATGTGTACTTGTGTATTAACTTGTAATTTTTCCGTTTATCTTAATTTATATGTTGTATACAATTTTTTGGCGGGGGTGAGGAACGCGGATTGGTTTTTGAGAACTTCTGGAATTAGACCCGGAAGGGGTTGCTATCTTTCCATTGGATCCCCATTTGCTAGAGTCACCAGCAAGGTGACCGCCTACGATTCATCGTGGATCGCCAGTTACCGAAGGGAACCTCGGGTGACATCCGATTTCCGCGTCCCTCGACCGTAACAGGTAATAACTTTATGAAGCGCCTTGACCTTACTAAGACATGCAAAATTACAATAAAAAATAGAAACGGCATTAAGCCGAAAATAAAGAAGTATATTACTTAAGTTTAAAACGTCGTAGAAGGTAACCGATGGCCGGTGGCTTCATAAACTTATTGTGTTACGGGTTCTTTAGAATTTATATTGATTAAACCTTAATTCTAACTTGGCTTTCTTCGCGCCTAGGGTCTGGTCATAAAACGTTGTTACAATGTAACAATATAAAATATTACAATTTCAATTAGTAAAAAAATCATTAAATAGCATTAGACAAATCAAGTTTCCCTAATAAGAATGTAAGGCCGTCGCATCTTTTAATTTTAGCAATTTACATTTAATTATCAATTGCAATTACGTTGTTGTCTAATAAAATTTACAAATTCGATAAAATTTACCTGTTTTTCGCACTTCGAGTTTCGATAAGAAAAAAAGAAATGGCAAAAGAAGTGCGTAAAATACGCACAGAAATACGGTATTACCTCTTCAACCCTCTTTCTTCGCGTCTCTCTCGAGATTCACCTTTGTCAGAGGGAAAAAAAAGATCTCGAGCTTACGTGAATTCGTCACGATGAGACGAATGAAAATCACGTTTCTCAGGGGTTTCCCGCGTGAGGATTTCCTCGCGGCGGTCGTCGACCCTGGGGCTCGGCGGTGGAACGCAGCAGCATCCTCAAGTTCGAGCGTGTAAAATCGCGGCAGTTAAACCAAAAAGTTTACGCGCGATGGCTGTCGCGCCGGGGCTCGTACACTCGTCGAGTTAGTGGTGACGCGGGAACGGAAATGAGAAAATTCCTTTCTTCGTCGAACGGTGTAACAGCGTGCGTCAGCGAATGTGTCGTTCCGCTCTTTTCCGAAATTAATCTGACCTTCATGCGAAAAACAGCCCCACTCGACTGATAATAGCCGTTGCTGGACATTATGACGCCCACTGTGGATGGAAATTCGAGAAGATGTACACTAAAATGGTTTCCCTCGTAGGAAATATTCAAATATTCGTAGGCGGTATTCGTATACGTCAAGTGGATAATGTCAGAGGGAGAAGCAGTGTTTGCATTGCTACCACGAGACGTGTGGATGTTGATGAAATTTGTGAATAATGTACACGTTTGATTAATTTGTTCGTACAGATTATTGGAATATTCGAAATATTCCTGAATTATACACTGTGCAGTTTTTCAAAAAATATTTCACAGGTATTTTTCAGTTAAGGAGTGAGAACAGCCCTCAAAATTTTGGGTGTTTATTTTATGGGATCTTACCCTGGAAACTGTTGTAACATGTAGTTTTAGGGAAATGGCTCAAATGCAGAAATTGCTGGTTTTCAAATCAGAAATTTGGCTATTTTAAAAATTAACACTTATGACTTACGTACAATACTAAAAAAGACGGATAAATTAGAATTTTGATTTTCGCCGTTACATCGAAAATTATTACAGTTTATATCTACCCTGGAAACTGTTGTAACATGTGGCTCAAATGGCTCAAATGCAGAAATTGCTGGTTTTCAAATCAGGAATTTGGCTATTTTAAAAATTAACACTTATGACTTACGTAAAATACTAAAAAACACGGATAAATTAGAATTTTGATTTTCGCCGTTACATCGAAAATTATTACAGTTTATATATTTTGACACACGGTGTGAGATGGATGGTCTTACAAATTGTACAAATTTAAGATATTTTAAACGATTTATTCAAGGTGATTCTTAATTTAGAGAGAAGTGTTTACGTATTTACTTGCTATTCTACCAACTTTGAATATTTCATATCCTCACACTAACACTTTTCCTAATAAATAGAATTCTGTTTGCATTTCTCATCATGTATCTACCGTGAAAATTTGTAAGCCGAAATTTCCTGTAAGTATATATTTACGCGATCAATCATTTCACAATAGAATCATTCCACAAATCTGCTACTTAAGTGGGTAATATATAGTTTTATAGTGATCCCACACGAGGGGTAGGTAAAAAGGGGATGATACGCGTTGAAGGAATTTCTAAAACGATCCCTGACGAATCAGCGAAATTTTCCAGCACAAGACAGCGATTGATCGGTGACTCGTTAAACTAATAAGATAGAACGACAGAGGGGAGTCTACATTCAGGCTGCTCGATAGCCTAGATGCGATTGGCAAAAGGGAAAGCGTTCAATCGGTGTAATCATCGTGACGCGGATGAATTTAAAATGGATTTCTTCATATTAGGGCACACCCCCAATGGTGGATCCGTTTCTTCGCCAACAGACCCCTATCGCGTCGATTTTATATCCGTGTCATTGTTGCTGATCGGAGGGTGAGTTATCCATCAAGGGATCTACCATCGCATCTCCTAACAGAGAGTTTTCGTAAATTGCGGAATTTTCGAGTGAAGAATTCAATGATAAAAGGAAAATTTAAATTTGTAATAGCTCTTTTTTTGCATTTGAGTAGCGAGTAGTGCGATGATTAATACAAATTTGAGTAGTGAGTAGTGAATAATACGAATTTGAGTAATTTGAGAAGCGAGTAGCGAATAATAGGAATTTCAATAGGTAACTTGAGTAGCGAGTAGTGAGTAGCGAGTGGTGAGCAGCAATGAATGAGTAGTGAATAATGGAAATTGAAGTAATTTGCATAGTGAGCAGTGAACAGTGAATAATAGATATTTAAGTAATTTGAATAGTGAGTAGTGAATAACACAAATGTGAGTAATTTGAGCAGCGAGAAATGAGTAGTAAATAATACAAATTTGAGTGGTTTGAACAGCGGCTAGGGGGTAGTGAATAATATAAATTCGAGTAATTTGAGTAGTGAGTAGCGAGTGGTCAGCAGCGATGAATGAGTAGTGAATAATAGAAATTTAAGTAATTTTAGTAGTGAGTAGTGAACAATACAAATTTGAGTGGTTTGAGCAGTGTATAGATGGTAGTAAATAATACAAAGAGTAATTTGAGTAGTGAGTTTTGTCATACTGCTAAAGATAACGAATAATATAATTATTACTCCTAAAATCTATTAAATACTGAACAAATGGAAAACTAATATTTAGAAGAATAAAAGAATTCAAAGAAACAATTTTTACTCAGAACTGTTCATTTATATTACAGTTGAATCTTAATACCATAATTTCATTTGCAAGAGAAAAGGACACATAAGAAGCTTCAAGAAAACGAGGCTGCATTTCAGTTTTAAAAATGGTCTATTTGCCTTACGTATGTATCTCGAGTTTACGAGAATACGCAATCCAAATAATTGACCACGTAAGTACAAGTCTACTTGAATGACCATCGTGACACCTTCGTTTAGCAGTATTAACATGTCTATTTTTAAACCGATAACCAGGTTATCACCAGTGTTTTTACGATCGCGAGCACAGTCCATTTCAGATTTCTTGTGAAAAAAGAAATCGCTCGTAAATCCACATATATTCCAAAAGACAGTTTGTATCGTCTGAAAGCTTAAAAAGTAGCTAGCGTTCGTTCAAGAAACTAACTGAACACGAGGGATATTACATCCAAAAATATACGATTGTAATTCTAGTAAGTTTTCCTCGTTGCAAAACTAAAAATTACCATTGTATCCATTATAATTTTCCAAAATCACAAACTATGGAACAAAATGATTATTCGTAAAATATTCACTTCGATTTATCGAAAAACTGTTATACCATCGTTCCTGTTTCTAACAGATAATTTCACCGAGTATTAAAAATACATCAAACTAAACGTCCCACCAGCCTCGAATTGATTGAAAACCTCTACAATTTTAATAAAAGAATAAGAATTAAAGATAAATGAGGAAATGTACTCTAACGAAGTTGCTTCCGTTTGAAACATTCAGCAGCAATTTTCCCATGTCGCTAAACACGCAGCGAAAAACAGTGGTCAGACAGAGAGGGACCGTTCGATTAAGCCTGGACATCGAAATGATTGACGATAATTGCACAGTGTGGCCGTCAAGGCGATCGTGAAATGACGCGTACACGGGTCGCGTTCGATATTACGTTTCGATCGGCAGATCGGTGAATTCACACGAGCGATATGTGTCGCGAATACGTCGCGCGTGTCACGTCTCCGTTATCGAGCAATTCCACGGTCCGGAGATCGCGAGATATCGGCGTCTTCCGGCCGTGTTAATCGCACGCGGAAATGTTTCCTCTTTGCTAATAATGAACTCGATAATGAGCTAATTACGAGATCATTTAGCTTAATTTTACACTTCACTGAAGTGTTAAACTTCCCACGTTTAAAAATAATCTGACTCTTGTAACAAAGTGTTCCACTCGTTCACTGTAATTTAAAAATGGTCGAATATGTCTTTATACTATTTTAAAACCGTGAAATTATTGAAATGAAGAAGAGATTGTTGAAAATTAAATTAATTAAAATGAGTTGTAATTTCATTTTGGTGAAGATCGTAATCAAATTGGATCGTTTATTTAATGTAAGTTCAATTTAACTTGATAATTTATATTTTGTGAAGACTGAGAATATTTGTTACACTGAGCGACGAAAATGTTCTATGAAAATGTAAAGGAACGTTAATTCGAGCAATGTTGGTATTGTAAGATCTCCTAAGCTAAAGAAACGAAGAAAATTCCATTTACAAATAGTAGATACACCATTTTCAATTTCTTCTATCGAGTCATCCTCTTTTATATTCATTTTGTATCAATTTTGAAATAAAACTTAATAAAATATGCAAATTAAACATGTTAAAGTTCATTCATCCACGTTTGACGTTTATTAATATTAATTACGGATTGAAGAGAAATTAAGAAGAAAATGAATACAGAAATTGCAAATTTGCAAAAAAGTATCGCTGATTGAAAAATGTTCGTATATAACAGAAACCAC
>NW_017100220.1:383534-407996 GCF_001263275.1 Habropoda laboriosa
CTGTAATACTTAATAATTAGAAGCCAACATTCATCACAATTTCAAAATATCTTTGATATAAAAACTCTAACTGAAATTATCACATTAAATGCTCAATTTCTTTGCAACCAGTGCATCCAAATAAATATTCGTCCTTACCTTTTCTAAACTGAAAATCATTTTCGAAGAAGATACTAATTAACAGGACCCACCACGAGGAAGTAATTACCCAAGGGACCCAACAGAAACACAATTATTATATTAAATAATTTTTTATATAAATCAAAATTTTATTCATTATACCATGAAATAATTGATGTAATAAATTTTCTCTATTTTTACTAAATTTAATGTTCATAACCATGAAAAATCAGGTTTACCTATGGTCATGGACTGAAAACAGCTATAGCAAAGGTGCAATTATTACGTTAAATAATTTTTTAAATAAATCAAAATGTTAGTCAACATTTGGCTATTATAATACCACGAAATAATTGATATAATAAATTTTCTCTGTTTACACAAAATTTATAGCTCTGTTTACGTGTAATAACAATTGTCACTCAATAACACATTGCTGTCCCACGTTATTTTCTCTATGATTTCTGTATTTAAACAGGATTTAATGCTAAAGCAACACTCGCATGCTACAGTCCAACCTAATCTACAGAAACTGATCTAAATTTTTAAACAATCGTCAGAAGAATAATTGCGCAGCGAAAGGGTTAAGGTAAATCAATCATCATCGCAGAATTTTATTCGTATACGAATCGAACGGACGTGTGGGAAAATTCGCAACAATGGCGTAACTGTTTCGATCGAAAGATTTTCGCACGACGAGCATTCGAATTCGTCGCTGCAACTCTCGAGCGCTCCCGGGCACGCTTAATCGCGTATTGAAAAATATATCGCGGCGCGAAATCGCGACGAGGCGGATTGGAGTTTCCACATTGGAAACCGGCCGACCGTGCGGATCGAATGTCCGCTCCGATGGACGTGCGTAATTGAACGACTCGATGGCCGATCGAGGTGACATCCAGAAAGCGCGCGCGTCCGCTTGAAATTCATACCTCGCGTCCGGCTGATCCTGCGATTTCAATAAACACACCCTGTCATCCTGCTGGGATTTCTCTTAAAATGTTCGATCGCCCCTTTGTGAGAACAATTTCTTCTTCTTCCTCTTCTGGAATCGATTTTGTACCCTTAAGTCAGGGATACAGAATAGATGAAGATGGAAGTGTAACACAGAGAATATTGAAAACTTCGATGTACAAAATCTGCTATCTCCATTTTTGGCCATTAAATGGTAAATAGTAATTCGCTAATTATTGGCATAAATTATTGGCGTTGGTTATGTCGCGAATAAAGAAGAGATAAAGATGGAAGTGTAACACAGTGAATATTGAAAACTTCGATGTATAAAATCTGCTATCTCCATTTCTGGCCATTAGATGGTAATAACACAGTGAATATTGAAAAAACTTCGATGTATAAAATCTGCTATCTCCATTTCTGGCCATTAGATGGTAAATAGAAATTTGCCAATTATTTGGTATAAATTATTGTCGTTGGTTAAGTCAGAGATACAGAAGAGATGAAGGTGGAAGTGTAATATAGTTGAGTGAATATTGGAAGTTAGTTTAAATGTGATTTTGTGAAAGTTCTATTTATGCACGCCTTTCTTCTTCTGTCTTTTGTAGAATCGATTTTTTGCCCTTAGTCAGGGATAAAGAAGAGATGAAGATGGAAGTGTAACGCAGTGAATATTGAAAACTTCGATGTATAAAATCTGCTATCTCCATTTCTGGCCATTAGATGGTAAATAGAAATTTGCCAATTATTTGGTATAAATTATTGTCGTTGGTTAAGTCAGAGATACAGAAGAGATGAAGGTGGAAGTGTAATATAGTTGAGTGAATATTGGAAGTTAGTTTAAATGTGATTTTGTGAAAGTTCTATTTATGCACGCCTTTCTTCTTCTTCCTCCTCTGGAATCGATTTTTTGCCCTTAGTCAGGGATAAAGAAGAGATGAAGATGGAAGTGTAACGCAGTGAATATTGAAAACTTCGATGTACAAAATCTGCTATCTCCATTTTTGGCCATTAAATGGTAAATAGTAATTTGCCAATTATTTGGTATAAAGTATTGTCGTTGGTTAAGTCAGAGATAAAGAAGAGATGAAGGTGGAAGTGTAACGGGATGAATACTGAAGATTTTGCAAAAATCTGTTGTTTCCATTTTCGACCATTAAATGGTAATTGGTTCATTATTGGACTCTAAATCAGTCATCTCAGACAATAAATAAAAAAAAAAAAATTCATTTACAAAAGAAACATATTTATAAGACTTGTAAGTATAACAAACAATAAATAAAATAGGGAAAACTGAATTTCTGAATTTTAGACAAGGTTTGTCTATTTCCTTATTGTTTTAAGAACAAATATCATTACATGAAACATTGTTCATTTTCGAGTCTTCAAGAATTAATTGCACACGTTTGGAATATTTATTTATGCTAACGTTGTAATTATCGGCGGGATACCGTTGGGTACACATTTATCAATTATAATGATCTGTATATTTATGTATTAAATTTCATTCAATTTTCTTTCAATATTCGATATTTAGTACGCAGTTTACGTCATATTTAAATCATCACGTAGGTGTACATGTAACATTACTTTTAATTGAAGCAATTTCACAATGCAAATCCAAGGACATAGGTGTATAAACATCGACCATCCTTTTAATTAATATTGTCTTTAATATCTGCTGAATTTCAATTTCTATACAATTACAGAAAGTTTCAAACTATCTCCACCCTGTATCATATTTGCATATGTATCATGTTAGTCTACGTCCAATATTTACAATCAGTAAACAATGCTCGTGCACATAACGTGACTCGAATAATTTAATTGATATTTTGAACACGTTCTAACTATCAAATTCAAAATAAATTTAACAAAGATTACTCCTAATAAGCTGCTCTCTAACCATGTCTAAAAGCTAACAAATTTTGAACACATACTAACTATCGAATTTAAAATAAAATAAAATAAATTTAATAAACACAGTGAATTGACTAAATCGTTAGAAAGACGACCATTCTCCATCACAACACTATTTTCTCATTCGAATGGTTCGTTACTATTCAAAGCAAAATCAATATTTCCTACAATTGGGGTAGGTCAAGAAAAATACGTCTGCGAAGAAAATAAAACTTCCGCTTGGAAGTGTGATCAAGGAAACGTGGCCTGATAACGTGAAAATCGACGAATAATGCAAATAACTCGTGACGGTGGACCCAGTGATTCATTGTTTTCGCGAGATGCGCACCTGAAGCGGCCAGAAGATAATTGGCCGCGTATCTATTCCTGTCAGTCTCGATCCATCTTCTTTACGAGGTCGTTCGTCACCGGTTATTCATTGGCGGTGCTTCGTTTCGTTTCACGAGACGTCAAACTAAGACGACTCGTTCGAAATTTCATCCGACGATTATCGAAATGTTCGAGCGTGAGATTAAGGTCCAAGCAGATTTTCGAATCGGATTCTTATTATTGTCTGCGGGACCATTGAATGTCGAGGGATTGTAAATTCCCGATAAGTGATCGTAGAAACTCGGAAGCCCCGAGTTTCCAAGTTAAATTGAAGTTCGATGTATGAGGTCGGAATCTATTGGGTCGCATTGTTTGGTTGCTTGGCGAGCTTCGATTTCGATTCAGTGTTTTACGAAAGATTCTCTGTGCTGATATTGCATTTCGAACGAGACGGAGTTTCGATTTCCTCTAATCTCCTATAACCATTCCGAAATCTTCCAAAGATCATCAGTTTCCGATAAAAAAGAAAAAAAAGTAGCAACGTACGTGTGCTAAATTCATTCTTAACTCGTACAAGGGAAATTTCGCGTCAGCTGCACCAACTTCTATCTATAAATCACCTAAAACTTCCTACTCAAACTTCGTTGTACTCCTAACAACTATTAATTACACTGCATTAATCATAGCAATAAACCATATCTTCGATCCGTTTTCCCGGTACAACCAGGTAATACGCAACGGCCATGAACGTTCCGGTAGCCGCGGACAGAAAGTAGGTATTCCACGGGAAAAATCGAAGAAAACCACTAGCTACATCGAAGGCCAGTGGGATGAGTGGTTAATGGACCAGCCTTTGGTGGTCAAGAGCTGGCTCCAATCAAACGGCCGTGAAAAAGGGGTAGCGAGTGCAGATAGAAAGAGAGAGAGAGAGAGAGAGAGGAGGGGAAAGACAGAGGAGGGTGCTGTGCAAAAGTTAATCGTCCGCGGGGTGACATTTGAAGAGGAAAACGGTGCACGAGAGCGAAGGGAAATAGACGTGGGGAAGAGGGCGAATCACGTAAAATGGAAGTGCGAGTTCCAGAGGTGGGAGAGACGTGTCGCTTGGTACAGGAGAGAGAGGGAGAGAGAGGGTGGAAAAGAGGGAGAAAGGGAGTGGGTGTCGCGAAGGGTGACGAGAGAGAAACGTTCGTGCGAGAAAGAGAGAGAAAGAGAGGGTGAAAGCTGCATTGCAGTACCCGACCCTGGCTAACAGAAGCGCCATCCATTGGTCCGTCCGTGTGATTCCGGGATCGTTCGGCAAGTAATTGGTTCTCTTTGAGCCACGAAAGAAACGCGAAGGCAGCCCTATCACGCTCTATCGCACTCTGCTCTTCAGTTGTTCACGGCCACGAGGGAGCGCCCGTTCACTGGTTAACAGGTTGACTGTTGTTGCGTGAAGCATGAGCTGCTGTCGTGGTATTGTGGTTTATTATGCTCCACGCGACCAGCGTAGACAAGTTCGATTACGCGGAGACGCGTACTAGGCAAAGACGAGCAGTTGGTTTGCGCGAGAAATGTGGGTCGGATTGGGTCATATCCTCATAAGTCCACTTTTTCTAACACAATCCTATTGTCATTATTGGCCGAATAATATCGACGAATAGGATCATATAAAATTGCAGGAGAGTCAGGCAGTGCGCTGATCTTCTCAACTCTGAGTAATACATTTCTCGATTCATTTCTGATGGTCACTTAGTTGAGATGAAGGTGAAGTATACGAACCTATTTATGGCTAAGGATTACGAAGACTGAAAGAAAAGGCGAAAACCTCGATCAGAGCCGCTCAAGTAGGCCTGTTTCGGGCAAGCATGCCCGTCGTTGCCCACGGGCAGTGCTGCGGGCAAAACTAGGGATAAGTGACGTCGGCAGTCATTAAAGCGTTTAATAACGATTGTAATGGGAGTGTAGATTTTATCTTTGAAGTACACTTCTTATTCTTAGGCCAGACGATCATTAATTACATTCATACATTGCCCCATCACAGGATATTGCTTGGGTGCTCGAGCTACTTAGTTTGACTACTGCCCTACGGGCAACTTGCTGAGCGGTTCTGACAAAGAGAGGCTCCGAGGTGTTACACTGACTTCTTGATAAGCTTTCGCGCGATGATGGAGCTTCAAATACTGAAGCTAATTGTACCCACTTTTGAGGAAGACATTTAATAGTTTGCTAAATATTGCGAGCCTAGTTTTTTCTCAGAATGACGTGTCCAAGTCCTTGCCTTGCAGAATACGCTCGAACCAAAGTCCATCTAATATTTTCTACAGCTGAATGTTAGAAAATATTGTACAATTTCGAGATTCATAACGGGACCTCGGTTGGTGTATGCGAATCAACAACTGTCGCTGGAATGGGATCGAAACGTGGTTGGTAGGGGATTTTGATGTATGATGATGGTATGTAAATAATTGAGAGGATAGGATGCAATGATCGAGGTATGGTTGCAGTTTGTTGCACAACATGTGACGGGTGATTTAATTTGGAATTGGATGGGAATGTATTTGGCAGGGTGTTGCTATTTGTTACGATTTGCTTCGAAATTATTTGCGGACATGGGGATGATCGTATTGATTGCTAATCGTACAATTAGTGGCTAATGAGTCATTAGTTACATTAGTGTATGTCCCATCGTATTTGTTTAATTGAAATTTAGTGCTGGAAGGTTTTAATCAATTCTTTGGGAGAAAATGATACTAATTCGAACTTGACACTACTTGATTTTAAACTCAATTGCAATAATACACAAGTTGATCATGTTAATATGCACGGTATTTTCTAATATTACGTGGAATGCACTACAGTGGTAGATGGGGTTTGCAAAAACAATGAAAAATTTGCTATTAAAGTAACGTCTATGTAGCAAATAGCTGTCCAAATTTTCAATAATTTCCAATATCCACTAGTTCAAGAAAATTTCACCATTACACCCATGTGTCGCTTAGTTCTTTAATGGCAGGCAATTTCCATGGTGGAATCGTGGGACGATCGTTCACCAGGAAAAGTGGAGGGTGCATCGAAGTTCGCGTCACAGGTTCACGGGACTCGTTACTTTTTCAGGCAAATTTATTCATTGCCGACGAGAGGAGAGACACGGGGCAACCTTCTCCTACCGGATGAGAGCGATTCTAATTTTGTGAAAGACGCGTCAAGGGCAGCAAGAAACTTTTCCAGCTTTCTCTCTTCCCCTCCTTTTCTCCATTCGTCGCGAGCCTATAAAATATCTTATCGCGAACGTCTCGCGGAACTCCGCCGCGACTGCAAGAATAATTTGTATTCCCGACGTTCTTTTCTTCGTCGAATTAACTCGAAGCTTCCGCCATGAAATATTAAATTCCTTCGAGAATGCTCGCTCTTCGTGCGGATATACATTTTCTGCGACTCTTTCGACCAGTCTGTGCAACGATGTTTCTCCAATGCTCGATTCTGAAGTGTCGTATCGATTTTAATACTAATGATTCCGCTGGTCCGCTGTTTCAGCGTTTCTAATATTTCACGAGAATAGGAGGATATTTAATTGTAAGGAGATTTGAAAGATTGATGCACTAAATTTGAAATCAAATTCGTGGAGTCTAAGGGTTGGGGAGGTGAATGAAATTCAAGCAGTTTGAAAAATGTAACTTATTGAAAGACTCGGAATTTTGAAGTTTCGCTACTGATATCAGGCGAACCACTGGATTTTCAGTTTCCTTCGAGATAAAATACAAATTTTCATGCTTACAGTGTATGACATAAAAGAAAAGGAAGATATACTGCTGAATCTTGTTAAAAAGCAATAGAAAAGTAAACTGATCATATTATTTCCAATACAAATATAATATGAAATAAATAAATTGTACATATAATATTTTTAAATAAAAATGAATATATCTTCTATTCAAAAATTTAAAAAAATACCATTTTACTAATAATTGAGCGAATTATTAATGTCTTCCATCTACAAAAAGCAACCAACCTTTACAAGTTTAAATAAATCATTTATGATAAATACTCCGTTAACACAAATATTAAATAACTACAATATTAAAATCTTCTATCCACAAAATGCAACCATTTACAAATTTACAATAAATCCATATATAATCAGTACGCAATAATTAAAAAATTCACAATAAATCCTCAATTAACACAAACATCAATTATCCACAATATATTATATATCTCCACACCAAACTTCGAATTCGTTTAATTCACTTCACCGAAAAACCCGGAACACAAGAATAAATATCGTACCATTGGCAAGAAACTGAAAGAAACCTCGTTTCTTTTCGCAAAATCGTCCCCGGTTACGCGCCATCGCACAGTTAGCGAAACGTTCTAGTTCTATAGCGAACGAAATGGCGTTTCGAGAACGTCCTGGCTTCCCGGAGAACCTATTAAATTTCCCAATGAGTTTCTCCGCGCTTGTAACTACTAAGTACGTGTCCTTTTGAGCGTGCGAGATCTTCGCGGGTTCCGCCCCGTTGGTAACGGTTCTCCATTAATCAAAAGAATCCGCCGTTCTGTGAAATTACCTTCGCTCGAAAATTTCATTTATACCCGGCGTGGTAATAATGTCCGGGGCTGGTTCGACGCGATGCGACACTCGTTTTTATACCGATCCGCCCTGCTAATCTCGTCGCTAGCGGCCATTAATTCGCACGTCGAAGGCGATGCATTTCCGCCAGCCTGGAACGCCTCGCCCCGCCGTCGAATTCAAACTTTAACAGGCACTTTGTTGGCGGAAAAAACGCCAAGGTTTCGAGCTTGTGTAAAAAGCTCGGTGAATCAGCGAGGAAGATAATTATTCGATTTGTTCGATGAGAGATTTATCGTTGCAATTGAGACGAGAGATTTTTACCGTCTGATATTAGACGAATGGAGAGGAGCAGGTTTTCCTAATCTTACTATTGCGTGATAGTTGAAATAAGATTTTATGGAATAATCTGGTACACTTCTGTTCAGATATAATTTTAATATTAACTTCGTTAAGAAAGGAGCAAGGAGAGAAAGAATTTTAAAGAATAAACACTGGAATTTAATATTTCTTTAGTAATATCATCTATTGGAATTTAATATTACTCTACTAATATCAAATTTATTATCGAAGAGGAGCAGATATACCGGGTGAACCGCGTAACGTCATCCCTTAAATTATTCTATTATCAGCGGACCGATCGAAATTTTTTTCTGGTTGCACAGTGACTATAGTACACTTTTTATCAATTTTTATAATATGTAGGAACCGACGACGGAAAAATATCGAAGGGACCCCAACGGGAATCGAACCCTGGACCTTCGGCTTAGCAAGCCAAGGCTCCGCGTGCTACGCCAACCACTCCCTCTCGATTCTCCCCCAGAAATTTCCCATTTTTTGGGTATGGAGGCCCCGATACTACAAATATAGTAATATGTATATTATTATCAATTTTAATTTTTCTCAACTTCCATGGTCACCTTCAGTTTTTTTAAATACAAGTGTAGATGTCACTGGAAGAAGTATTTATTAACAACTAAATGGCGCCAGTTTGACCATTATTTCAACACCCACAACAAAATTACAGATTCATCGGTAAAAGCTGAAGCTGGCCTTGAAGAAAACAAAATTCAATCGGTACACTAATTGTACGATAATTCAACGCGATAGCGTTTCGCAGTTCACCCGGTATATCCAACGTTCCCGAAACAGAAAATTCATATAACTGTAAATTACGCATGCACGATTTTATAATCAGATTTCGCAGACAAAAGGCGATATTTCAGAAGGTGCCTAAATTTAATTTAGCCAGCACGGTTATCGGTTGGTGGTGCGAGAACTTCGGCGCACCGGAAACGTAGCCTCGAATTCGAGCGGTCCGCAGCTTCCGCTTAATCGGCAGAACCCCGGCTCGACGTCACCCTATCGACCACCGTAGAAATACACCGCGAGAGCGGCCTGAATGGAGCTCGCAATTTAATCGAACAGAGGCCGGTCGAGTTTAAATCGAAGCCAGTCGTATCTCGTTCCTCCCGTGCCAATTGCCTTTCCCACCTTCCAACTTTTACACCTTCGCTGATGGTATAACGAAACCCCTCTTTTTCCGTCGCCCTCTGTTAACCTTCTCCGCTTCTCCTTTCCTTTTCCATTGCTCCATCTCTTTCACTGTGAATCGCGTCTTTGCACGTTATTTTCGATATGGTTTCTTTGGGATCTTGTGATTTTTGAGTTACCTCTTCTTTTTCTACTGTGAGCTTGTTAATTGACGGTGCGTAATTTTTCATTTTGTGCAAAAGTTTTAGTTATGGATATCTATGTATATTTCTTTTAATAAGGAAAGAGAACTCTGATATATTTTGAGAGAAGTCTACTTAATTTCCGAGTTTTGTGTAAGTTCGAATGAAATAAAAATTATTTCAGATCTCTGCTTCAGATTCAGTGTGCTTGTGTAATTATTTCTGTGGTAATTCAATATTCTACATTTTTAATATCGACATTCCACAGGATCATTTCACCCTCGTATTTTGTTACCAGTTAAATGTTAATTAAGCCCTATTTACTACAATTTTTTTTTTGTTTCATATACTTATCCACCGCGTCTTCTTTAAAAATTCTCCCGTGGACGATCGATACTTTTATATATTTCTACCTGTTTCTACCGCGAATCGTCTGCCTTTTCAGCCGTTCGTCTCTCGTTCCCCCGTTTCTAGAAGTGGCTGCTCGTTAGAGATTCATCCGAAAGTGGCCTTCTCCTCCTCTAACCAGAGATGAGACCGGGATTCAATTTATTATTCGCTAAGATCATCCCCTTTCCAGCGAGTAAGGTCGAGGAAACTGAGAGTGGAGATTCGATGTTTGGACTCTAGTTATGTTAACTAGAAAAGGCTAAAAAATCGACATACTCTTTACTCACATTTGACAATCGAACCTAGACAAACTAGTCGAAACCATCTTCTAAAGAAGCAATTATACAAACTCATATGGACTTCCATATTCAGAAAACAATACTAAAAAGATACACAGAGAAAAGTATTAAAAAAAAGAACTACCAGCTCCAAAACGCTTCTTAACCCTCGTACGACGAACGCAGGGTCATTAGGAAGACGGCTGGAAAGGACTGTTCATTAGTTTATGACTCTTTACTGGCCCGTGGGCTTCGCGACCGGACAGTTATCAAACTTCCTTCAGAAACCAATTTTTTTTTCAGGAACCTCCTCTTAGGCTTCCACAGGATGGCTCAGTGTTCAGGAGTTCCAGAGTTAATAAGGAAACAAAGAATCTTTTTCTCGCTTGTACACCTGTGAAATCGACCAGAGAAGAAGAGTAAGCACCAAAAGCGACAAGATGCGGATCGAGCAGGATCTCACGGGCCGACGAAGGAATTCCACGAGCCACGAATTCGTTGGGGTGGAAGGCGCGTGTAAACGCCGCCACGAAGATATTCGGCTCGTTGGCGAAACAAAGAATCTGGGTCAGCGGTGGATATTGTTAATCCGTGGTCGGCTGAACGGTGATTAACGTCGACGTCTGCCGGCCGATTCGCACGCGAACTGCTTGCACGGATTTCGAAGTTTCGCCACGGGGATTCCCCGGTGGCCTCCGTTGAATTATGCCCCCGTTCCGGATACGCTCGACGGAGGCCAGGATCGATCCAGCCCTCTGTTTACGCGCGACTCGAACCACCCCAAAACGACACACTGCACGGAGTAGTGAATGGGAAATTAATGTAGCGAAAAATGCGAATTTTCTATCGTATCTGACGAATTTTTTTACACTGCACATGGTAAACATCGAGGCTACTTTGTGAACGTTTGATAAAGAATCTGGGGTAATTTAGTAGTTGGACACAAGTAAGGGATGGTTTGTAAAGTTTCGTTTTGGAAACAGTGAGTATGATAGTGTTTGATGATAAAGTGTCATAGGTGAACCTTTGTCTTCCTTTCATATGGAATTGTATTTTTAAATATTTGTGGGGTAATTTTTGAAAGGACGGTTTGTGAAGCTTTGGAGAAGAAAGGTATGAAAGTGTTTGATGATGAAGTGTGATAGGCAAATCATTGTATTTCTTTCATATTGAATTATATTTTGCTCTTCTTAGATTTTATCATTTTTCAGGGTGTTTGGAAATATTTAAAACTCCACAGGATTTTTATCTTCTAAGCAAAGTTGGAATGTCCTATGCACTTTGCAGGACTCTAGAAACGGTATAATTTATTTGTCCTAATTGTTTTGCACATGGTTTTGTCATACTAGCTTTTATCTCATTTTTCTTGGGTATTCAAAAATGTTAATCAGAAGCATCTTTAATTAAGTTAACGAAGGCAGTATGGTTATTAAAAAGGAATGTATTTGAGAGACGAAGAATATTAAATGTGCTTCACTATATTGCTTTTAGGCATATGTAATGGAATTTTGTATTTTATAACATTTTGCCAAAAGTAGTACAGTACTTGATTTATTTTTGTTGAAGGAGATTTACGAAAATACAATTTTTTCTAAAATCACATTTCTTTTCTTCTAAAAAAGGTATCCTAAATTTTTTCAAGTTAAACTTATCATGTACCAATTAATTTATCTTAATCCCCATTTATCGAAGCTTCGATATTACAATCTAGCTAAGATTCCATAATCTAACTCCACGAGAAACAAATTATCCTCAGCTTTTCCGTTCTACAACCCCCATCCCCTCATCAATTAAACTCCCAGCCACTCGATTACAATTCCCAATCAAAGATTTCGTTTAGCTACCGCCCCCGCAATTCTCCCTTGTTCCTCATTCCTATTAATCTTCCAGAATTTATTCCACGACCACCTTAAATCATCCTACCTCGAACTACCCAAACCCCATCAATAAAGTATAACTTTATATAAGGGAGTCTTTTAATATAAAACTTCGGAGGGTATTTAATTTAGAAAATCTTCCAATTTACCCAACGAAATTTCGATACTTCACGTTTTAACATGATAGCTGTACCAAACTTTATATTACCAACAGTAAAGCATACAATACAGACACATTGTTCACCTCAATTATCTGATCACACAGCGAAATGAACAAGATCAATTTCTCTGCAAAATGAATACTACAATTCATCGTCTATTCCTTTGAGATCAACAGAATTTAAAAAATCAGGTACACTATATTACCGGCGCTCATAAATATTAGGACACTAGGACATTACATTTCTTTAGCAGATTTAGTATTGTATATCAGCAAATATAATTGCAGGCTGAATAATTTTCTAAGATCTTAAAAATTTTGTGTTTAGATTTATTTCATACTGAGCAAGCCCAATTGATACCTGCTCTATTTTGACAAAATTTTGCAATTAGCTGGAGAATCCTAAAATATTAGCCACACATATTTTTTCAGCTATATTCATATTTAGGAGACGAAATAACCCTCCAAACTTGGGGTCGAGGAAACTATTAACTAGAAAATCTCGAAAACGAATATTTATGAACAACACTGTACTTAAAA
This sequence comes from Habropoda laboriosa, assembly GCF_001263275.1. Lineage (NCBI taxonomy): Eukaryota > Metazoa > Arthropoda > Insecta > Hymenoptera > Apidae > Habropoda > Habropoda laboriosa. Next base: position 396,308 of record NW_017100220.1, read on the forward strand.
AGAAACTTATGTATCCCGGAAATATGTGCAAAAATATATACCTAAATTTGGAAAAACCTCCTCTTAATAATTTCCGAATAAATATATCCCGACTGTCTCAACCCCAGAAGATCTCCTTGAATCTTCATTCTCTCTAACCTCCGTATGAATAACTTGTAAAGTTTGAAAGCGTTACTCGCGTTAAGAGGGGCAGGCGATGGCGTCGCGTTCGCCCCGTAATTTCTGCCGCGGTATCGGTCGCGGCAAGAACTCGGAAAACGCGAGCACGCCGGCGAGAAAGTCGCGAACAATGCAGCACGGGCACGCGAGCCCGCTCGAGAATAGGGTCGAGCGGCAGCTTGGACGAAAGTAATGCCTGCAACGTGGTTTCCATGCCGGGGACACGTCGAAAGCACCGTCTCGAATAGCTGGCGAAGCGATCGTGCTGCCGGAATTGAGAACGACCGCTCGATCGCCCCTGCTGCACCCCACAGCCGAGCCTCGTTTCCTCACGAACACTTATTTACTTATTTATGCACTTATTTACGGGTATAAAAATACACAGGGTGGTTGAATTGTAACCTTCTTTCTTCTTCATGGCGCATAATACACATTAACCCCTTAAACTATGATTTCTTTTCTGACTATGCATCTAAGCGTCAGCCATTTTCTGTTTTACTACTGTATCAGGAAACAGAAACTAATCTGTCACGGATTAATTACATTTAGCAATCCTCAGTCTTGCAAATTCAAGCGAAAATTAGGATTACGATTAATTTTTCTTACTAATACAACTATTTTTCTCACATCTTCGCCAGAATCTCTGCCACGATACTTGTTGGTTAATATACATTTTTGTTTTTCAGCTATTTGCCGAATGGAATAGCGTTCCTTGGCCAACAATACGATAACTGCACGTTTATCTGTGGATTATTCTTTCCCTGTGCCCGTAGTTGTACTGTTAGTGTCAAACTGAGGACAACAGGTCTCACGTTTAGCAGTCTCAAGTGGTACAGAATTCTACCAAATGTAAACAAAACTCTAGTTCCAGTCAGATAACAAACGTATTAAATTATGTCGTGTTATGAAAGAGGAGTAAAGAAGAGATAAAATCGACTAACTCCAAATTCTTAATGCTCATCGATAGGAACGATTTCGCACCATTTTTACTATAGCAACGTTTTTACGTTATTTACCAGTTACATCTTACATATTATGTAAAATAGTTCTTCTATGACTACCGTTGTAACGAGAGAGATTCTCGTGGATCCCGATGACGATTCGGGACTTCGGTGCTCTTTTGTCTATGGCGTGAGCAATGCCCCCGCGTGCGGGTGCTAGTGTTTCGTTAGACGGTTAGGGTCTTTGTGCAGACCACGTTGCGACTACACGGGCGCGTCTCTGATATTAACAACAATTACCCTTAATTAGGTGTATGGTACAAAATGGCGCAACTGCGTTATTTGCGTAGGAAAATGATTCTAGCCTTGGGTCATATTTGACCCGGGGTCCACCGTGCGTGCGAGTATCACGCTACACGTTGTTCGAGGATTAGAAGAATCGCCATTCATTGATTTCCAAGTTTCTCACGTACTCAACACCGAGGCTTCAAGCACTGGAAACTATTGCACGATCATAATGTTGCGAATATTCTCAACTAGCCACATCCCAACAATCCCTCTCCCTGCCATCAATTTCCTACTTTTCCGCCCGTTTTACTCGCCCCATAACTGCTTACAAAATCCCTCGCAATCGAGAAACATTCGCGACTCGCAATTTCTATCAGCTAGAATTGCGTCGTAGCCGGGATAGTTAGGTCAGGTGCGACGAAGGAGGAGACGAAGGAGGCGGGGGATCCCTTTGAGAGCAACTCGATTCGAAGTAATTTAGCGGCCTGGCCCTAACTTGCTGAGTGGCGGAGCCTGGAAGTTTCCAGCATTGACGAGGATGAAAGCTCCCTTCTCCCCGCATCTGGAGCACGCGAGAAGCGACATTAATCTATTCCGCATTGGCGATGATGAATTTCTCGGGGGCTAGGCTCCCCGCCGCATAAGCTGTTTCGCGTAAACGACGAAATTGCCTTTGGACGTGGCCAAAAATTAATTAGCCCCTCCTCCCCTCTACCTCGTGAACGCAATGCTTTTCACGAGAGATCCTGGATTGTTAGGCGACGCTGCGAATACTGCAATTTTTGTCTCGTTTCGAGAAGGACAAAGATGTTGGTTTTGGATTGTCGGAAAATTCTATTTTCTTTGTACGATTTATTTAACACGTTGAATGCCACGCCAGATTTACGTGGTGCGCTCAGGGGGCCACAAGAAAATTTTTATTATCCTAAGCACAGTTTTTTAATTCAAAATAGCGTCCAGTTAGCTATAACGTTCGAAATTTTTAGTTGACGATACTCGGTTTATTTTAATTATTCTAAACCGGTCACAGGTGAGTCAGCTGAGGTGGCCAACGTGTTAGCTTATGTGATAAATTTTATTTTACGTTCCAACTGGATTAACAAGCTAGGGTGAAGCTTTTTTGTAAGTTGGCAACAACAGTTTAGGTTAAGTTGATAATAGCAGGTTCGCATAAACGTTCGCTCTCCTTTCGTTTCTTTCTTTTTCGGACACGTATGGTGTGAGTGGCACGTGCGAATTTGTGGATCACGTTTTTTCGAATCCTTTTAAATCCGGTTGTAAAATTAAGTTTAAGCAAGTAAATCTCCTTGTGTCGAGCGGTATGTTCGTCTCAATTTTACTCTAATAGTCTTAGACACGTCAAGACCGATTTAGACTTCAGAGAGTGCACCACCTTGAGACGTCTTAAAATAGACAAAGCTTGGGAATTATTTTCATAGATAACCACTTAATGAAGAATTCCAATTTTTTTCAGGGGATATAAACGCAACTTTCAGCTTCTTTCTCCAATTTTACGTAGTAAAAATATCCTCGGAAAAAATTGAAATTTATTCCATTAAGTAGTTATCTATGAAGAAAATTCCCAAGCTTTACCCTATCTTTAGACTCCTCATGGTGGTGTATCTCGGTAAATTTTACTTGTTAGAACGAAATTAACAGCTTTCATTCATACATCCACTATTTGTACCGTAGATTTTCCTTTTTCTTTGTCACATGAAATCAATTTAACAATCTTTCCCCGACGTGTCAAACAGTAAACCTCATTCCTTCTCTCTTCAACGAAACAGAGACGAGATAAATCTCTTTGTTTCTCGACAATCGAATCGTATACCCGCTTTCCAGGACGTCGTTTCACGTGACTTTGATTTTAATTAAACTTCTCCCGGAAATTCGTCGAAGAATCCACCGGACGTGATCAAGTAGGAATACTTTCGCGGCCGCCGCCGCGACACTATAACCAATACCGTTCACGTGGCACGTGGTGAGAAAGAGAAAGAGAAAAAGAGAGAGAGAGAGAGAGAGAAAGTACAGTTGCAGTTGGTGACAAGTCAGCTCGCAATAAGTCTGCTCTTCGCGAAGAGAATAAACTTTCAAACCGACTCGGAATTCGCCTGTGCGCTTCGTTTCGTTTGCAGCCACGTTGCGTGCTCGACAGCTCTTCGATCTTGTACCCAAGGAAATTCGCACAGGATCTACCACCTCCTCCAAAACTTCTCCTCGTTTTCTTTTCCCCAGTGTTGTTAGAGCATCGTGAATCCTTGTATCGATCGCTCGGGGATTGCTCCGTGGTAAAATCCCTCTTCTCTATTCTTTTCTTCTTTTCACGGAGGTTTAGATAGATAGGTTTATTGGAAATCGAAAGAGGGTAGAGCAATCGTGGTTTCTCGGTATAATTGAAATATGTATGACGTGATGAAAGGAAGAGGCATTTTGGAATATTGAATTTTCCTAAGAAAAATAATGAAGAAGAGTGTAACATTTTAAATATCCAATACAATAATTCTTCTCCCTGCATATTAGAGTCTTTAAAATAATTGAAATACGTATGACGTTATGAAAAGAAGAAGAATTATGTAAAATTGAATTTTCCTAAGAAAAATTGTGGAGAAAGGTGTAACATTTAAAATATCCAGTAGAACGATTTTACTTCCAGAACACTCTAATATAATTTATAACCTTTTTCTACAATTTTCATACGGAACGAGATACTTAAGGATCAAAGATTAATCCTGTGAAGAATGAGAATAGTAAAACGTAAAAATTTAACGTTTCCAATTCACCAGGTGATAAGCTGAAATTGGGAATAAGGATAGAGCAGTTCTTTTTCCTCTGCTCTTTTCGTTGATAACATAGTGACCCAGTGATTCCAGATGGAATTTTCTGGCTGCGGCTACTGGCTACTTTCGTTTGCCCCGGACAAACGAACCTGCTGGGTTAAGGGAGGTTTTTACAGATGAGTTTTGGGATCGCCTTTTTGGGCTGGAAACTCGCTGGGATTTAATTAGAGCGAGCTACAACTGCGACGGACGTGCACGTCCCGTGGGATTTTATTTTCGAAGGATGATTCGAACACTTTTAATGGGATTCACTTTGCGACATCGATGGTGGAAATAATAGAAACGTTTGAATTCTTGTAAATGTTGCAGCGAATACAGCTTTAAAAGTTCGATAAGAAAATAATATTAACACACTACCATAGCACATATGATGCTCTATTTGTTATTTGTTGCTATTAGAAATTTAGAATTTTCGTAAAGGTGATTTATTTATGCTACAAGGTTTATTAATTTCGGCAAATCTTGAATTTAAAGGTGAATAATTTTTTGGTACACAAGATATTTAATAAAAAAATATTCTAGTTTGCTTCTCATCATGAAACTTTACAATCATTCTGATTGTCTCGTTGTCCCATTAACCACGAGTCAGTCTGTTATTTTCACAATTCTAATCAAACAGGGTCAATTTATCTCACCTTATCAACACTAAACTCCCCTAATCCTCAGATCCATCAATGAGATTTCAGCGGTTCCAGGCTTTAAAACAATGCGAACAAACAATAAAAATTCAAATACTCAAAATGTGACAAAAATTCACCTGATTAACATAAATATTAATAATAAAACTTCTTCACTCCAAGCATCTAAAAAATCTGACAGCCCATTCGCACACCTCTCCATCTCCCAAACAACCAAAAACAATCATGGAACCCTCGATAATCCCCTCTGATTCACACCATCAAAAACCCTTTTAACCCTCGCCGAAACCATGTCTATACGAAAAGCCCAAGGAGACCCCATCCGAAATTCCAAGTCGAACAAACAAAGCACCAGGCTTATCGTCACGAAAACTTCCAGCTCATCCATCGGGTTTGCTAACCCAATAATGGCTGGTGAACGTGCACCTTTGATTCGTGGTCGTTCGATTATTTAAGGGCTGTTTTAATTACAAGCCGACAAACGGTGACGAAAGGAAGCGAGGAATTGGCTCTCGGCAAGAAGGAAGGAAGGAAGGAAGGAAAGGGGTTCAGGAGTATCTCGATGGCGGATTAAGAGGTCCCCGCGCGTTAATCCGCGCGGGAGTCGTTTGCCAGGCGTGCCTCGAGCGAAACCTCAGGGCGAACTTGCCGATATCCAGTGGCAAGGATCGGCTGAGAACTTAAGCCAACTTCCATTTAAGCGGCAAGCTCTCTACTCGTCAGCCGACCCGATACCGGATCTGCTTCAGCGGCACGTCGCTGCGGTACCCTTCGCGATCACCGTAATAAGCGGTCGTGTAACGATCGCCTCGATTATCGGCTCATCGTCGATGACAGAACAAGCTTCTTTGCTATTGCGAATCATCTGGTATATGTGTATCGAAATGTTTAGGCATTGGAAGTTTGTTTCTGTTTTGGAAAAGGGGGTAGTTTTGCGTGTGGAGAACACTTTTTGCTGATCGAACAATTCAGAGCTGCAAGTGTAGTGTGTGTCTGTATGCGTGTCGTGTGTATGTGTATACGTGAAACAGAGGAACAACGTTGTCAGAGGTTGCTAAGGACAGAAGAGCGGATTGCGAGCCTCGAGTCGTTCTGGAACCGCGTCCGGCGCAGATTGTAATTTTCTCCGTTTAATAAATTACCCTTACAGAGCATTGAGAATTAAGGAATTTGAATGAACAATTGTTACGAAATATGGCATAATAATAGAATTAATCACCTATTGTACCATTAGACCAGTGCCGATCCGTGGGCCTTCAGAGGGGCAAGGGCGCCCGCCGATGCCCGCGGGCAGAACTGAGGGCAAAGTGATGTACTACGGAGGAACTTAATGCGGAGTGGGGGAAAGACGCTTGTGGAAGGAGTATAGGCCCTTCTTAATGTTACTATACATACATAAATACATCCATACACCCACCGTTGCCTGAGAAGGCGTGGCTTGTTATCCGCCGATTTGTTTACGTCCAGGAAAGGCTAATACACTGCCCGTACGGGCAAAAACTGAACGGTGCTGCATTAGACTAACCCAACTTCATTTTTGTCAAAATTTAGTTATATACAATTACTTTATTGCTCTTTCTTGAGCTTATTAAAGACATAGGGAGCTATTCATGCTACAAAATAATTTAGTACACTGAGAATCAATCAATTTGAACAGACAATTATTAAGAATTATGTCATAATAAATACACTTTATTACCTACGCACTAATTTTTTTGTTTTTAAATTATAGTCTTTAATAGGGAGCTATTTATGCTGCACAAGAAATGAAGAAGATTTAATTGGTTGCAGATTCAGTCTTGTTCTTATGACCTAGATTCGTGTCAATTGTCATATGCAAAAGTAAAATCTACAGTCTACTGTTTTCAATGGAAACATTATTTCGCTGAAAAAATTAGGTTAAGTTCGTATTAAAAGTAGAAAATGGATTCTAATTAAATTCGAGGGATTTTTTCCACCAATTCAAACTGGGACATAATGCAGTAGAGGTAACCCGAAATATTAATACAGTATTTTTTAACAAAAAGAAAAAGTTCTACAGTAAGGGAACAATTAAAAATGCGTTTGAAGAAATTATTGCAAAAATTCAGATTTGTATAATAATAGCCTAAATTCACTTATAATTCGTTCTGTAAAAAAGCCTACTTCGATCAATAAAATTCAGTTTTGACTATGTTATCGAGCTTTAAAGTTTCATTTGTACATCTACCATTTCACGTGTGATGTATTGTCATACAATGCAAGACAGTTACGATACAGTTACAGATTCGGATTTACGAGTAGAGGACCAAACAATTCTACAACGTATGCATCTCAATGATTTTCGTCGAATCTTGACAATGTATGTTCTATTGTTCCACTTCACTACGAATTTTACTTTCTGCAGACCTTTGCAAACAGAAAAGTCAAACATCGATGAGAAACCATATACAGTAGTGCACACATAAGCGTCCGCAATCTGGACCGAATGCGGACGCTTAAGTGGGGAGGTGACTTCTGCGAATTTAACTAAACAAAAGAGAGGAGATGTGTCCGAGTGGGATACCGATACACCAAGTGTCAGTTGTTCACATTCAGGAGTCGATATCGAACTTACTTTGTTTCACTCGGCACACTCGAACTCCACTCCGATGTCCCAAGAATTGCTGGGGATGCGGACGCTTATGTGTGCACTACTGTACGTAGGTAGCAATTTACAGAGAACCTTTTAACCCTTTCGCGTCGTTCTTTTTCGCCCAAAAGGTATACAAGGGTGACCCGTAATCGCCGTTTTATTATCTGTCCGATCTGTCTGGCTGACTTTGCGCATTTTAACGAAAACGCCACGAGAGTCACGTACGGTTATCGCGAGCACATCGGTTACACGCCGCTCGTCTCGTCGTGGACCTCCGTTTAAATAGAGCGTAACGCGTTGGATAATTCAACAGAGAGAGGGTAAATATAGCCGGTGAAGAGGGATGGAAAAACGGTGGCTTCGGATTTAAATAACGAGCAAGATTGACGATCACGCCGTGACCGCTCTTTTTATTTTCTCACGAGCATCGTGCACCGATTTGTCACGATGCAGACTCTGAACGTCTGAATTTTTCGAATTTTCGTAACGAAGAGTGATGCAGGAACTTTTATTCGTTCCCGTAAACCTTTCTTCGGTAAATCTTTCGTCGCAACGTTCGAATTAATCGAGCTTCGTTTTAACAGTGTCAACTGTAAGCGACAATGTTTCGGTCTCGACAAAAGACTCGCGCCGTGCCAGGAAGAGCGAGATGACAGGAAAATTCAATTTTTATTTTATCCTTCCTTTCTGCCCGAAAGAGGCCTTCCTACACAACTTCGACTTTCCTTTCGTTTTTTCTTTAAGTTTATTCTTGCAATTTCTTAGAAATACAAGTGATTAAAAAAAAAATTGATTTTTAAAAACCCTTTCGTAACCGAACTATTTTTTACAGAAATTGTTTATTACAGAATAATTTTTTAAGGAAACTGTTCATTACCCAATGTTCTAAAGAAATTGTTTACTATCTAATTCGTTCACATTGTCTAAATTGAAATTAATTTTTATTCGAGTATTCAGGTATGACATGATTTTTACATTTTGGACCAGTAAAATTTGCACGTGTTTCAACCCTTTCGTTACTGAATGATTTAAAGAAATTGTTTATTATCTAAATTGAAATTAATTTTTATTCCAGTATTCAGGTGTAACATATAGGTCTTTGGTGGTGAGAGGGTTAATTCCCCAATTTCCTTGTGTGCTATGAATGGAGGAATGAACAGAAAGTAGCATAACAACAAAGTTTAAAAACAAGAGTTAATACGATCATTCTCAGAGGAATCCATTAGAGATCACTTGCATCAAGAAAATTCCATTCATTAGCAAAACTTATTTCACGCAAGAAGAGCAAACTTTCTTCGGTGAAAATATTATCCAATCGAAGGTACAAGTTACGCGTGGCAAATATTTGCCGTAACAGGAGCAACAACTTCCTTTGATCAGCGGAAAAGCTGAACGCCGTGAGAAACTGTAGATAAGAAAACATTCGGGAGTGTATTATGGAAATACGAAGATCGCATAATTTCCTTTCAAGACTTCACAGCCTGGTATCGACGTCTCGTCCCTTCTCACGGGTGCAAGCCCTTCCGCGATAACTTTGGAAAGGCCATCGACTCGTTCTATGATACTTCTAAAAGTTCGAACATGAATTCGACGGATCTGGGTTAAACCTAGGTTAGATCCACCTTAGGTATACCTCAGATCCACCTATAATTTGTATTAAACCCACGTTAGATCCAGATTAAATCGTACATTCGGTATAAATCCGACTTACGCTCAGCTTGCGTCTACATAAGGTCGAAATTAATTCTACCTAACGTTCTGTATCTCAAATATTGAGCGATTAAGCGAGTTTCTGTGGCGAGAGCGACGACGTTCCTCCATAGTTATTTTCTGCACCTTATTTTCGATTTACGAACATTTTTCTCCACGTCAATTCGTTTCCCATTTACTCCAATTAACAGTCTCTCAACCCCTAACTTCGGAGGGTGAATTCACCCTCTAAATATGAATATTAACAGCTGAAAAAAATACCTGTTCAACATTATTGGATTCTTTAGACGTATGCCAATTTTCATGAAAATCGGCGTGTATGCTCGTTGGTAAAAAAAATATTTATTCCCAAAGACTTATGTTTATTTATTTCTGAGAAACTTGTATCTTCATTTTATTATAAATAATTGTACAAGAGTTATTCGTATAATGTTGCTAATCGAAACGAGGATTTCCAAGGTACAATAAAAGCTCAGAAAGAATTTCAACAATACGCGAGCAGATTCGATCGTCCCCGTAAAATCAGCTTGAACTTAACCCAAGTCTAAACGTCAACATACATCCGCATAAAGCTCGCCCGATCTCCGCCGCGCGTCGTATGTCAGCCAGGATCAAATCCAGCAAAAGCTTGCCGTCTATTCGCAAAAAAATCGATCCGGTGAACAGATGGTGACCATAAAACGTGGGATCAAAAACGAGGGGGGGGAAAGAAAAGGGGAAATAGGACGGAAAAGACGTTGGAAGGAGGAACAAACGCGTGGTAGCGATTTTCCAGCTTTCGTCTAACTTCCCCCTCTCTCCTACCACCGAGTTCCCCGTTTTTCCTTGCCGCCTTTTAGCGAAACGACAGACTAGTTCTTCTATTTTTCCATTTGCATAGCTTAAGCGATTTGCCCCGCCATTTTTCCATTTACATAGCTTAAACGACCTGTCCCCCTATTTTTCTCCCTTCTCGCGAACTTCCACCGCGACGAAATTCGATTCCACCCTACTTCCTCTTCTTCTTCTTCTTTCACTTTTCACCTGCTCTTCGCGGCGATCAATCGGGAAGTAAAACGGTAGGAAATGCGGCGAGGGCCGCGAAGAATACGAGGCGCGGGAAAAGGAGCAGCGGAAAACGCGAAAATCAATACGTCTGAGCCGTACGGAAACTATTTCCGCGGGCTTTCGTGCCTCGACAAATAACTCCACTTTCCAGGAGAACCGGCATTGTGACCGGGATATATCGTAACTCCGTTTGCAACTGGGACAGTTCCGTTCTCTACACCCTCCTACTCCTCCACGCTACCTCGTGCCGCTACATCGGGAATTCACCCCTACTCGACGAGCCGGCAACCCGTTTCGCGATGAAACACGTTTTATTAACGACAGGATGAGCGAACCTTTTGTACGTTACGGGCTGTTTGGAAGAATTTAACGATAACTGTTGTGGCATGAGGGTTGAAGGGCGGTTCTGTTTGTTGGGACCGGTGAAGGGGTGACTTTCGGTGCCGGGGCGGCTTCACAATCGTTCCCCTGTCAAAGGGTGAATTTCATAAGGTCGGTGTTTTACGATGATAAGCAGAAAATTGTTGGTCTTTCGGGGTATGAATATTGTTCGGAGGATTTGATGTTGGGGAAGTAGAGGGGGATGTGAACCCTTTGCACTTCAGTGGCATTCACATTCTTAACCCTCGTCCGTCCCTCAGTAACACATTGAGCGCCGGCGACCTAAGAGACATTTAAAGCCTGAGCGCCGGCAACGTATCGGCCACTTAAAGCCCAAACGCCGGCCTCATTCGCTTGTTTCTGATCAATGAGTAGCCAAAAAAGTGAATGAGTACCATGACAAGTGAATGCAAATCGATGTGTAAGACACCTATAGCAGCAAAAAAAATTCCACATCATCGTGGGGCCGGCGCTCAAGCGATAGACCCAGAAATCCGCATTATCGCGGGACCGGCGCTCAAGCGATAGACTCAGAATCCCGCGTTTTCACGGGGCCGGCGCTCAATGTGTTAATACGTCCCTCGGTGTTAATTTGGCACTGTCGTGTCCTCAAACACGAAACATTGACGCGACCTGCGGCGCCGGTCTATACCTGCGTATAGAAGCTCGCGAAAGGGACCTTACTTCGGGAAAAGCGCTGATTGGCCCTTTCCTCCAAATCGCAGCTCCGGAAAAATATATGTTAAGGCGTATCCTGTAGCCGGATTTATGGCAGCGAGTCAAGTGGTCGCCGTCGCAGGCAAATATCGCTTTCTCAAAACACCACAAGTGTTTATTGCGTTGCCTGCGACACTTAGCCCCTAGGACCAGCCCCTGCCATAAATCCTCGAGTCTCCGAACGGAAAATAGAAAAGTGGCCCACGACTTTTGCCAACGTCGATGGGCCACTTGACTTTAACAAAGCCTAGAAAAGCGGAGATTCCACAGGATTCTCCGGTCGTTGTTTACCCCACCCTAAGATAACGCGCTAAATGGAGGGAGGTTGCGATGCACCGGAGTAAACTGATTGGTGAT
>NW_017100220.1:408034-410799 GCF_001263275.1 Habropoda laboriosa
GCAGTAGAATTTATATCTTGAAGTAGTTGTAGAAAATAGAACATAAAATAAAAACTTAGTGTTTCAATCGAGAAACTGGTCCTTCGAAGCCTTAGAACTTTAGTCGGCACACACGTGCAAAAACCGGAAATGCTTGAACCCCTAACAATATATGTAGGATTCTGTTGATTACTTTTTATGTATATCAAATTAAAAGTACCCCACGCGTCGCCGGTGCTGTTCACTAATATTATCTTTATTTGGCACAGAAAATGTAATTCGCTCTCTTTAACACATCTTGCGCGGGTGCTTTGCCGCCAAACTCTCACCGGCTAGCGGGCGATTTTTTACAATTCGTACGCAAAATTACTTCTGCACAAAATAGCTGTAGTTTTTGAACTTTAGGTTTTTTTTAAAGTCTGTATAGAGTGCGTCCGCCGCTCAATTTCCCAGATTTATGTCAATGCATAGCTGCAAGCTCCGGTGTCGAATGCTACGTGTAGCATTCACGTAGCATAACAGCGTCAGCAAAACGCATTCATAGGAATGCATTTTTGCAACGCACGTTTTAATGTTGAAATATACGGGCGTCGACCTAGTACTCATGTGTATCCGATCTTATTGTAAAAACATTACAAAAGCCCATCGATAACAATAATCCACCAATAATCCGTGCAAAACGACTTTAGTCGCTTCCCGCGCAAGATGTGATCCGCGCAAGATGCGTTAATATTTACGGTTCGATGCTTCTGGTTTGCTGGTCGAACACAGACGCCGCGATCGGCTTGACAACCCATGTTATTGTCTAAACATAAACAAATGCGCCGCGCACGATCGTCTTCCATTCGTTCTTCCTTTCCAGGCCGTACACACCAACCCTCTCCATTTCCCCATCACTCCCCACAGTCGCTCTTTCATGCCAAAAACCCCTTATCTGTGATATAAGGTTGAATCTCCAACTTGATATTACGCGAAGAAAATTTTCAAGCAATAAAGTGAAATTACTCGTTAGCTATTAGGTTTAGGGCTAATAACGGTCCGTACTTTTTTACTTACAATTCGATACTCTACCATATTTTTAAAAAAACAAAGTTGACCTTCAAATCTCCGAAACGCCTCCACCTATAAAAAAAATTATCGCACTACATAGTGTACCCTTTTAAACCATGTATCTTTTGTATATAACATTCTTTCGTGCAACGCATATTTTGGAAGTTATAAGGGTGCACACGTTGCGTGGACCACACTGTATATAAGCAACCCCGTTTAACATAGACCATCAGTCAAAAAAGGAGCCTTGTAACAAGAAGCCGAACCACGGCTCCACAGTAAAGCAACTTATAACCAACAACAACCGCACTAAACATTTTCGTTACAATCTTCATCTTTGTTAGGGATTGGGTTTATGGCACGGCCGTTCTTTCATACGATTTTCAATGCACACCTTTCCTTTTTTTTGCCTTCAGCCAACTAAATCTTTTAATCTGTCAGCGAGGCCCAGGAAGCATTTATGGCGATAGCAGCATAAAGTTTCTGCACGCTACATGTCTTCCTGGTGCCCACTCGTGACCATCCGATAACTAGTGCCGTGCCATAAAACCGTCCCCGTCGCCCCGACCGCTCAAGTCCCATTACGAGCGAGCTACCCTTGGACCTCATGCCCCCGCCAACGCGACGTACCACCACCCTGCCAACTGGGACTTCCAGGATGGGCGGTATGCTAGCGGGTCCTGGAGGACTGTCCGAAGGGTAGTCACGCTCTAATTGGCGCACACCATCACCTCCCACACATCCACTTTTCATATAAATAGCGACACAACACCCTCAAACGGGATGATTATTAACATTTGTATAAAGATTTGCACACCACACTAAGACATTGATTATATCACCAAGTAATTTATTCTGAAATATAATATTGAAATACGTGTGACACTATTTATCTTCACCAACATCACACCATCCATCAAACCAACATCATCGAACCAGCGACAGCATAGCGCCACCACTCTCGAACATATTGCTTGTTCGAAGTACAAGACGCAACAATCTTTAACACACATTTTCCGCTGAATAATGCGGGGGGGAATTCTGTTCGAGAAAGAAAGTGTTGTATTTTACAGCGGGGAAAGATATTTGCCATTTTCTTCTACAGAGGATTTCGAGCAACGTTGAACGTTTACCAGAGCGGACTCAAGATACGCGTTGAGTGCTTGAAAATACAAGCCCCGGGACGAAGGGTTGTTTGCACGCCCAAAAAACGAGCGCTCGCGATTTTTAACTACTTACACGACTCTTTACGGACTTTCTTCCCTTCGTCGTCGTTTGTCGTTTCGCTGGTTCCTCGAGGAACCGGCGTAATCCGTGTGCTTCAGCGACGTGAAAGGAGACAAATTCTGGTCCAAGCGACTCTGGAAAGAAACGCTCTAGAATCGAACACAAACACGATGAAAAATTAAACAAAGCTAATCTCTCGTATTCCTTTATTCGTCGTTCGTCGAACGCGGGAAAATTGGATGGTTTGAACGAGTGAAAAGTTAATCAGCGGATTTCAGACGATACTGAAAGCGGCCACGTTGAAACTGTATTCGCTGTTTCATTATCGAATACGAAAGTATCGCGTCCATTTTTGCACCGTTTCACGAGCTAACGCTACGACGAGGCGATTTTTCGCGAGAGCTAATAAAAGAGGAGAATACCGCTTCCCCGGGCGGACCGTTGCCCTACTTATGAGAAATTTCGAACACAGTTTCTTCGGGGTTTTCTTCGCGTAATAAAATTGGATT
>NW_017100220.1:410856-423582 GCF_001263275.1 Habropoda laboriosa
GCGATTTTCGTGAATTAAAAGTGATTCTTGAGAGCAGGGAATTGAAAAGTGAACACACGTTTAGAAAGAAGTTAATAAATTGTTGAAAATAGAGGAAAATAGCCTGATTGAGGTTCAGAATTGAGGTTCAAAAATGAGATGATTGTTGCAGTAATTTGTACAGAAATCTTCAATTTTGTTATGTACTCTACATGAAAGGAGTAACAATTTTTGAAATTGATAAATTTGTGACTGTTGATGCAAGTATGAATTATAGACCATTCTGATAAGAAAAGTACAGTGCTTCCTGGGACAACACGGAAGTTAAGGACGTCGAAATTCGCGTAGTTGGGAACCATCCCTTGGCTTTACGAAAGTTAAAGTGCATTTATATTCTTCCAATGCATGTACACTAACTATAAAAGCACCTCAGTATTTTCCATTCCCATATATTGCGGTTAAAATAATAACAAACGAAGAATATAATGTTAAAAGGTCTACTGAAAAACAATGTTTCCTCAGAAAAGGATAGAATACGAATAACTCTCGGGGAGACAATAGTAAAAAAACTAATTTGTTGTTGTTTCATAGCTATAACACATCTTATTACAAGAGAAATAAACTTAGGATACGATAAATATAATTAGCTATACGTAGGCTCTCCTCTATTTCCAATGAACTCAATCATTCGATTGTGTACGTATATATACATACATATTATTCACGCATACACATACCGTGGAACTGCAGCTGTGTAGCTCGCAGAGACACGCTTCTCCTTTGACTTTTCTCCCAAGCTGAGCTGTTCGTTGTGTACTTGAATTCGGTGCACTAGCTTCTTGTATGCAGCGACACTTAATTCGCACGAACGAATATGCTAAGTACGTAAATTGATTCGAAACCCACGCACAATCGAAACCGCTTTATTCGAGGGAGCACTGAATTTTCTACAAGACTATGATAGCACGGTACAAACGTCGTTCGTCGACGCACTCGTTCGGTAGGCCCGTAAGAACTAACTGCGTACGTGACGATCTTCTCGATTTCTGCTCTCTGTTACACGAAGCAGTTCTGGGAAAATCCTAGGCGTGTGAGTGACCCTCAAGTATGTAACTTGGGCCTAGTCAACCTCACGTACCACAACATTGCGCGAGGCTCGCGATGTTTTTTGCTAGTGAAACATAAGAAACTCGAGCAAAACATAAGAAATTCGAGCCGAACATAAGAAACTCGAGCCTGGGTCACTGTACGTACATCGAGCCAAACATAAAGCTAGTTGTCTGTTCACGCACAGAAAATAGTTAGCGGGAAAAGAATTTTCTGATTTTATATCACTCTTATTGGCAAAACCGAGAACAAACACCACGCACGTGGTCTTAATACAACACAATACGCCATACTTGTTTTCGCTCGACGCATGCGCGATCGCCGCTCCCAACGCCGCTCGGCGGACGCATGCGCGGTCGTCGCTTGGCGGACCACGCCGATCACGGTAAAAAGACGCGCCTTTTTTAAATTCAAACCGTTACACTGTCCTTTTGAGAGTAAAACTATCGCGAGATGCTTGCGAGTGGACAATGCGTCTGAGAGTGACTGTCTGAGAGCTGCTCTAGAATGGGTACCAAATCATATTGCTGTCGGACAGCTGCTTTGTAAACCTTGTACGTGTTGTGTGTTCACATCTTCCAGATTTAACTTGAAAATACTCTTTAAATTGAAGAAAGGCACAAGCAAACTCCTCTTCATTAAATTCTTACTTAATTAAAACCCCTTTTAATTACTGAAGGATTCCAAACCACAACATTTCAAGTACCAAACAGTAAAATTTTCTGTTTATTGCTTAACTATCATGCAATTATTATTCAAGAAGATGTACAATACAACTGAAATGTAGAAATGAGGATTTTGAGCATTTATTAATACAGAATAACTTTTGAAGGCAATAATTTTTAGAAGAAACAACTTTCAAAGGTACTAATTTTTAAAAGAAACAATTTTCAATCGCAACAACTTTTAAAATAAATAACTTTCAATTCTCAAATAAAATTGATTTAAGAACCAAATGGAACGTCAAAATCATATCTTTAATGACAATGCCTGCTTGTAAAGTGCCAATATCAACACTAATTACTTACAACGATTCAACGTTGCGCTGTTATCTCAGTTCCTAAAAAATTACCACTTACAACGTCGCGACACGGAAGCCTTCAACTCTAGAATAGCAAGAGATCACTGTCATAGTCCCAAAGGAGCCAGTGCATCCCGTTCAAGGCCACTCGATCGAATCTCCCGCTGTGATTCTGCGCTACTCGATACACGTAACCGGTCGCAGCAGGCCGTCTTTGTTGGACGTTCGTCGAGGAGGAGCGTCGGAGCGCGCAGTTACAGAATACAGGTCACAGCGCCTCGTCAATAACGGCGCGCTACGTCGACGCGGCATCGACGACGACGACAACAGCCCTTAAGAACGAACCGGCTACGAGAGATAGCGCCACGCCGCGACAATGAAACCACTGACACGGTTTCACAGCTCGCGACTCACGCGGCCAACCCTTTTCTTAGCCCTTCGTTTGGCTACTGTGCTCCTTTTCTTTTGAATCGAGTCGTCATTTGTATCGTTGACGACGACGACGACGAGAATACTGATGAGAAAGACGATGACTATGATGACGATGGTAGTGTTGGTGATGATGACGATGATAGGATCTTCTTGAGAAGAGTTAGAATAATAGAGCTGCTGACACGGTTTCAAGGTTCGCAATTAACCCTTTTCTTGGTCCTTCGAGAAACTTCTCGTCGCCTTTGAATAGAGCGGAGATCTGTATTGTTTTTTCAGGATAATAAGGGGAGATTCTTGGAGGCTTGTGATGTCGAGATTGTGCTAGATTGCGAAGATGAAATAGTCGCTGAGGTTTGTTGAATGTTGATACACATGATCGATGCTTCTCCAATCTGTTCGTTTCGTGAGATTCCTGAGGCTTTTGCACCCTGGATTTTAAGCCTTGTCCAATTGTTCCTGTGTTCTAGCATTTTAGATTACTTCATCGGGGTTTGAATGTCACGTTAAAATTGATCAGCTGGACGATTGAAATTGGGTCAGTTGGATAATTAAAATTGGTCAGCTGAACAATTAAACATACCTGTTTAATAGATAATTATCAACGACATATTGATTAATAGCCAATTAACCGTTTTATTTTATTTTATTTTTTGGTAATGAGAATAATACCCCACTTTTACTCGATGATTTTTGTATTTGCCATTTCTTTATGTAATTAATGCTGACATTTTGTCTTTCTGACAATGAAAATAGTAAGCAAAATTTCCTGTCCAATCGAACCCTCGGGAATTAAGAAATTGATCCTCGTTGCGACACTGAAACCATTAAAACAGCCCTATCGACTCATCAACCCTTTCCCAACCCTCGACTAGGATTCAATTCCTGTCACTGCCGCCCCTATGGCCGTGACAGTGGCTGGTCCGATTTATTTACGGGTCGTTAACGTCTCAGTCTCTCGCGAACCGACCCCTTAATGGCTCGTTAACATTTACTCGCGGAATTATTGATTCACGACAGGATCTTAGGACTTCTACTGCTCTGGTTCGGTGGCCTTTGTGACCGCAGATGTGATTCGCCTTCCGAGGAGGGTTGTTTCGGCACGATTTCATTGCTTGGCGAGAGTAGGTCACTCCGTGAACCATTTTTGAACGAGAAATGAATCGAGGAGCGGGGAATATTACGACGAGCATTTTGGTAATTAAAATTTCTAAAAAAATATATTTCTTTCGCTCCTAAAAGAAGAGAAGAATTTTCAAAAAAATTGCATTAACCTCTTTTCCCGTAATTTTAAACAAATTAATTATTTTTGGCAATAAAAATAGTAACCAAAAAAATGCATTAACCATTATTTTCTGCGGTCTTGAGACAAATGAAATTTCCTAAGGTTGAATTTTAAAATCAATTTTAAAAATGCTGTTACTTATTTAAAAAAATTTTAATCAGTATTTTAAATAAATGGTCAGCATTTAAAATAAAACATCTGCCAGTATTTTCATTAAAATATGATCAGTGTGTATAATATAATATCCCAGCCTAACCTAACCAAACCAAATTGTACTGACAAAATGCGATTTAATACCGACAATTAATTATTCACATTGACCAAAATATTAATTTCTATTGACTATTTATTTAAAAAAATACTTGCCACTAATTAAAAAAAAATACTGATCAAATAAATAGAAGTATTTCTAGAACATCACATTGAAACTATGATATAATACTCCTACCGTTATACCCAAATGCTAATCGCTCTTCAAAACAAAAAATCCCCCGGAGCAACCATTAAACATTCACCGTTCCCGCCCCACCCTCTCCGTCCAAAAGAAATCAACCAACAAACCCACCGCCGGCAAGAAACGAATCATTAAAACGAAACAATGCATCAATGCCACCGACACCCTTCTGCAGACCTAACCTCGCTTCCAACCCCCTCTCCTTAACAAAACACCCCACACTGACCGCTATACAGTCCGCCAACACCGAGAAACCGCCTCCGTCCGACCGAACTAACCCTGAGAATTCAGCAAATCCACCTCATCGACGGGCAGCATCCGCAAGAACAACGAATTCCTCATCGGAAAATCGCGGTTTCATCTCGAAATGAACGAACGGAACGGGGTACATCGTTTTCCCATTAAACGAAGTCACAAGGCGTTGCATCGACGTGCAGATAGAAGGAAGGAGAGAGAACAAGAGGGTGACGAAGGGATCGGAGGGAGAGATGGCGAGAAAGTGGCGCCAGTGTTTTCCCTCTTATGCAAAGCTGGCCACTTCTTGCCCCTCGTTGTCGATCCGTGCAACGAGACTGACGCAGCCAGCCGCGCCGGAAAGGGGATGAAAAACCGGAGTGGTGGCTGCAGGATCACGTGGGCGTGCACCCATCTACGTATCGTCAGCCATCTTGCCGGTTTAAAGGCTTCTCTGGGGCTCCGGGTAAGGATAACCGGAACTGGCTGGCATCCACGTTAAAAAGAGGCGTTCGAGGTTAAACTCGGTGGAAGGGAAAAGGATGGAGGGCATGTTTCTCTGTTGCACCAAACGTTCCGATCTTGTTTTCATGCAGGAATTTCTCGTTGCCTCGCGAACCGAAGTTTCTGAAACGGGACGACTGGAGATGGTTTGGTTTCAGACGGTTGTTCGTTGTGCGAGGATGTACGGTGTTTGTATAGCCTTGATATATGGTTTGTATAGCGTTGTAACAGTGTGTCAAAACGCTTGTCTGACCGTGTGAAACTATATTTCACCTGGAATGTGTATAGATCCTTGAGAATACGTACGATTATTAAAGCTTAGTACATTTTTATATGATTATCTATACCAAAAATGTTTTAACGACGGTAGGTATTGCAGATTTTAATGCAAATATTTAAACAATTTTCACGGGAAGATAACACACAAACTAAGGAACCTTAGGGATTTAGAAACATAAAGAAACCAAAAGTTAAATAATAGGAAAAGATCAAAATTTCATATTTCGCGCGTTAAGGCAAGCGCTTTGAAACACTGTGCGTCGTGGAGACGCGAGACTTCAGACAGCCTTCTTACGCATTCCAAAACAAACAGATCGTTTATTTTGAAAATATATCTTAGGTGTAATATTCAACTAAATGAATTAATTTATACCTCGCACAATTCCTCAAAGGGAATTAATTAAGGGTAAAAACAAAAGGATGTTAATGAAGAGGGTTGGAGGCGTTGGGGTAATGAAGTTTGAAACATAAGTGGGGACTGTGGTTATTTTTGGGTGTTGATTAGCCGCGGACTGTGATTGGTGTGGTGTTGTAAGGGCAATTTGCGGCGGTTCGAGTGGATGGTTGTAAATGGATTGTTGCCTCTGAGGTTTAGCGGGGGCGGTTAAGTGGTAAATAGTTGTAAGTGGTAATTGGAAATTTGATTGAAGTTTTGGTTTGTTTGTCTGTTAATACAGCAGTGCATATTATGTTCGAAATCGATAATTCAGGTACTCGAATAACTTTACCGTTCTTCGTTAATTTATCCCTGAAATTATTCGAGTGTATGATCTTCTAATTACTCCGTTAACACTGTACAACGTCAACTATAGCTTAGTGTATGGAAATTTTAAAATACCTACACAAAGGGCTCGCATATTCTATTAAAACATTTTGCAAGGTGAAACGTAAATAAACTTTTTTAACAATTTCAGAGCTGGACAGAGGAGAAAGCAAATGAATTGCAAGATTCATAACGAAAGTTTGAGAAATCATTGGAAGAATTTCGTAGCATAATATTGCATCTATGAAATTGATTTGAACTTCGGCGGAACTTCGTTCCCCAATCACGGTAAACGAATCTCAAATAAAAAGGCTGGAATCACGAAATACCGGTATCGCGCGGCTCCTTCCTTTCGTTAAGTAAACGTCTCGCGAGAATCGCGTCTCAGATCGTTGAATTATGAATGAGGATAAATTGAACGAATCTTGCCGTGCTTTCCACCACGAAAGAAAGCGGGCTTCGTTGTCCGCTTTGCGAAAGCACGACTTTTGCAAGCGAGAGACGTAATAAAACAGGTTTCGCGTGCATGGTACATTAATTATTTTGGAAAACGGTGGTGGTAAAAAGGAGTCAAAGAACACCTGTAATACTCATCAATGCGATCCAAGAAACTCGTCGTCCATTTCGCACGAAAATTTCAAGAATACGTTTCCAACCTCAAATTTGTCAGATTGAAGTACAAAGACGGAAAGATCTGCAGCATTTCTGAATAAAATTTAAGAAGAAACCAAAAGAAAACGTTTAGAATATTAGTGAATGTGATCCAAGGAACTTATAGTCAAAATTATCATCCATATGAAATTTTTGAAAAGAAAATTTGAAGGAAGAAAAAAGCCTGAGAGATCTGCAATATCGTCTCATACCTTAATTTGCATTCGTTTAATTTAACAACCATATTAGCATCGTTATGTTTCATCCAGGAACTTAAAGAAGATCATCCCGTAAACTAAAACAGTGGTTTAAAAATAAAAATAAAATTTCAAACAGACTGAAACACCTGCCCTATCATCTCCTGCCATAATTTGCATAAATTTAATTTAACAACTCTATTATCATCGCCATGTTGTTTTACACAAGAACTTAAAGGAAATCATCTTCTAAACTAAAACAGGGGTTTAAAAATAAAAGAATAAGGACAAACTTTCAAAGAGACTGAAAGATCCGCAGGATCATCTCTTGCCATAATTTGCATCAATTTAATTTAACGACCCTATTACGATCGCTATGTTTCACACAAGAACCTAAAGAAAAGTCCTGAACTAAAATAAAGGTTAAAAAATTAAAGATTGCAGAAAAAACTGGGACAATTCCAGATTTCAACATGGTCCATCGTGAACTTCACCTCTCCCCCCCTCCAAGAAAGGGTAGTTACGCGAATTTTCCCGCGACTTTCAGCCCCCGCGAAAGAAACGCACTCGCGGGATGCTGAACAGCGGCAAAATTTCTTCTCCCGTGTCGCCTTCCTACCTTCCTCTTCTTTTCTCGCCACAGAAACGCCCCGTTGGGGGAACGACGAGAGGGTGGAAAGAGGGGTTGCTCGCTGCATGGGCCGAGCGTCGCTCGTCGCAGTCTCATATTTTACGACTGTTTAAGGTGTTCTGCAAGCCATAACTTTGCATTTGCCGGCTCTAATTCACGCTACCCTCTCTTGACGTCTGCGAACTTCCACAAGCCCGCTTCCGGTTCGTGATTTCTTCCGCGGTTCTTTGAACTCGCTGCGCTAGGGATTTCGAAACACTTGCCGCGTTTATTCACCCCTCCCCCTCTGTCGCGTCGCGTCGCCTGATTTTCCAACCTACTCCCTTTTTATTCCCATCGCCGGTTTGTTTTCACCGTCTGTAACCCGATTTTTCTTCGTTTCTTAGGGGAAAGAAATTACGGCTGCTTGCAATTTTACATTTTCACGGGAGAAACAGGAATTAACAATTTTATCATAAAGAAATTGGATGGTAATAATGAAATTGTACAATATAATAAAATTGTAAAGCGATAAATTAATGAAGTGAGATTTATGAAATATAGATAAATGGATGTGTATTTAATTTTGAAGTAACATAGTATTATAAAGGGTTAATTGCATTATTTTATGAAGGAAAATTCTGTATTGGGATTTTTGAAAGTTGAGGTGGCATTCACGAAGGAAAATTTTGTACTGTGATTTACGAAATTTGAGGTGGCATTCACGAAGGAAACTTGTGTATTGTGATTTTTGTAATTTGAGATATCGCTCGTGAAGGAAAATTCCGTACTGTGATTTTTGAAATTTGAGATGTCATTCACGAAGGAAAATTCTGTATTGTGATTTTTGAAGTTTGAGATATTCAAATTTTGTGAAACTATAGTTCGACTAGTTTTTCAATGATACGATGTCACTTTCTTCTAGCTACGTATTTGAACAGTTTACTCAATTACCGCTTCGCATATGCAGAATGATGTCAATTAACAGGCAACAACTGTCGGTTGCTTGCAGAATGAGCACACGTAATAATGATCAGAGAACCTCGATCCCACTATAATTACGTAGAATTGATTATCGTAAACTAATTGTTAATTGCGAACTACTGTGAACTATTGTGCACTCTCTGCGTTCAAGTATCATAAAACACAGAGTCAATTGAACGCGGTGAATCAATTGTTTTCGAATATCCACGTTGAATACTGCACCTGCATCAAAAATCTGCAATGCTTTAACCCTTACGTGATGGAATTACCTCTTTCGGGAATTACCTTAATCGTTGCGTCTGTGATGGATGGTAAATTGAAATCAATTTTCGTTCGAGCACTTCAGTGGTGGTAACGAAAGGGTTAAGTGCTCTTTCAGGTAATTTTCTTCGCCAGAAAGTTTTGGATTAAATACACATCGTTGAAGTCTACAAATGACACCTAACTTTGGCATTTTCCTTTTTACAGAAAATAATTGACTCAATTGAAAACTTTTTATAGTGGCTTAATTATATTAACCTCGAAGCATATGAAATCATACTTTTCACAAGAATCTCCACTATCACAATTTTTTCCAAGCATTCGATCTAAAACTGACATAATTCACCCTCTATCCTCATTTCACCAGTTTCACCCCAAATAAACTACGAATTATTCCTAATCACAACTGTAGAATATTCAATTACCATACAAACGACAATTACTCCAGTGGGACATATACGTCCCACTGTTTGTTAAACAGTTAACGCAATCAACAAACGCAAACCACCCTTCCATTTCCACGATAAAAAAGAAGATGTTTCCCGAGCGTATAAAAAAGATACAGACGAAAGGAATACCTCGAAATAGTCAGTCGCCGAAAATTTAACACAAGCCCCCAAATTTCCAAAAATCATCCCTTTATCGCCACGATAAAAAAGGAAAAGACTCTGAGTCAAGTCCCGAGCGCATCGAAAAGATATACCCGCGAAAAGAATATCCCGAAATAGTCAATGTCAAAGGAAACATCTTTCACACGAACGACAACCTTTCCTCTCGACGCCTTGCAGCTCATTCTCGCTTGCCCACGCAGCTTCATCCCCCCGGTTCTCTCGGTGGACCTTCCCACTCCGACAGATTCGAGGCTCGGTCGTGCAGGAAATAGCTCGGCCTTGACCTTTCACCGCCATCTCACGTTCTCGCTCTTAAAGGTGTCCGGAGGTGAACAGTAACGAGAGAGAGAGAGAGTGTGTGAGGGCAGGGGATTAGAAAGAGGCGAGGGTGCAACCCCATTTATCGATTCGAGCACAAGCGTAAGCTGGCCTTTTCTCTTCTGGAACCGTCGAGCAGCCGATTTTTGAACGTATTTTCTAAGGGGTGGCAAGGTCGTCCGTGGACCAACGAGAGGAAAATGGCGAGGCTCGATGCCCTTCGACACGGCATTTAACCCCTCGAGCCGAATGTCATCTGACGCGGCGTGAAATATTCATCACAGTTGATACGGTAATTTCACGAGCCTTTTCTGGAATTTTTTTTTCTTCTCTCTTTTCATTTCTACCCTCCGGCTGGTGAACGGAGGCGCGGTTTAGGGGATTGAAACGTCGAGCGCCTCTCCTTGACCGTGGGTTAGAGACACTTTCACTTATTGTTGGACTCGTTTTAAAGGGAGCGGCGAAGGACGAGGGGGAAAAGTGTTTCGTATTTTTAGTAAAGTGTTGCGGATTTTTCTACTGGGGTTAGGCTCTTCGTTGAAACGTGGACGGTAGCGGAAAGTGGTTTTTTTTTTTTTTAGGCGGATGTGTGTTACGAAGTGTGCGGCTTGAACTGGATTTCCATGAAAGTTTATAGTTCATTCTAGTAGTTCGTTTGAAATTGAATTATTTTCCATTTTCGGGGGAGTATTGACGAAATGTGGACGAAGTAGATTTATGTATAGAATCAGGTGTTGAATTAAATTTCAATTGAAATACTGCGAACAAAAATTCCAGAATTTTAGTGGAGTAAAAGTGCAATGATATTTTTGATATCCATTACACTGTGTTGCGAAGTTCACCAGCAACTTCAAACATTTTCACAGATTAATTCTCTACAGTATTGGAAACATTGTAGCAAAATTTTATACCGTTTTTAATATTTCATTTGACTAGATATTTGAAAATTGAGAAGAAATTAAGCAAAATTTTGGAACGTATAATAAAAGAAACAAATTAAGCGAATTATGTACCACCCTGTATAATTAAATATACACAAGAAAATAGAATGTCAGAATCGAATTAACAAACTGATTCCAGAAATACTCATTTCCGCTATAAAATCACCATTAAAAACACCTTTCATAGTAATAAAAAGAAATTATTAAGTAGTGTAATATGAAATGTTAGGCTTCTAATTATACGCAAATTGATCACTCGAAAAACTCTGAGTTCTTTGTGTTAACTTAAAATTCATACGATTCTTGATAAATTACTATTGAAGAATTTAATAATGATATTTTTGTTAATTTAGAAAACACTTTCATTCCTCCCTAAAAAATCCAAACCTAATATAAGCTATACTTCCTATACTATTTAAAAAACGACTTCCATTCCTCCCTAAAAAATCAAAAATTTCATGTTAAACCTTGTTAAGGATACTTAAGTTAGACCAGGTTTACGATACAGACGCGACTCTCTGCTTTCAGATTAAGGTTCGAATACGCGTTTAATGTTCTCGTTCATTAATTATTCCTTATTGCCAGGAGGGCTCCAAACCTCTCATAAAAGCGGAGAATTTCGAGTTTTCTTCGTGCATCTCAATAGCAATTGACGTATCATAAACCCGCGCGAGCCCAGGCACGTTCTCGCGAGCGAGCGGTACCGTTACCCTGGGTTTGTCCCATAAGCCCAGGTGACGCGTACTTCACGCAAAACACCCCCTCTTTGAGGGTGAGTGGTTGGTGTTAGTCAGTGACCAAGGCCCGAACGTGAATGGGAGTCTTAGCCTCCCACCCAAAACTCACCCCCGTCAAGGGACCCAAATGCGACCAGGGAAGAGGAAATGCGAGGGCTGACCAGGGCAACGCGCCAACGAGACAAGGAGAACACCAAAAAGGTTAAGAGCAGAAAGTTCAGGCGATCACACAGTCGCTACATTTTCAATCGATTCCCGACGACGTGTCAGAATTGAACAAACCTAATACGTGCAATACTTCATCAAACGAGCCTAATAGTAATATTTAAAAAACAACCTTCAATCCTCTTTAAAAACTCCAAAATTTCGTATTAAACCTAATACAAGCAGCGCTTCTTCGTCAAACCACTCTCGACGAAGAAAAATGAAACAAACGTCATTTATCCGACAATCAACGGCGAACGAATAATCGATGGGACAGAAAGCACCGTTTGAAGGAGAGAATCTCCGGTTGTCGCGTTGTGTATACGGTAACGAGGGTGGAATTTTCCATATTTTATTCGGTCGAACGAGCGGTGGCCGGTCGAACACAGTCGCCACTTAATTTGCACGCAGAAACTGCGCGGGTGTGCATCCGTTATGCGCATAACTAAACCGGTCGCACTTGGCGCCGCGGGTGGAAGCGCGCTATACCGGAAGTTTGCCAATTAATCTGCGCGACTCGCTCAAACGCGGCCGCGCTACGATCACCGATAACATTATTCGCCCGCGTACACGCTACGCGATACACACGCTCGTTTATTTACTTTCGCCAGCGACGCGATCCGCTCGATTGTCGAATCGAATCGACGACTCGAATATACAGGGTGGTTCGTTGGAAAACTGCAACCAATCACGCCTCTTTGCTGATTGCAATTAGAAAAAAAATGTGTGAGGAAGAAGGTGAATGGTGTTGAAAAAGAGACTAAGTTCTCAGAAATATATTTCCTTTTTTTAACAAGTGACAATTTTTTTCAAAACACCTATTTCTTTTTGCGCAGGGTGAAGTGGTTGCCTCCTTTGTTTGCAACGTTGGCGAAGACAAAGATATTTGTTTAAGATATCTCTAAAAGTTATTTCTCGATCATTTTATTCTAACTTTTGTCTAAGATTCGATATATCTATAAAAAAAAAAAACGGTGCAATAATAAAATGCACAAGACCTCTTCAAATGATTCACCTTTCCCTTATAACACGTTTTCCTAGTTGCAGTCAGAAAAGAGGTACGACTTTTTCTAATTGTATACAGCAGTGACACGCTTATGATAAACATTTAAATTATTCCCGGTGCTACTCGAAGGAAGAAAAAAAGACTAAGAGGA
>NW_017100220.1:423665-454950 GCF_001263275.1 Habropoda laboriosa
TTTATATTGAATTTCATTTAATTACTGTAATAACTATTAATTATGTAAATATTTTCAATAACTATTATCTGTCTAAGGGGTGGTGTATAACAGTGACTCCCTTTAATATTCGGACACTCTTTAGAACAGTATAAGCTTTTCAAAATTGGACCTAACGACTTGAGTTCTTTTGAAAAGTTAGAAGGATTAGTTTACTAGATGTAAAATATTTTGAAAAAATTGCGATTTGTGGAAATCGCGAAGAAAATAGCGAAGGTCGTTTTTACAACTTTTATATCTGAGCTCGTAATGAAAATTTAAAAAATACGTTTTGCAGATCTATGTCAATGAAACGCACGCTGAAAATTTCATCGAAATCGGTTAATGTCGCTATGAGTTACAAACTCATTTCACGACTTTCGGCCTAGAACTGTAATAAATTTGAAGATTCTCACATCTTTCGATGCCTGCCGCTTGTCTCTCCATCGACCGATTTCGATGAAATTTTCAGCATGTGTACAATTGACATAGATCTACAAAACGTATGTTTTAAATTTTCGTTACAAGCTCGGATAAAAAAGTTGTAAACGGTGACTTTCACATTTTCCTTTGCGATTCCCACAAATTGCAATTTTTCCAAATCTTTTGCACACGTCATCTAGTACACTAACCCTTCTAACTTCTCAAAAACAAACTCAAGTCGTTAGGTGCAATCTTAAAGAACTTGTACTGTTCTAAAGAGTGTCCGAATATTAACGGGAGTCCCTGTAAATAGGGAAAACAATAGCAAGAGGCATTCATTTTCCTGCGAAGTGTTGTTTATTCTAATTTTGCATTCCGTTTCCTACATTACCATCTGCTTTTTACAATGCAACGTGGTAGCCGACATCGAAACCTGTTCGGCGGTTTTAAAGGGACACCCTGTATACATCAAGTCTGGTATTGGGTTCGATCTCTCTAGTGAAAAATTGCACGAGTATCTTTATTTCCTCTTTCTTTTTTTTTTTCGTTTTTCGGTTTGTCGGTATTTGTTTTATTCGGCTTCGCCCTATTTTGCACGCAGCGATAGGGGTTCGTAGGGGGAAGGGGAGGACGGTTTGGTTGGAAATTCGGTAAAGTTGGTGAAAAAGTAATACTGGCCTCGGTTAGAGCTGTAGTAATTGTGTTCCGGTATAGTGAAATAGTTATGCATCGAACGGAGTGTTTAATGTTTTATGGAAAGTGGATCGTTGCTTCGGGAATTTTTGCATTTCGGAAATTGCTTCGATCGGTTACGAAATCGATGGTGGTTACGAAACTGTATTTAACCCTGAGCTATCCTCGCGAAATGTTTCCCGTTGCGAAATTACGTAAACGACAGTATAAGCCATTCGTTCCATTTCAAGCTTATCTAATACTTGTACATTCATTTTATAAACCAGTGAAACATTTCTCAGGTGAATTTAATTAAAAGAAAAATTAAACTCTGAAAATAGAATGAAAATTACGGTCCCGAGTTTGTCAAACGATGTCAGACTAACCCAGGATTAGGTGATTTTTTTATTATCAACTTGATAATTTCCAGATGTGAAATTTTTAATAGCGCAAGGATTTATGCGATGCAAAACTGTGCCACTGTATTGTTATTATACCAGAATTTTGAACGAAAATATCTTATCAATTTTTGCATGAAAATGGTAGTATTAAAATGGATAACGAGTGGAATATATTCAGAGATTTGGAAGATGATTTACCTAAAATTTAGATTAAACCACGCATCGGAAGAATACTCGATATCGCACGGTACGTAGAATAATTGTGCAATATTATTTGGCATTATTGATCGAAATTAAATATTATTCGGGGCTATGTAATTAAGCTAACAGTATTACATCCCTTAATATTCTGCAAATTGTATGCTATCATTGACATTGTTGTTTCACGCCCAACGTTGTTACGGATATTAAGCGTTATTCGAACGTGGACGATATTAAGTAACAATTGACAAAATATTTCGCCTCGTTGCAACGCGTAATATTAGAAAATTTAATACGCAGATGCATTTTGCAAACAATTTTGTATTCATACTACGTGCAATGAAACTTAATATTACGTATACTCGCGAGGACCTTCATACGAACTGTATATTGTCATATAAACTTTACATAGACATATTTCAACAAACGTAACTTATTATAAAATGTGCACCTAACAATTTTATCATGTCCTTAATATGAACATTTTTAATGACACAGTATAAGGGTTGTTTTACACTCGTGACAGTGTAATAAAAATCTTTTTATTTCACTTTTAGAAGCCTTTTCATTGCGACGTGAAATTTGAAAATTACTAGACATTAAAGTCAGTGCACACAATGACATTCCATACTCTCGAAATTAAAAAAAAAAAAGGAACTCCAAATTGAAAGCACCTCGTACGAACTCTAATTAACGAAAATTCACGATACAATAGGTGTAGCAATTAATTCCGCGCCTTTTTTCGCTTTATGAAAAAAGATTTATCAACTGGAAACCGCCGTAATTTTTCAGAAACAGGATTCGACGGTTGTCTGTGAAATAGAAAAACGTCATCCAAAATAATGGAAATTATTGTGAAATTACGTTTGATTTTCTTTTAAATGCACATTGAAGTTTACGAAAAAAGGCGTCGAATTAATTTGTACTAGTTAATGAAAAATAAAAATTAAAGTTTTATTTAAAAGGAATAAGAACAGATAAAAGATCGAAATAATGTCCATTATTGTCATTCTTCTGGTAGCTTGCGAATACCATCGCGATAGAAACTCGGTGGCTTTGAGTCAATTACGTGAATCCAGTCGGAAGGAATTCATTTCTACACCTAATACGTAAAAATACACAAACAACCTTAAATCATTCATCCTAATTCGTGAACCTTCGGACACCATCATCGTAACAAACTCTCGCTCAATTTCCACCCTCGAAAACCACGCAACCCGAGATAATTCGAGTCCAGACCGAGGAACCATCCGCGAAGAACAAATCCAGATCGTTGTCTCGCGGAAAGAGAACGTCTTGAAGGCTGGATCGAAGTTAAAATCCGCGAGAAAGAGGTGGAGGGACAGGCGCTTATCCAGCAGGCGAAAAGGGGGAAGCTGAAGCCATGAATACTAAAGGCACGTTATTAATGCCATCTGGCAAAGTCGCGGCGATATTAGGAGGGCCGCTTATAGCGACGTTTTAGCGCGGCCGGTTTATTACAAGGATCGTTCTGGAGAAAAGGAAAAGCAGCACAGACAAGGCGAGAAAACACGGAATAAGAAGAGGACCTAATGGCGGAAAGCAAGAGCGCGCCTGGCCATCCTAGTAATGGAGCCCACCGACCGCCATTATAATAATCGTAAATGCGAAACTACGCCAGTGTCGTGCCCCTCCTTCGAACGAGAAACCGCCAGTTTCTTTATGCTAATAAGAACGTTTTCTGAACAATGATTTGTTCGTTGAGTTTCACGATTTTTGTTAGTGTGCTGATGCAGACACATGTTGATTCTCAGATTTTGGAACTGATTTGGGAAGATTATGGGAAGTGTGAATGTTTAATCCTCGACAGGTATGTCAGCCGCCAGACCCTTAGATTTCTTAGCATGTAGTTCTATTGTGTATAGTTTTCGCCTTCGCTCGTTTCGTAGCAGCGGTAATTTTATGACGGCAATCGTAGTCTTTCAATCTAAGAACTCGCTTTCACCTTATTGCCCTGTTTTCGACTTAGAATCTTCGCCCCTTTTTTAACTTGTACATTTTTGCATTCATATGGTCACCAGAGCCGAAGCGTGTCTGCTACAGTGATTTTTCGAGGCACTCGGAATTCCCGCGTGCGTCACTCAAGGGTACGCTTGGTACCTGAGAGTGCCCTATGGTCTGGGGGGTGGCATTTTCGTGTAGTTTTTCCCACCTATGATTTTAACCAATAGTTTTCGCCAACCACCCTTCCCCACCACTGTCGAAAAATGTACTCAACCTATCCGAGGGCCTCACCCCCGCGATGCGTCCTCGCACGGAGGTGTCGTGGGACCTTTCGCGGAAGGGAACGACAGAAGTGATCTGACCACGCCAAGAGTCGCTCCTTTTTGAAGTTCAGATCATTAGCAATAGTTGTTTCGTCCTCCTAATCACGGAGGTGGTCCTTCGAAGACGAACCTATTAGATTTAGTCGGCACACCACGTGCTAAATTCGACAAGGCTCGAAAGTTGGTTGCAACTACCACGAGCACATCATAACAGTGAATATGAGTTTTGGATTATTCTTTGAGGGATGAGTGAAAGGGTTTAACACTAGAACTACCAGCCGAGTCCAAATGACCCATTAGTGACTTTGCAAAAGTGAGTTTTTATGTAAGTAAATCGTGGTTGAAAAATTCGAATCACATCGATACAAATGGAAGCATACATGTAGAAAATAAATTCGGAAAGTTACAAACGATAATACTTACCAGTATTGAATATTCACGTTTCTTCGAAAGATGCTGATGGGTCATTTCGACCCAGTCGGTAATTCTAGTGTTAATTGACCGATGGACTTTAAATTTTCATTTAGTTAGTTGAAGAGCAATGAACAACGCGGAGGTTAGGGACGCCGACTGTTCACGTGTTACAGTTGGGAATCACCCCCAAACTTCACGAAAAAATGTACATTTATATTCTTCCAACGTACACTACCGGCCAAATGTTTGGAATCACTGTGCATTGCAAAAAAGGTAGCATTTATAATAATTTTTTAACGAATTTTTTATCATTCAAATCAATCGAAATGAGGTAAAGTGTTATTGATCTCCACAACATCAATTTCAAATCAATAAAGAATTAGTAGCAGATTCAATGTTAATGTAAATTGGCAGGTAGTGTATGTGCATACATATATTCCAACCACGTCAGTATTTTCAATTCCTGCATATTGTGGTTAAAACAATGACAAACGAAGTATATCCTGTTGAAAGGTCTACTGAGAAACAATGTTTCCCCAGAAAATGGTAGAATATGAATAACTCTCGGGGAGACAATAGTAAAAAACACATCTTGTTACAAGAAAAATAAACTTAGGATACGATAAATATAATTAGCTATACGTAGGCTCTCCTCTATTTTCAATTAACTCAATCATTCGATTGTATACGTATATATACATACGTATTATTCACGCAAACACACACCGTGAAACTGTAGCAGTGTAGCTCGCAGAGACACGCTTCTCGCTTGATTTTTCTCCCAAGCTGAGCTGTTCGTTGTGTACTTGAATTCGGTGCACTAGCTCCTTGTATGCAGCGGCACTTAATTCACACCAACGAATATGCTAAGTACGTAAATTGATTGGAAATCCGCGTATAATCGAACAACGCGTTGTTCGATGTATTCCCTACAAGACTAGAATCGCGCAGTATAAACGACGTTCGTCGTTCGTCGAGGCACTCGTTCGGTAGGCTTGTAAACACTGACTGAGGACGTATCGTGCCCGATTTCTGTACGCTGTTTACGCGCAGTTAGCCTAAGAAGAAACCTCAGGGTCTAATCACCAGCGAGCTCTTATCTCATAACATCGCGTGAGACTTGTTGATATTTTTTTCGCGCTAAACATAAGAAACGCGAGCCAGGATCGTTGAACGTACATCGAGCCAAACGTGAAGCTATGTGTCCTTCTGAGAGTAAAACTATCGCGAGTTGCTCTCGAGAGTATTTCTCGCGAATGGACACTGAGAGTTTGCATTCGCATTCACTCTTTCTCACCATTCTTATTCGCCATGATAAAGAAAATTGTAAATGCTTGCTAAATATGTAAATCAATTCGAAATGAACGTCGAAATTTTTCAGGAAAAATGTTCGCGTATAGTCGAAACCGCATTGTTCGAGGGAGCACTTTCAGATACATTTGAAGTGTTCAGAAGAAAAGAAATGTAGAAATGAGAATTTATAATGTTAACCCTTTGCACTCCAAAGGCGCTGTTATGGCGACATACTTCATTACTCTGGAGAACTTAGAAATGTAAAATTCAAGTTTTTTAATATTACTAAAATAATGCAACTTAAATATTAAAAATCTTTTCTTTCTTAACAAATCTTTATATTTTCAAAAGTTTCACTGCAAAAGTACACTGAAATTGCTATCTAATCTTATCAAAAAATGCTTGGAGTGCAAAGGGTTAACGATACAAAATAAGATTTAAATTTATTTAAAAAACTATGAAGCGTCAAAATTTGATTATGTTTAGTTACTGTTTTCTCTTTGTGCTAGAATCACTCTAATATCAACAGCAATTACGTACAAAGATACAACTTTGTGGTACCGAACCCTTCAATCACAAATACAAATAGGTACATTTCAGACTAGAAATTTAAGTAATTGCTTAAAAATACCATATAATCCCTTCGCCTTTATGAATCTAAGTATGTACAAATTTCACCAATAAATTCGTCTATAACAGATCTAAATAAATTTCTGACCTGCATTTCTACAGCATTGCAAAAATATTTGGACACGATCTTATGAACAACAGCAAACTTTAAACCAAGCCACGTCAATGGAATCCGATCATTACTATCCAAAATAATTCAACACTTTTACACCGATACAATCCCCGCTGCATAAAATTTCACTGTTCCATATCGTTCAATTACACTCATAATTCTCCACCTAGAACAAAATCTTCATCTCCATTCACATAATCCCACACTTTAATCACGTCGTTTTAATAAAAATTCCGTATCGATCGTCCGAAGAAATTCCCTCATTCACACGGTGAAAATGAAATTCCGAAAAATTTCCACGAACTATTTCGACGACTGTCAGCGTCAGAAGTTTCGGCCAATGCCGAAAGAAATTTAACACGGCAGGGGACACGCAAACTGCATTCGAACGAGGGAGCGGAAGTTAACCGTGAGGTAAGTCAGCGCGTGCTGCGTGTGCAGTGAAACGTAAGTAGGCAACAATAGATTGTTAGATTGGTCTAGAAACTCCGTAACTGTGAAAACGCTACGCGTGGATGAAAGAAGAATCCGTGGAGGAGGACGCGAGAACTGGCGCGCGCGGGGCGAGTGCGATGAGGGAAAAGGGTCGCTGAAAAGCGAATGAAAAGTGTAAAACGCGACAAAAGGGGGCAATGTTGGAGCAGCTCATCAGCGTTCAGCCAGAGAACGAAATTTCTTCACTTTACCGAGACACTGCTTATTTAAAGTCAGCCTCCCTTTTCAGCTGCAGCGTAAAAACCTGGAATTTCGTTCGTTCTCGAGCACATCTCTAACGCTTCCGCCCCTCGTTCCTATTCTGATGCGTGTATTTTTACTTCAACGAACGTTACCTCTCCATAGAGAGTAGCGTGCTACTTTGTTTTATATTTTCAAAAGAAGATCGTGTCTGAAATCATTGAGGAATCAGTGATACGCATTATGAACTCGCTGTGCTACGATACATTAGGTCATCCTGTAAGTTCGTGCTGAATGCGAAAAATATTTTAATGAAAACCTAAAGAAATTCTACAGCGACGACATAATGGCCCTGCCAAAAGAATAGGAAGAATTTCTGGAACGAGAAGGCGTTTACATTTTTTTTTTCTTTCTTTTTATATCAAATTTAAGGGTTTGATGTGAATTGTAAAATTCGACGGGAACTTATGGAACGACCTAATAATTCATTTCAGTTCATCTCGATGAAATTCTAATTCCGTTTAAAAGATTCAAATTTCCATATCGAACTCAACAGAGTGAAGATTATAATGCTCGCCTAATTCATCCTTTTTCCACCCTTACTTTCAGTTTTGCTGCATTTCAACCGACGCGATTAAACTTTCACGCGGTACCGTGTGTGCTCCACGAAAAATATTCGAAATTCTGGCGTCTAACCAAGATCTACCAGATTTTCGAGCAACTTGTCATCCCAACAAAACTCCACGTTCATCCCTCCGTTTAATAAAATTCAATTATCACGCTGAAAAGAAAAGAAAAACTGAAGGCATTCCTTCAAATACACGAGTCTCTGTTCACCATTGCTAGCACGCTGAAGGATAGAATAGCAACGAGCACATCCGCATAAGCTGATCCGCGAAGGAGAAATTCCTTCTTTCATCCGTCGAGTCGAGTAGAAATAAATGAAAACGTTTAACGTAACGTTTCCATTCCAGGTGAAATTCTTCTTCTCCGTGAACTTTTATTAGCTCATCCCCCTACCGATTGAAAGCCACCGGCGACGGTGACTCCTCAGACCTGGCTGGCTGTGCAAACACTATCGCGACGATTCTCTTCCGTCGCCCCTAAACTAAGTGATACGCGGCCATAAAACTGCCGGATCCGTAGCGGCGCGCGAAATAAACGTGCTCCAGGGCTCGTGACGCAAATTGCACCGACTTCGTCCCCATCGCCGGAGGAATGATCCATTCGAGATGGAGAATCGATATTCCCCGGCAGGCTGAAACGCGCGGCGACTCGTTGATATTACGAGCAAGCTGAAAGGGAAGAGGAGATTCGAAAGTTCGGATTCTAGCCGATTCAACGGTAGATCTTTTTACGAGCAAAGTCACCGCGACATAGCGGGTTGAACCGTCTTAAGGCGAATTCACACACGTATATGCATATGCAGAGAGACGTAGAAGGTTGGCAACGAAGTTCCGAGCAATCCTGCAGGGAAGTTTTTCTTGATTCAAGGGATCACATTTTATTGTGAACACGTTTGCCAGCAGAACCAGTTTGCTTTATCGCCGTACGAACAAGCATCCGGTGAAACGCTTCTCTTGACCTGAATTCGAATCAAGAAACGTTCGGTGGGGTTTGCAGATGATCGATCCGGAGGATCGATCTGTGGACGAGATGGTTTGGATGCGAATTTCCATTTGGGGAGATTTAGATTTCTAATATTTTCGGCGTTGAGGATGGAGGATTGAATGTGGTTTCTTGGAATTGCGAGGTGTTTCATTGCTTGAGGGAAGGTTTCGTGATGTAACGACACTTGTGAAAGGGTTAATATCTTGTTGGATTTATTTAAAAATAGGAATCATCGTTGACGACTGCTAGCAATTTTTTGGATTTTCTATTGATTCGTCGGACATGTGATCTTTTTGTTAATGAGGAATGAGGAGTGTCAGAGAAATTTCTACAAATCTAATTTACATTCTGCGAGCCTAATATTGTAATGATAGACTGCGGATTTTTATGCATTTATGGAAAATTTGAAAACAGAAAAATACACAGAATGCACGTAATAAGCAAAAATATATAAATAATCCTAAAATACAGTACTATTTATGATAATTAGTGAATAAAACAGTTGCCTATCTAACTTCTATTTTTTTTTCATTACATTCACGAAAATATGAATTTGCATAAAAATCCGCAGTCTGATAATGACACTTGCGAAAGTGTCGATATCTTGTTAAGAAATTATTGGATTCATTTAAGAAGAGAAATCTTTGTCGTCGATTGTTAGGATGTTTTCTCGGTCTTTAGATTTTCTATCGAGCCAGCAGATATCGGGAATAATATTTTTATCGGGAAGAATCTAATTTACATCCTTTGAGCATAATTTCAGCACCTAAAAACAGTACTTTACACCCCGTTCAACCCTTGAAAATGCATTTTCAACCGAGTGTTCGTCTAATTTAACTCCAACTGTAAACGACACCCGCGGGATTAATATGAATTTGGCACTGGAGATGAAAAGGTCATGCTGTTAAGGACACACGGGGGCGAAAATTATCCCGAAAGATATGAAAAAGATATGAATGTCATTTCTGATTGCACGTGAACAAGTTTAACGTATTTATAATCTATTCTCGTACGTGTAATTTATTTTACCGAAGCGTTTAAGGAATTACGTATGACACGGAATGAAATATACGCGAGAAAATGACCGTTTGTTTTTATTCGCAAATTTATGGTGCACGAGCGTATGGTAAGAAGATAATAACGTAAAACAAACGGCTATTCAATTTCATCAGCACGGTTGTTGCTTCGTAAAAACATCCCGTCGCGATTAAAAAATAGTAAACCCAGGCGAAACAATGCCCGAGTTATTTCATTTTTATATTTATCATCTCGCAGACAAATGCGTCGGTAGCATAAAAAGACGGTAAAATACCAAATATACTGGGAAAAAATTGCTCTATCAAGCTTATGGCTTCAACTGCAAATGCGATAATTCCATCAAAGTGAATTATTTATTCGAACAAAAATACAGTGCTCGATATTTCGTAATTTAATGGAATAACGAGGAAAGAAGTAATCCCCCAAGACAGTTATCACTTGAAAAGAAATATACATTAACGAGACGTTAATTAAATTTTCACCTATCGTTGCTAAATCTGGGAAGTTCTGTCCGTCTTAATACTTGTATCGTGTTACTTTGGATATTACTAGATAAGACTGGATCAGATAAGAATATTTCGTTAAATAAACAACCCTGATCATCTTCAGGAACCACAAAATTTAATAACAATGAAATTCGCGAGAAGGAAACTATTCTACGTATCTCTGCATTCTTCCTCGAAAGTGACAGAACTTTCTCATGACAGATTGCACACATTCCACGAACAAAACTACTCTCTTTAGCTTAATTGTCCTAACTAACATTTTTGAGCACACGAAGAAAATAAGTTTTGTAACATAAAACCATGTGTAAAATATGCTTCTGGAGCATTAAAAATCACACAGGACATTCTTACTTTGCTTAACCCTTTCGTTGCATAATTACTCTCCTATCCATTCTATCAAAAAACAAATATCTCTAATTCTCAACTTTTTCTGCATTTTTCATGTCACTTCATTCTTCCCGTTACTTCGACATACCACTGAAACTTACCCTGACGTCGCGTGGACAAAGTCGAACGTCGCAGCGAAAGGGTTAAACCGCGGGAAGAAACCCCGTTGAACAGAACATTTCCACCAAAGAAGGTCAGAAAAATCCACTCACATTCCACTCGAGCCTGTACAAACAAACATCCCTGACAGTCCACCGAAGCGATAAATCAGCTCCACCTCGGCGTTTCTCCCCGAACGAAAAAGCAGCAAAAAAAAAAAAAAGGAAGAAGATTAAGTAAAAAGAAGCAGCCCGATCAAAAGCGAAGCCGCGTAACGATATCGAACGGGGGGCACCGGTACGAAATAATAAACTCGGGCAAAGAGGCGAGACAAAACGAACGAATGGGGAAAGGGGAACGCGAAAAGAAACGAGTCCTTCTCTTTAACAAAGCCCAGTCGTCGCTACGCTTGTTTACTATCACCACCCTCGCCTGGCGACCTGGCAAAAGTCGAGCTCGCGGGACAATCGCGATCGATGTACACCCCTCTCTGCCCTCACACCGCCGTTCCCCTTCCCGCCATCGCCGTCATTCTCGTAGCCCGTCGGTATTTTTCTCCCCCTGCAGCTGCCTCGTGACCCAATTCGCGATAGTAGGCGAGCGTGCTTTCTACGTATCGCGCGAACGGCCACCCCTCTTCCTCCTCTCCTCTTCGCTGAACCGTGGCTGGTTGCGAGGGGTGCGCGCACCCAGGATTCCAACGGGGCGTTTTCCCATCCCTCCAGCGGGATACAGGAAAGAAACGGCGGAGAAGGGCCGTGACGGAGGATCAACGAAAGAAGCTGCATTACGGGGATAATCCTCTCTCTCACTCTCTCTTTTTCTCGCTGCGAAAGGGTTGAACTGGGCTCTGGCGTGGATTAATAACATCTGCCACGGAGAGGGGATCTGGGTAGTCGTTTCACGGTTCTGGACTTTCCACGACGATTCCTCGCGGGTATTTTTGACGGAGTTTCGGGGGTCTTTGGTAGGATTTGGAAGATGGAGGTGTCTGCAGGAAGATTTTATTTTGGAGATTTTTGAGGGAGAGTGTGAGGGGTGGTTTTCTGGAAGGTTTCTTTGGGGTGTGTGTAAGTGGTACGGTGGAAAGATTTGAAAAGGGTTTTGACGAAATGGTAGTTTCTTTTGACGGAGTTTGGAGAGCCTTTGGTGAGCTTTGGAAGATGGAGGTGTCTCCAGGAAGATTTTATTTTGGATTCCTTTGAGAAAGGGTGTGAGGGAATGGTTTTCTGAGGAAGCATTTTGAAGAAATGGTAGTTTCTTTTGACGGAGTTAGGAGAACCTTTGGTGAGCTTTGGAAGATGGAGGTGTCTCCAGGAAGATTTTATTTTGGATTCCTTTGAGAAAGGGTGTGAGGGAATGGTTTCCTGAGGAAGCATTTTGAAGAAATGGTAGTTTCCTTTAACTTTGAGGTATTGTAGAATTGTTAACCCTCGTTACGAAAATAAAAAGAGAGAAATATCGAGGAAAAATCCGAAGGGAGGAGCGGTTGCGCGAAGCGTTAAACTTCGCTAAACCATATCCCGTTCGCTCTGCTCCCGTTTCTCGCTGTATCTTCGACTGGAAAAGGGGCATAATCCACGCCGGTTGCGTGAATCGTTCGCTACGGTGTGCGCGTACAAACGCGCGAGCCTCCTCGTTACTCTCGAAAAGGGAGAAAAGCTGCAGAGATTAAGCTCTTGTTACCGCTCAGAGAGAAACGAAGAGAGAATGAGAGAGAGTGAGAAGGGATGGAGATCCAGCGGGAGGAGGACAATTCTTTTTCATACTCACGAATCTGCCGTGTTTCGCCAGGCAGAAAGAGTATCGTTTGTTCGCGAACGCTGCGCTCGGAACCGTGGCGCGGGTGAGGGGGTGGATAAGCTGAAATGGTCTGGTGCGTCGGCTTTCGCGATAAACAAAGCTGGCTGTCGCGAGGACCGTGCTTACGCTCGTTTCAGACGGATAAGGAGCGGTGTGATTTTCGTTGAAAATTGATCGTTGCTCACCTCGTTGCCGAATTTTTCACTTCTTCGACCTCTTCACTCGTAATGACGAGTCATGCTCGTGGTACTATGAGTATGATCGAGATGTGACAAAAGGAATATTGTATTTTTGCTTCAATTTTCAGCGTCGATTTGAAGACTGAGAAATTTTGGAGAATGTTTGATATTTGGTTACTTTTTTTTTAATTTGCCTTTATTTCAATATTTCAGCGTCTATATTAATGCATTAGGACATCCCATAAGTTTGTGTCGAATTTTATCATTTAAAATACGGTTATAAAATTTTTTAAACATTCGTCAAAATAAAAGAAGTATTGACACAGATGTGAAAAATTCTTTAAAAAATCGTGAGGCGTAATCTCATAATGAGTTAATATAGCGGGTGTCCAGTTTTTTCTGAGAAATATCAAATAATTCCTTGAAAGAGTGAAATTCTTTTCTCACGATCTTTGGCTAGGTTCTTCTGCTCGCTTTTACGGTTGTTTGTACATTGTTAGCCGTAACTTCTGACGAAATTTCTTTGGGCTGCGAATGGAAGAAGTGCTGATGAATACTGGAAATTTGTCAGGTTTTCTTATAGAACGCTTTTCTCGTGCTTTGCTGTTGTCAAAGAACCAGGTTCTTTTTATATATATTCTTGGTCAACAAAGAGGCAATTCTAAGTACGATTTACATCGGTTAATTTTATTAGAAACAGCTATCACGAGTTGAAATGTCTTGAAAACTGACTGATTCGTGTCCCTTCGTGTTTTGTGGCTTCTAATCGATTTCCTTTAAAATTCGACACAGAAACTCGCTATTTAACAGAACGAAGATCATGTAAAAAATATGAAATGGCAGTTTTGTCCATTCAATTTAATGTATTCGACTTCTAAGTTCACGAATTTCGAAAAATGAATTTTCGAAGAATTGAAGAAATTTTAACGAGACCAAACGAGAACTGGAAAATATCTGAGAAATGCTAGAAAATTTCTCAGACTTCGACTCGTCTCAAGGTACGATCGTAGAATTTCCAGTTTTGCCTCCCTTTTGTTCGAACGTCAGCCTGTTTCAACGAGATTCTTTCATCCGGCGATTTAATAATAGAAAACGTGAACTGCGGAATCGTCGTTCAAGTCGAAAGAATCGCCGGCACACCGTCCACGCTTCGCCGCCGTTTAAACCTTTCAGCACATTAAATTCTGCTTTACTTAACTTCCTCACGGCTCGCCGATTCATCCTAATATAATGAAGTTTCCAGCGACTTTACGCGAGATGCATCCCCAGTCCTTCGACAATTAACGATTTCCAAGTAATTAGCACCCGGGAACTTCCCTTTTATTGCCCTCTGATCGCACGGTAACGTGCGTAGATAAGGTAACGTAAATCTATAGATGTTAAATTGAAAAATGCGGAGGCATTAGAAAATTTATGAAGTTTCTAAATTTAAAGTTTTCAATTTGAGAAATTTTTTAATTTAAGGAATTTTCAGTGTGGGAAATTTTTAAATTTAAGAAACTGTCAATTTGGGAAATTTTTTAATTTCAGAAAAGAATTTCAAATTAAAATAAATTTTCAATTTAAAGAGATTTAAATACGAAATATTTTCAATTTAAACAAATTTGAAGTTAAGAAATCTTCAAATTTAAAGAAATTTAAATTTAAGAAATTGTCACATTTAAAGAAATTTAAATCGCTTAAAAAATTCAGATTTTTTGTACTTGAGAAAAAATTTGATTAATTTGGCTGATATGTTGGCCATGTTTTCTTGATTGGCTCGAACTTTCCTCGGGATATTTTGTAACGAAATGTCGTTAAGCGCGTGCTTGGCTTCTTAACAATCGCTGCGCGAAATTGACGTAAATAATTGAGACGCTTTGAGCCGGAGACTAACGATCGTTATTACACCGTTTCGCGATAATTAATTCATTAATTAAATGGGTTTGCTACGCGGCAACGAGTTCGTTTGATGTGGCTACGGAAACGGCAATTCGTGGATTAAATCCGACCGAAGAAGGCTCGACGAATTTCGGTTCCACGGCTGGCAATTACAGCTTGTTTGGAATATGGGTTAATCCGTCGTTGTACGCTGGTTAAAATGTAATTTTCACCAAGCACAAGAGCGTAAATAAATGAAATTTAAGCAGTGAAAAATAGAAACACGCATCCCTTCAAATTGAAAATTTCAAAGGATTAAACAAAAATTTCATTTTCTGAAAATTACATTCTCATCAAAGAATATTAAAAATAAATATTCTCCACTCTACAAGTATACGCGTAATACCCCCTGAACTGCAAAAGAAAGAAAGCAATAAAATCCAAAGAAAATTCCACGGTGAAATATTCAAAATTACAAAAGAAGAAAAGGTAGAAAAATTCTCTGTAAAAGTTTCCAAAATTTCAAAAATATGAAGACGAAGGAAAGAGGAGGAAGATGAGGTATCTCATTTTTCTCAGCTGATTCGAGGCACATGCTGGAGGAAAAGTTGTAAAATTTCAAGATTCAAGGAACGCAGTGTCCCGAATTTCACCAACAACGCAGGAAACAGCAAAGGTTGAACAACGTGCCCGCAGCAGAATCTCGAATCTTCGCGGATCCATAAAACACAACGCTCCACTTTCCATGAACAAAGCTTCAGAGACTATCCCATACGGGACAATCCCCGGTGCACTAAACAACAGAAGCCTCCGCGATCAGCGTAGCGAGCAAAGAATCCTGTCACGAGATGCGTGTGCCTGTCGAAACAAGGCCACACGAGCGAAAATCGATGACAGATTCTTTCATTGTCCGGACCGAATCTTACTTTATCTGCATCTTGTGCAATAAAATTGGAAGCAGCAGTGCAACGATGTAATTGTGAGACATGTTCATAAGAAGTGCAACGAAAAATGAAAAGAAAAGTAAATTTCCTTCCAATCCATATTTTTTCCTCTCTTGGAATAAAGAACGTGACAACAATTTGATGTGACTAGCGTTGAAAATTTCCTTTGAAAAGAAAGGAAAAACATTGTAAAGTTGTTTTGAAAAGAAGTGAAGAGTTTTTTTCAAAGTGAATTAAACACGATTTTTACAGACCAAAGTACTGTTTACAAAATTTACAAAAGTGTAAACAAACTTAAGAATTCCACCGACAAATTGTAACCATTCAAACTTTTTAATTCGAAATTAAACCACCTATTCAATTTACACCTAATTTTTAACTAACTTTCTTATGAATAAATGAAGTTAAGTTACTGGAATAAGACAAACGAATCAAGGGAATGGACTAAGTTAGCAATATCCAATTGTAGTATCAAATAGGAAACCCACCACGGAAAATATAGAGGGAGTAGTTGGTGTAGTGCGCAAAGCCTCGGCTTGCTAATCCGAGGGTTCCGGGTTCGATTCCCGGTTGGGGTCCTTCAAAATTTTTCCGTCGATTCCTGCACAATTAAGGATTAAAATTCCCATGGCTGTGAATCCGAAATATGAAAACAAAGAGAAAATATATTCAACTAAATTTCTTATAAAAAAAAAGGTCAAACAATTCCCAATGGACTTTGAACACAACACTACTCTTTCACTAAAATAAATTTCACATTTCCCTGAAAAATTATCAGTGTATTTCATACCTGACGCAAAATCATGTTCGTATTCTAACAATGAGAC
The DNA here is from genome assembly GCF_001263275.1 of Habropoda laboriosa. Taxonomy (NCBI): domain Eukaryota; kingdom Metazoa; phylum Arthropoda; class Insecta; order Hymenoptera; family Apidae; genus Habropoda; species Habropoda laboriosa. The sequence continues at coordinate 440,047 of NW_017100220.1, forward strand.
AAAAAAAAAAGCAATTTTTCCCCATAAAAGGATCTCGCTTGCGGAGCATAAGGTCCTGGAGCAAATAGCACACCACGTTAGAACAGTACGTACCGGTACCCAGTTCTTCGGCTCGTTTCTCCTTCTTTCGCTCTACTGATTTATTCGCGGCGACGAAGGGGCAATTAAGCATTCCTGTATGCGTGATTTAACAGGTGGCCCCGCAATAATTTACTCGGAATTGGGTTACGTAAATGGCCGGGATAATTAAATGCGGCAGCAGGGAAAGGGTTGAAGTCGAAGGGGATAGGAGCAATAGCGACGTTTTACGATCCGACGTGTGTCGTGTTTCGAACTGCGGACGATTTGTATCAATTTGAATAAAATTCGCGTACATTCTGTACCGGTATTGGACAGTGGCTCACGCTTCTGACGTCATATTCGGATTAAAATAACGAGTCGATTCGAAGCGAGATGCGAAAAGATGAACTGTATGATTCGATGAAAAGTAGAGTCTGAGTAAAATGTCTTTATCATATATGAGCTGTTCACAGGCAAAAGTTAACTCCAATTTTTGATTCTTTCTTTTTTAATTTTAGTGCCAAAGCACTCGATTGATGCTTATTTTTTTACATTTAAAATAAATTTCCTTAATAATTAGGCTTGGCACCTACTGAATGATAAGAATTTTTATGGCCATTGAATAATGAATTATTTATTTCAGAAGCTAATGTAATTAACTCCATACTCTGAATGTAATTCAGAGGCCTATAAGAATTTAGCTTATTGTTAGTAATTTTTTAATGCAACAGTATAAAAAATATTAATGTTAATGCTTATATTTGATGTGTACATGTAATTTCACCAAAATCCTCCACTTTTTGTTACGTGGAGTTAATCCATTTGGCAAATGAGCGGCTTAATTATGCTACCTTCAGACACTCCTCTCCATTTTTAAAAAATTTTCCTTCACTGCGAAAACATTACTATTATACTTCTCTTTTATTACAGTTTAAGTAGTCTCCTCTCCATTTCCACAGAATTTTCGTTCACTATGAAAACATTACTATTGCAGTTTCTTTCACTGCAGTTTTATTAAAAAATCAGTGTTAAAATCCTACCACGAACTCAGTTCCAAAAAAAATCTCAACACTGCAGAAATAATTCTCTGAAACTTGCAAAGTAGGTTTCAGTGCGGTATTCGCTACAAACGAGAACGCGAAATTTGCAGAGCTACAGAGCTAAACTTCCTCCGTCCTATATAGAAATAAAGTATGTTTTATTTCTACGATAAAGAATTTTTCAAGCATAATTTCAACGAAGAAAGCTTCTAAAATATTCCTAGGCCTGAAAAGGAATACTAAACATAACATTGAAAGTTCATAAATACATAAATTAATCAATGTTTCCAAGATGTGCACTTTTCAATACCCTAAGTTTTGCTTATCTTCTGTTTCTCCACTCGTAATCGAGAACGACTTGAAAATTTCGATAGGCGAATTTAAACGCATTCGCCCTACCGCCATTTAATTTTCCTTTCAGCAATCGTTCTCCGTACAGCTTGCACCTATATCTCTTCGAATCAGAATTTTCCACCTAAAATCCTCCATTACCCTGTTCCAACGATACACTTTCACGAATAACGACCAGCATCTAGCGAAGATTTCGCAATGAATGAACGACATGCAAAAAGGGGGTACTGGCAGAGAGACACGCTTGTCGAGGTTGCGGGGTGGAGCATGATCGCGCGCGTGCACGCGTACATACTAACGAGATATTTCATAACGGCAGATTAGCGGGTTCCACGGTTCCATAGTCCCCGTGGCGGCAATTAATCCCGAGGCTGCGAGCGAGCGCGAACAATTTACCGTGGCCCCGAAATTAATTTCACTCGTTCGACATCGACGCTCCGCAGGCATCGCTTTGTGGCTTTCTTTTTTCCCACTTTTCCCCCTTTGTCCAGGATCGAGGGATTGAAAACCGTTCTTTCTCGCTTTTTTATCTTTCTATCGCTCTCTTGTTCGACTCGAGTGTACACCTTTTCTTCCATCCCTGCATCGATGCCTGGCGTTCTTGTTTCATCCGACGGGAAATAAACGCGGCAGAAACGACGCCTTTGGTTAATCAGCTTTTCGCACGCACAGACGGATCTTTGAATGGAATTTCGATTTCTAGAATGGTCGACGATCTGTCGGGATTTTGTGTCTGTTCGACGATAATGCTTCTATGCAACGTTTAGGATTTTATATTATTGTTTGTTCCTGTGAATAACTCCATGAAATAAAATTTGTTAAATTTGGTTTATTTATGAAAAATTGAGCACCGAGCATGTGCTTTGATACTAAAATTGGAAGAGTGTCAAAAAGTGGAGTTAAGAATTTTGGCTCTTGAGTGAAATCTTTTGTTTGGGAAGTTTAAGCCTTGTAATACTGAGCAATTTTTCCTTAATTTTCATTTGGGAGTCAATATTTCAAAATTACTGAAAATATTAGGTCCTTCCGTAAGTTCATGCTGAAAATGGAAAATATTTGAATGAAAATCGAAAAAAGTTCTATCTTACCAAAAGAAATAGGAGAAAATTGTGGAACGAGAAGGCGCTTGTTTTTCTTCTTTATATATCGATTTAAATTATAAAATTCGACACGAACTTGTGGAATGACCTAATAAAAAACATCGAATTTAAAATAATTAATGGAACATAAACTGGCATACACGTATAATTATTTCTTTATTTCAACAAAAGTCACTATAATTTTTATACTTTAAAGTGAGAAATCTAAACTCCGTCAGTTGGACAGATTTAGTTGTTCCAGAGACAACCCTTTGCACCCTGAGCAATTTTTCCTCCACTTCCATTTGCGAGGTAATATTTCAAAATTAATGAAAGTATCTGTATCCTTCGAAAATATTTGTGCAGTATGTAGATAATTTTCGTTGACAAAACTTATGTTAATGTTCGAGGATCAATGTGATATCCCTGGTACCAAGGATCGCGCGGCCATGTCTACTTGAAGTGCGGACTCGTAAGTAGATACTGAGCATCCTTTGATTGCTATAATAATTTTAATGACAGAATAGGGGGAACGTCGAGTGGAATATAGAAGTTTTACGACCAATAAATGTTCACTGAAAATTCCAAGTACAATTTCTGAATAATAATATAACGATGCTGCGAGACAGGTAACGAGACATTTAAATTTGGTCGTAATACGTGGTACTCGGTTTAAGAATAACAAAAAATGCTAAATATTTGAAAAATAAAAATTCAAATCTTAAATTGAAACTATCGAGAAACACTCGCTTCGAGATTATTTTCATAATATAGAAATTTTACGACAAACCACTGAAAATTCGCAGTAAAATTTTTAAATAACAATGCAATCGTTTAAATTTGGTCACAACGCGTGCTGTTAAATTTATATAAAAATTCAATCTTGAACTGAAACTATCGAAGGATCACTCGATCGTACAAGCTCATACTTTCGCATAGTAAATGTTTTATGACGTGAAAATTCGTAATAAAATTTTTAAATAATCCAAACTATCGAAGAATCGCTTGATTCAAGATTGGCTTTCGTACGAGTTCATTCATTCGCGATATAAAATTTTTACGACCTATACATGTTCACTGAAAATTCCCAGTATAATTTTTAACAGATAATATAATGATACCGTAAGAAACACTTAATTCTCATCATAATGCATGCCGCTAAGTTTTCAAAATAATAAAAAGTAGTCCAAAACCTTGATCCTTAACCCCTAGAAAGCACACTCCCGCGACAGAAGGACTGTTACTTGGCAGTAGTCTTCAGCCAGGTCGCTGCACCAAGCTCCATCGAACTGCATTCGCCGCGTGACAAGCCATTCATCAAAGTTGTGACACCCTAACAGCGTGAAATCGGTCGAGCGTGTTCGCGCGGCCGCCCGCGAAAACAAGTTTCAATTTCGCCGACACGGAAGAGGGAATTATTTTGCAGCGACGGCCGGATTTGCATTTCGGCCCGTCGACGTCCTGAAAAGCCTAGCCTGCATGGAAACGCGGGCCTGTCGCACGCGTTGACCTCGATTATCACGCGTGTCTAAGACAGAGAAAGACACGGTGAATCGTGATCGAAACGGTTATCGACCTGGACAATTTCGTCGTTTCGTTCGTCGTGAATTTCGACGGACCGAGCAAGTGGAGGACGAGAGAAGAAGGGAGAGACAGGAGACGTGACGGAGGGAATTTTTGGAAAAGGAAGAAACTAGGACGAGGAATAATTTTAGGACGCCTTGTCAAGGACTGACGTCGCAGTTTTCGAATAGGAAGTTGTCTTTTCTCGATTGGTAATTTGTGATGTGAAATAGACGTCTCTAAAGGTAGGATGTATGTCGTTGATGAGTCTTCTCCGCGACACGGTTTCTTTCTTAACAGCCGGATGAAGTAGCCTGGTAACTTGAATTGCGAAGGGAGATGTGAACAGAATCTTTGTATTCGAATTCTACGAACAGTGAAAATGTCTATTTTAGCACCATTTATTGGAGAAAAAATATTTTTACTGGATATATGTAGTAGAATTCGTTTCAATACTTCACGTATCGTTCGTGAATAGAAATATTCTCAGGCATAAAGATTTATAATACAACCATTAAGTAAAAATAGGAATGAAATTGCACTGTAACGTATTTTGATCTAATTCTTATTTTATATTATTAATGTATAACGTTTCATTTACCAGGTAATCAGCTTATCAATTCTTTCGTCACAAGTGGGACGTATACATCTGACTTGAGCAATCGAACGAAAATTGATCGCAATTCAGTATCCATCGCAGGCACGATGATCGTTAGATACATAACAAATTTAAAAAGTAATTTCGCCAGGGTTGATAGACTTTCAGTAGGTAAACTGTTAAGAAATCACGTACAATTTGCAAAATTTTTCTATCAACCCTCCATCAAAAATCAAATAAATAAAAAAGTACTTTTCTATACTCTGCAAGAATTTTCACTCAGTCGATACCATCATCCTACTTAAAACCCTTCTGTAGGCAACCAAATTGTTCACAGTTGCTCCAAGCATTAATATTTAAAACAGTTTGCATACATTTTATATTCTGGAAACGTATACATCGACGTAAAAATGTCCAGAAAGTGGGGCTCGGTACTTTCACAAGAACATAAAAAGTTGTTAAAGGAAAATACAGCTACTCAGTAGCTTGCACAAGTGATAAACTATCGAAACACAATTGTTACACGCGAAAGTTCCATTTTCTCTAAACCAGTAACCAACTGCCACACGTTTCTTGAAATTAAAGGAAAAATAGCCGCAGGAGCATGGAGCAGACAGAGAACAGGACGAAAAGTGGGGAGGAGAAAAGTTAGCAGAAACTTGGCGAGTATGTATATTTTCCATCTGGTGACCGGACCCGCATAATCTCGAATGAATTTTATCGATTCGGCGGCGGGAAGAGGGTCGGACGGAGGCGCATCGTCGAACGCCAATACGATTGCTCTCGAATGTGCACTCGTCGCCATGACTCGGACGAGTTTCGAAACTCTCCACAGCTTATCGTGGTCCCGTAAAGGAGTCCCGGTGAATCCTAACAGCCGGGTGAGGAGACAACGGGCCAGGAAATCGAGCCACGGGATGGGTGCTCCGGAAGCATCCGGCTCGAGAGCAGCTTATATCTTCCTGCTGGGATCGTGTGCCAGGATGCTTGAGCGTAGCCACGTTCCGACCTGTACACCATGCCAATTTCGTTCGCTAGCGCGATACCGTTTCGCACAGAGATAAGGAGCTTTCGATTATTCGATCCTTGAATGGATCTTCGGCTTGGCTGGGTTCAGGTGACTGGGTCAACGGGGGGAGTACGGTTTCAAAGTGTCGCGAAATAGGTACTTCTTTTTGTGGAAATTGAAATACCTTGGAAATATGGTCGTGCAAGTGTTAAGGAGGAATTTAGAAAAATATGGTCCTGCAAGTGTTGAGGCGGAATTTAGAGAAATAAGGAAGTTACAAGTATAGTTATAGCGGTGGTCAGGGTTTTAACTTTGAACGCGTTTTTCTCGAAGCACAGGATGAAAACTCAGGATGAAATCTTGGAATCTGATCGTTATCCTATCTTTATAAATGTTCAAACTAGAAAATTGATGTGTTTTGTCGATACATCCACGATTTAGCCGAAGTCCAAATTCGAACGGAAGATTGTCCTGATTCGTTGAAAACGAAAGTGAAGGAAACTTTGAACGTGAATGAATTTTGGGCTTGGCTGAGTTCAGGTGGCAGTCTAAAAGTGTAAACTGATTTTTTCACTTTTTGTGTAAATTGATACATCTCAAACATATGGTCCGACGATATTAAAGACGAATGCAGAAAAATAACGAAGTTGGAGATGGCCAGGTGTCTGACTTGAAACGTCTGAAAATAAAGACAACTCAACTGACAAAGAATTTCATTTTATTTAATATTCTATCAGGCAAATTTTATTTCAGTTACACCTTGTGATGTGCTCTCCATTTCAACATTTCTTTTTAAAAGATGCATTGAAAAAGATTCTTCTATGTTGTTTATACATGTATACCTCGATCGCTGACGATACATTTTTTTCAAACAAGAGTTTCTGTTACTTTGAAATAAATTTTCAAAGAAACGGTACCTTTCAGACAGGCCAAGATAGTCTAACTCCTTAATGAAAGAGAGTGTCAGGCGTTTGGATGTTTGGACGAGAAGGTTGTTCGAGTGAATTAAGGGGAAAAAGAATAGGAAAGTTTAATTGTTCGAAACGGGGACGAGATTGGTGGAGGCTCGTGGAAATAAGAGAATGGAATAATATGGAAAGTGTAGAGATGGAAGTGGGAGGAGTTGGAATGTTTGCTTTGGAAGTTTCAAAAGACCGAGCGGGGATAGTGAGATGAGCCTTTGAGGATAAAAATGTGGTGGATGGAATTAAGTAATGGGAAGAAAATGGGGAATCGAGGTATAATAGTTATAGTTTAGACATTTTTATAGTCCGGACATTGATCTTTTTTAAGCAATTGTATTTTCTGGTGTATGAATAATTTAATTTTCCATTTATTTAACGTCTCTACACACTACGTGTACAAAGTCGAATTTGTAAACGTCGTTGACACGTAATAATGTTACATAAGAGATAACAAAATATAGAAAATATAGAACAGAATTTCTGAAAAAGTAAGTTTCTTGTGAAAACATTTTATTCTATATTTTCGGTTTACTTTTTCATACAGAGTCACCCCTTCGTGATTGTACCATTAGTTACAGAACACCGTGTATATATAATATTTAATTACTAGATGATACTACAACCTTACTCAGAGATGGAACAAAATTTCTGAAAAACTAAGTTTCTTGCGAAAAAATTTTATTCTAAAGGATAATTTATACTAAAAGATAGTAATGTCAGGAAAAGTGACGAAGGATAACAAATTTAGTGGCACATTCGAAGGAAGAGTAGGTTGTACAAGGTGTTCTATAATTGGTAATTCCACATGAAAAATTAAACCGAAAATATAGAATAAAATTTCTCAAAAAGTAAGTTTACTTTTTCATATAGAATCACCCCTTCGTGATTGCACCATTAGTTACAGAACACCGTGTATATATAATATTTAATTACTAGGTGATACTACAACCTTACTCAGAGATGGAACAAAATTTCTGAAAAACTAAGTTTCTTATGAAAAAATTTTATTCTATATTTTCGGTTTACTTTTGTCGCGTAAATCATCCCTTCACGATTGTACCACCAGTTACGGAACACCCTGTATACATAATATTTAATTAGTAGGTAACATAACAATTCGTACAACGCACGTGTACACAATCGTTCGAAAGGTATTCCAGTGACACGAAATAACATTGAAAGGGGTGCAGAGTGTTCACATTCTATCGCAACGAAACAGGACCTATTATCTACCTCTCTTCCTAACTGCAAAACCTCGTTACTAGCTTGCCAGCTGCAAATTCACAACTATAGAACGTAGAAATAATTGGCAGCCGCAGAATAACTGTGCTGCATCTCAATAAATTGAATCTCCTTCAACGTTCAACATTTAATACGTTATACCCTCCACTTTCAACGTCTCCCAGTTTACCTTCCAACCACACATAACGTCACAGCACCGCGTTTCCTCCTTTTTCCTCGCCATTCCACGAGCAAATCCAGCGTAACAGAAATTCCTCTTTCGACGAAACTCACGGAAACGAGAAATGGGTCAACGCGAAGGCGGCCATGCATTATCGCGAAAGGGAGTCCCAGCCCCGGCAAGGTCGCGCTTTTCCCGCGAGTAATTGCACGGGGGTGGAAAACGCTCGGTGGAATTCGCAGCACACGCGTTCCGCCCCGCTGATCGATTAAGTTTGCAGAGAGGAAACGGCACGCGAATTAACTCGGTTCTTCCTTGTCCTGGTCGTCGAGGCTGGGCGATTTATACGAGGGCAGGAATTAAACTCGCGGCCACTGTGTTAAGCATTTTCTTCACCGCGACGATTCATTTTTCGACAGATGTCACGCGGTAATTTACGATGCACCAGTTCCTTTCTTCTGCCTTTCCGTTTTTCCGTGAATGTTTATCGTCGATGAACAACGGTACGGGATAATTGAAACGCTGATTCTGCTTGTCAAGTGTCGATTGATGGATGCTAATTAAATTTGATTTAGATGCGTGTAATTGTATTATAGTTCGAGGGAAGATGAGTGAAATTTTATTGCGGAGATTTCGTGAAGATTTTTATTTGCTTCGCGACTGGCAATTTTATGTTATTATTTACTTTACGATATTATATTTACTATTGGAAAATTGCTTTCCAGTTACATCAACAAGGTGTCAATATCATAAAGGAGTTTCAAAATTAAAAGTTTAAATTAATCTTTTTTTGTATTTTCAAAATTATTATTTAATAAACTCTAATGGTTTCATGACACAGTAAATCCTGATGAAATTAAAATAATTGAATTCTATAATGGAATATTATAAGGATTAAATTATTCAATTATTTTATGGTGAAATGTTTAAAAAATGATTAACAACTTATGAGGAACGAATTAAAAGGGAAACTACTTAATTATCTTGCACGGTTATATTTACTTCTGAAGAAATTATTTCATTGCAAATTGTTTAAAAAATGATTAAACACTTGTTAACAGAAATTAATTTTTGAGAAATGAATAAAAAGAAATTTCGTTGTATATAAGCTTCCTAGGGAAAACTGGTGATCGAGGTGTCTGACTATGATCGTCCTTAACCCCTTACTCTACAATACTCCTACATAGTAGCTAAGCACAATTTGCATTAGCTTATGCTATTATTGTCATATCTATGTATAACTATCTTCGTCATAAACAATTCACATGTGTCACATTGGAATGTGAATCCTACAGTATGAGACAACTGTTCGTGCAATATGCTACTTACATGGTACACTTCAAGCATTAAAATTTCTTCGTTACTCTAATTTTCCATCTCGTCGCAATTACTCCAATCTTAAACGAAGAAAAAATTTTCAACAATTCTTACCACGTTTCACGACCCTTCTCTCAGATTTCATCGAACAGTCCTATTACACAATTTCCAACCTGATCGCAAAGTCCGTTCGAAAATCCAGCCGGCTTCAACTTCACGGCGGGAAAAAGTCGTTAGTCAAGGCGAAGAAAATTTTTTCCCGTCGCCGTGAATGGTAAATCACGAAAGCCCAAGCTCGACAAGGAGCGCCGTGAATTTTCACGCGCGTTAACCGCGTCGTCTCGTTGCTCACGCGACTCGTTTGCTCGCGAGCTGCACGCACGAGCCGGCCACCGTTAATCGTATGCATATGAACGGAGCGTGTTTCAATTAAATTGCACGTTCCATCGGCGACGCACTCTCCGCGTGTCCGTGAATATGCACAACCTGTGTCACGCAAGTGTCGTACGCAGCTGCGACACGCGCCGCTTATAACGCGAGACACCGTGAACCGTAAGACGCTTCGAGACCTGTTTCTCGACAATTCTCGAGCACTCCGGCCGTTTATAATAACGGTACACGCGAAAATTTGCCGAGGGGAGAATTTTTATTGGGTAATTCTTCTCCGCGGTGATTTAACGAGAAGAAAAATTTTGTACAACCCTTTTAGATTGATTTCGTGATAATTAAATTGTAATGGACTTAATCCTTTCTGACGATCGTCAGGTCTGTAATGGATATTAAATTGCGATTAATTATTTATCGTAGTGGAATAGAAGGCATGGTATCTTGTACAATTATACTTGGAAAACGTCAAATGTCTGAGATATTTAAAATAAGAAAGAAATACATAAATGAGTCCAGAAATTTTGGGTCATGCACTGTATTTCTATTTCAGATTAATTAATAATAAGTGAAGAAACTCGCACATTCGGCTACAGAAGTTTTCAGATACAAATTGCTAAGCTAAAGCATCTAATCGTGAATGAAATAATTTAAATTAACAATATTAAATGTATCACATAAGTTGAATAAATAATAAAAATTAAACGATGATTGATTAATTGATGAACGTGGAATAACTATTTAATAGAATAATAATTTTCTATATCAAATGAAACAACAATCCTATTTGTTAATATTAAAATTCGAAATATTCGATAAAAAATGAAATGCAATTAATTCTGTTAATGTTAATATAATAAAAATTTCAAATCACGATAAAGAAAAATTAACCATCGACCGAAATTTCCTATTTCATCGTTAAACAATGTATACAAACTACAATAATTAATTCCCACGAGATTTAATGATCCAGCTCTCAATCTTCGCGAAATCTTGGTCTACCAATGAAGCCGCCAAATCACAGAGACCAAGTCCACTCGTTTTGGTCGATCGATCAAACGAGCAGAAGGCAGCGTTCACCATTGGACAACAAAACTTCACTCATCTGCGGCGGGGAAAGTTTGAACCAAAGCACAAGTGAACGGCCCACTTTCCCTCGACGTTCCCTAATTAACGCGCGAGGCCTAATTATAGAATTGCAGACGTCGCCTGCCAATAGGCGGAAGCTATGAATCAACCAGATTCAACGAACACAGGGAATCAGTTTGAGTAGCGTGGACAAAGGGTGACAGTATCGGAACCTTGACCCACAATTCTAACGTTTCCCCTCCATCGCTCCAACGGCTTAATGGTTATTTCGTTTCGGGAAGTTTGCCGTCGAAAACAGCCGGAATCTGGCGGTACGATCAACGAGCAATCGAGTGAATTGTGACCGTCGCTGTCTCTATTACCAATTTCGTTTTATGGCTCCGGAACTTGGCCGCCTTTCGTACGCCAATGTGCTGACCGAGGAAACTGTTTACTATTGGGAAAAGTTTAAAGTTACTGGCAAAGGTTAGCATTCATAATTTCGAGGAATAAGAAGATCTGGAATTATACGCGATGACGTTATTTTACCCGAGAAAGATTTATTTACCTGTAAAAGTTAAACGAATTAATCATCGAACTTTTGTATATTCAAGGAGACTGAAAAATTCTTGATAAAGTTAATCAGGCTTGAACGAGACAAGTCACGAAAGAAAAATCCTCTAAATTTGTGGATATTGTGTTGCTACAAATTCATAGGAAATGATATCAAATACAGCTGAAAATGTATAACATGCCTAAGACAAAAAAAAAAAAAATACAATTTTAGTAAAAATTCTAGTATGGGTCAAAAGAGACCCGGCGTTGGCGTGCCGCGTCACTGTTTTCGGTCGGCTGTTCGAGGGTTAAGAATTGGTCCACAGATTTATGTATAATACTTGAACTTTGGATATTTGTACAAATATTACACACTTCCGTGTCTCGTATATTTCTGTTTTTTGAAGTGTATCACCTGACCTGAATCTCTACCTAGCGACCTAAGTCTCATATCTTCTATTTCAAGATGATTTCACTTTATAACTACCCTTGTTGATATTTCTAATACCAATTCTATTCAACGGTTCAACTTTCGACTATTTTGCAAAAATGTGTCTTTCCTAACCGAAACATAATCGAAATTACATATACACTGACCTAACACACCCAACCCCTCCAACAGATGCGTCCAAAATACAAGAAGAAAATTGCTCCATTTGAGAATCACTCCCCTTCCTCGAGAGACCGAAACCGAATAGCAGAGCATCCACGTTTCTATACACCTTAAAGAACCACCATCCACTGTATTCTCCATCGCCACGATTCAAATCTCCGTGCAGGGCGCGCGATTCACCATTCCAGGGGAATACGTGCAACGTTTTCGCGAAACGGTTCCGCTGGGCTCCGAATGGCAAATGTCAAAGTTCAGTACACCAGTTCAGCTGATCAATAATGCTCGATGTGTCCGCGTGTTGGTTGCCGCGGCGTACTTTAGCCTACGATTTCTTCAAATCGACGAGACCGCGCGCGCAGGGACATCACTTTTGACCTTCGTGCAAGATCTTCCGCGGGATTTTCTCCGTAGCGGCAATTCCTCGCCACGCCCAGCGCGCGTGGAACGATCCCCGCGAGCCACCGAAAGGGTAAAGGGCGTTTTGCAACCTGGAATTTCAGCGACCAGAGGCAGGGAATCAATTACGGGCCTTTAAATCCCACGTCGACCGGCTTCATATCGATCCTGCGCCACCCACGGAAGTACCCGCGACCGCCTTGCATCTGCTTATGAAAATCCCGCCACCGGGCTATTATCGAGCGAAGTATCAACCGCCGCGAGCTTTTTATTTCGCCTTGGTAAATGGAGCTTGGAGCCTCTTTTACTGGTGGAGATTTTAAGGGTAACCGGTATTTTATTGGTTTTATTATGGGGGAGTAAAAATTATTACTAAGGAGAATGCTGAAGGAAATTTTTTATTTTGTTTTACGCTCTGTACGTTCTAGTTGGCGATCTGTGTTATTATTAACTTTTTACGATTCGAGAATCTTTTCGTACGACCGATCAGCAATTCTGACATACTTCTGCAGTGAAACTTTTGATAAAATGAAATTGGACTAATTTACATCGTGTGGAATTATTTTCAGGGACACTTGGTGATAGTTTAGCTATATATTTTTGCAATTGAACAGTGTAGATGAAACTAGCCTCAATGTGAAAAATACAGTTTCAGACTTGAAGCTAAAGCTTCTTAAGTTCAAAATACTGTTCATTTACCGTACCAAATGTAACTCAAGTGTACAGTGAACTTGGTTAATAAATAAGACAGTGAAATTCTGTTTTGCGTTTGGGGCCACTTTATGTGCACCACCCTGTATTAACAGTGAACTACAAAGAGTTAATCCATTTTCAACCACGATAGTTTGATAGATTTTTAATTAAACAGTTGGTACTAACAAAATTTCAAAATCTAATAAAAACTCGTAGATAAAAATTACCATGAAACATTGATCTGCCAATCGTCCATTGTGAACCGTTTAATATATAAATAATGTTCCATGAGCTACATTTTCCGATAAAATTAAAAAAACCTCGTTTCCCCATTTTGACCCAGATACAAGGATCCTACTACAAACGAAGCAGTTTCGTCTGGTTGACGATTCGGTCTGGCCACATAAACCGTGGACCGCAAAAGGGTCAACGCATTCTGTCGTATCGTTTGAAAGAAACCGCGCACGTCGGACTGGCGAGCGAGTGAGTGAGGGAGCGAGGCCGAGAGTACGAGAACGCGAGGCAACGGAACGGCCCCGATCTTGGCTGGCTGGCAAGGACGAGGTCGCGAGCGCGTTCTGATCGTGTTCGTGCTCGTCGATGTACATCGTAGCCGGCACACAGGTCTCTGCAAAAGAGGGATGTATGCAGCTGCAGAGTGCAGGCGCACCCCCGGGCCGCGCGTTATATAGATAATACACGGGAGAAGAGAGAGAAGCGGTGGATACGGCGACGGAACCGTGAGGGGAAGAAGGAACGAGAGAAGAAGAGCCCACGGAGAGACACGGGGCAGGGAAGAAAGAGAGGAGTAAGCGTGGAAAATATACAGGGAACGCGAGAAAATCGCTGGAGGAACGGAGAGGAAAATAGAAAAGAGTGGGTGGTTACCGGTACCGGGTCGCGAAACGGGCCACACAGAGGGGCTCGGAGGGTAGCAAGGATTCGCTTCCGTGTCCCAGTAGCACTAATGACCGCCATCCTCCCCTCCTTCCGTTCACTGCTCCCCACCACCGCGCCCTTGCACTCGCTCCCCTCCACCTGGCCATCCCCACTCCTTCCCCGAGCGTCACCGCTGATTCCCCTGCGCCTCCCCTCCACGGCCGACACGTACATCCAGGATGACTCGTGTTACGTCATAGCGCCTAGATCGCGCAACCCTCCCTCATCCCGTACGCGCTCCACTCGCACGCTCACCCGCTCACCATCGCGCCTTCCCCTCGAGCGCTTCTCGCTCCCACCACGCCGACTTGCCGTACTCCCCGACCATCGCCGATCTCCCCACCACTTGATCCCGCGACTGAGAATCCAGCAGCGCGGCGTATACACACGCTACGAGCCGCACGCTATATATCTTTTCCACTATAGCGGCCAGCACTCGGCGAGACCGTGGGGGACCCGGCAGTCTCCGCTGGTACACCGAGCTGTGTGTTACCATTCCTCGCTTGCTGTATCACGTTCTCGCCGTAATCAGCGTCGACGCGCGTCCGATTCTGACAGGCCTGTACGTCGCGGCAGCACGTCGTCGTTCACACACGCGCACACCTCGTATATATACATACATACATACGTACAAACATCTATATACATGTATATGTACATATATATATAGAGGCAAGGAGAGAGAGAAAGAGAGATAGAGTGAGAGAAATAGCGAGAGAGATAGAGAGATAGAGAGAGAGTGAGTGAGAGAGAGAGGGAGAGATATACACACCAGTGACCCAGCAGCGTACAAACCACCCCCTGCACACGCACACCACCAGTATACGAGTGCACACGCGAATACACACACACACGTACAGAGACATACACAA
>NW_017100220.1:454966-455502 GCF_001263275.1 Habropoda laboriosa
CCCGTGCGCACACGGACCACCGGCAGAGAGGATCGGACGGAGGATAAAAGAGAAACGAGACTCGCGTGCGTAGAGGCAGTGCGACGAGGAGCAGCAGAGACACGGTGAAGACGGAATCGGTCGCGTAATCGGGCACGCGCGATCGCGATTCAGTGAAAAGGGATACAGGAGATATATATATATATATACACACACACACACATATCTGTATATATATATATATATATATACACACATATACGTAGATACATTTGTGAGCAGGTGCACGATCCGGTCCCCGGTTCCTTCCGGCCCCCGTCATCGAGGAGTAACACGTGCAGGTGTGTATCCGGACGCGGGCACGTGTACGGTGCACGCTGCGTACCTTCGTATCTGTGTATGTGTCTGTGTGCTTGGCTGATTTAGGCGAACGAAGGGCTTTCTAAAGGAGGAGAAAGAAAATACGCTGGCGAGACAGACAGGTAGGCGAAAGTAGCTGATGTCGGAGCTGATTTTAACCGGAAGTTGCCACCGGTTTGTCGCGAGTGTACGGTGCA
>NW_017100220.1:455640-459872 GCF_001263275.1 Habropoda laboriosa
GAACTCGGAGTGAAACCGGAAGCGGCCTACGACGGCCGCTCCGAGCTTGTGCGGGACCGGGGATTGTTTAAGGAGGACCTAGTGAAACGGTAATTAGAGTGGATAAACGTTTGACACGTTGCATTTCACAAGTTAGTTCTGTTTTTTATCGTTCCTGGATGCATCACGTTAGTGCACCGCAATGAAGATTTAACGTCGTTGAATCTTCCGGTGGAACTTCGTTCTGTGATATCCTGTAACCTTCGAGTTTCTACAATTTTGCTGTGGCTTCCTTTCGACCTTTCCACGTTTGTGTTGTTCGGTGTTTTGTTCCTTGATTAGTTTTGTTTGGTAGCAAGGGATGTTTTCTTTTCTTTCAGTATTTCTTTTCTAACTTTTTACGCGCCGCTTTCCCGGTGACGGGGATGCAACGTTTTTCTTTTGTTTACCGACTCCGCATGGGCCTCGTTGGTACGAGAGATTCTTGGAAATTTCTTTCCCTTTCTTTACTTTATCATACGCCGAATATCTTCGGTTCGTCACGTTAGCATCGTGTTTCCACGCGCGAATCCTCCGGTGAGAAGCTCCAAGGAAGCGACGATAAGCGAACGCGTTTACCCCAGGTGGTCTCAGCTTGCGAAATACGGGCTGATACCTGAAATATTCCCGATAAGACACTTTACGTACGATAACGCACGTTGCATCGACCAAGTTCCGAAGCTTCTTTGATTACAACCTGTGCACATTCTAGGATGAAACGTGTTTCACTACTATGGGAGTAATCGCTATGCATTTTGAGGAATGCATGAATTTTGCAGCGAAAAGAAACGCGTTCGAAGTTAGCCTGACAGTAACAAGATACTTTGTCGATTCTAAATAATTCAGAATTTTCGATATTTTGACCGGCAACTTCTATTTCGCAAAAGTGATTCCACACTATGTCAATGTAAATCGATGCAACACAAAACAAACGATAAATTCAATACATTTTTGGTACAACGAGACAGGTGACCTCAAATTCTAGCTACTCGCAATTACTCCAATAAACAAGCATTTTAATTACTCATCGCGGGACGTAGAAAAAGTTCGCTATTCTTCGGAGGAAATTCCATCTGAAATTTCGTACTTTCTTTCATCCGAACGTCATTGTTCACTACCTCCGAGCATAATGTACTTTCTTAACGAGAAATTCTTTTCGCGAAACGTTACGAAAGCTTCCCGGAGGTGGATGAAGCTGTTTGAATTTGAGGGGGAACAAAAGCAGGGGAATTTTCCATCCTCGTACACGTCTCACCCTTTTCGCATTAAGCGACTCGTAAATATTGACCTACGGTCGAGTAGGCGTGAAGATCGGTTCGTCATTTGTGCTCGACGAGTGGCTCCGTTGACAGTTGTAATTTGTGTCGTGTGCAGTTTACATTGTTCGCGAGGGAACCGTTCCTCGGTGCCTGCATAACCGCGCGGTGCTTTAAATCAATGCCACATAACGTTATTGATAAAAGGGGTACGTACATATGTGTCACGTTGCACGATAGTTCTGTTATATACTCGAATGCACGCGCCCGTATTTTCTTCTTTTTTTCGATCGTTCGTCCTCCGTCCAAATTTTCCTCGTTTCACGAGTTACGGGAAATTCGAATTTTATTCCTTCGTGAATTCGCGAAAAGAAATTATTTCTAGCGATAGTTACCTTCGCTCGACGCGTTGTTTCGCTCGACACAAGTATTTTGCGATTAGAGTTGCATTATCAGACGTGTGTATTGTTTCACATATTCACGAAGTATTATATTTTGTGATCAGGATAGCATTATTTCATTTACTTACTGCGGATATTGGTTGATATATTTATCGAATATTGTGTTTGTGGACGTACGAGCTGTGCATTCTGAGGTTTTCCGTAATTGTGACGTAATTGTAAACATTGTAGAGTATTGCAACTTATTTAGCTGTTTAGCTCGAAGTATTTACTGAATTCTGTGAATGTTGCAAAATAGGTGGTAGGGTCATCTCAATGTTTAAAATATTTATAAAAATTTCAATGTCTCCGGTTGTTCACTGTGTTTAATGGACTTGCGGTGTCCGTGTATTTCTCTTTGACGTATCTTCTAATCGGTGTACATTTACAAACAGGACTCTAATCGTTTTACTCTTCGCTTCGAATATAATCGAATTAATCACAAAGTTTGTATAGAAAGCACGTAAGAAATATTCTGTGGTGAATACAGAAAACACATAGTCTATCATAACTGTAACATCCTCCATCAATCTTCTCTATTCCGGCCTTGCTTATCTACAACTAGAAGCAATATATCTTCCCATGTTTACTACTCCCACTCGCACTTCTGCTTCGCTCACCTCAATTCCTTCACATTAGAACCCCAACTCGATAGGACCATTCTATCTCCATCAATCTGTAAACCAGCCCCCGAAAATGTTACAACGGTATACCAAACAAACCCCCTTAATAAACACATTGTATCAAGCCGCGATCTCAATCTACAGTCAGCTGTTGAGCGTATTTGCTCGAAATTCTAAACTTCCAGTTAACATCTTCCGGTTAGATGGAAAATGAGTTTTGACGTTCGAATTTAGGGTGAACTAGTTTTCATTGCTATCGTACTAGGATAGTGTGTATCAGATGAGTGATTGAGATGGAACTGTTGACAGATAAAACGGAACTGTCTCGGTTGGACGATGTTTGGTGACACTCGTCGATTGTGTCGACGGTACAATAGTGTTCGGTGGTTTTTATGTAATTTTGTGGTGTATAACGATGCTTCGTGATAATGAAAATTGACGATAAGTGGATATAATAGTAATTTGATCAACTCGTAACACTGAGACGACTGTTATACAACTCTGTATAACTATAACAAAGGAACATCCCCAAAGTGATGAAACTTTGGTGTATGGTAGTACTGAAGAAAATATTTGACATATTTTTTTCACATTTAAGGGGTGAAAATTGCTGTGAAATATGAGGGTAATAAACACATTTAGTCAAAATTATCTATTATTTTTTATTTTTCAAAATTGTCGTTGAAAAATAGAAAATTCAGAAATTTACATTATTCCTCTATCTCTAATAATTTTCGAGACAGACTAAATATGCATACTACCTACAATTTTGAAGGCGATTTTCACCCCTTCGCTAAATATGTGTTGAATATTTTTTTGAGAATTACCGTATATCAAAGTTTAATTCAAATCGGTGATTATTATTTCAAAATGTTCCTCTGTAAGACAACTCAGACAGCACTGACTCTGTTTCCAAGGAAAAGCTCTTCCTTCCAACGCAGTTTAGAACGAAATTTGAAAGAAGGCACAGAGACTCGTATTTTTCCCCAAAACCCGTGCAAATCTCATCGTCGTCACGTCAGTATTTCTACACAAGGGGTGGCAAATTATAACGTACCTAACGATTTTTATACGACTCTATTTCCAAGGCAAAACTCTTCCTTCCAACGCAGGTTAGAACGAAATTTGAAAGAAGGAACAGAGGCTCACATTTTTCCCCAAAACCCGTGCAAATCTCATCGTCGTCATGTCAGTATTTCTACACAAGGGGTGGCAAATTATAACGTACCTAACGATTTTCACAACAATAAATTCGCCTACTTTTCGGCTACGAGACTTCCTCAGATTTCGACGATCGCAACGCAACGTCGTCTTTCAGCCGCTAATTAGGATCTCGTTCACCACACATCTGCATGTTAGCACAGAACTATATACACCAGATAGATTCGCCCATGCTAAGAACGTCGGGACGCGAGATTTGGCATTCGACACGGCGAACGATTCGGCGTGGAAGGCTCGACAGGTGTTGTAACTGGCCCAGATTCCGGTTCGTTTACCAATAGAGACAGTCGAGCTTAAATATATCACCAGCTGCATGGCCGATTTTGCAATAACGTGGACCACGGAATCTTTGCGAATCGATATCGCGATCGGTCGGATCGATAGCCGAAACGAGCCAGCCAGCCAGCCCCCGTTGCGAAACGAAAAGGAAAGTCGATCTCTGTTTACATCTTTCGGCCATAGAATGCAATCTCCCGGCGTGGATCTGCCCGTAGAGCCGCCAATTAAGTTTGCAAAACGGCATTCATCGCGATCTTCCTATTCGATTCCGAATCGAGGAAAGAAACGAGGGGGAGCATCTTCTCCCAGCGGCCGTAGAAAGATTCACGTCGATTCGTACAGCGTTCAGGATCTTCCGCCAGACGGTCAATTATTCATCTCGCGGGATTTATGGC
>NW_017100220.1:459882-468697 GCF_001263275.1 Habropoda laboriosa
TGCCGTCTTAATGAATCGTGTAAATCAAAAGCGTGAAAGTTGGCGTTTGACGCTCGAAAAAACGCGTAGACCGCTGTTATGTGGAACAGTTTTTGCTGCACTTTCTTCCTCGTTTCGAAGCAGTGAAATTGTACGTTCAGATTGGGTTAGATAGGTTCTGTGGTCTCGAGTCAAGATTTTCCAACTAGATGTATTTAATTGTCATGTGCAGTGACATTTTCGGAGATATTTAGGTAGTTGAATTTCGATTGAAGATTCTTGAAATTTGGAGTAGGGTGAATCCAGGTGAGATACACCAACGGTAGAGATTTAATTGTTATTAAATTTTCAATTGAAATATTCTTTTTTACCCAATTTTTCGTAAACATTGTCTTAATGAAAGTATCAAGAAACAGCCTAAAATTTTAAATATATTAATTTCATTTTGATGCAGTAAACAGGAGTAGTAATGTTTTTAATATTCATTTTATTATAGTAGGGCAACTGTCCCAGATTTATCCTATATACATAGATACACGTGAATTATGAAGCCTATTTTGTCAATCATTTCAGTGCGATTTGAAGATTAATATAACGTATGGTGCACTCATTTTTTTTATTATTTTTGACAATATTCGTTCATTTATATTATCATTCAATTACAGTATTTCGGGCTTTCAATTTTGATGCAGTGAAATTTTGGAGATATTCAGAGAGTGGAATGATTGGAATTTTGAAGTCATTTCAGTCGTTTCAATGTTATTCGAAAATCAGCATAACACATATAGTGGACTCATATTTTTGCCATCTTTAACAATATTCGCCATATTGTCACTTAAAAAAATCGGCTTGAAATCTCGATAAGTAGGATCTTAAGAAGAATTCTTTCATAAGAAAATTTGCACTTTCGTACAAAATAATCTCTTCCAATATTTTTTCATCAAAAGGAATGGAGATATTTCCAGTGCTCGAATTAAGGAAAACACCTTGTATAGTACTGTATGATAGATCTATAGTAGATTGTTTCATTATTCCTGGTGGATTGGTATAATTTGTAGGAAGAAAGGAATGGCGAGAGATTCCTCCGTAAAATGTGCAACTATGGTAACGATTTAACAGCGGTAATTTTCTGTTTATTACTCGCTGAGTTATTACGTTATCAGGGCGGGGATATGGGGCGTTATTTAACACGTTCACGTGTGGCATTTAAATAGGAGATTTAAATGCTTGGCTCGTTTCGGTGGCCCGGCCTTTTCAGCCACTCTGATCACGGCCAGAGATGCAAAGGATAGTTAAAATGTGGTCGAATTCAAGTGAAATTGTGCGTTCAATTACGGTGTTCGAGCACGTTAAGTAACAAGTAGAATTAAAATCGTAATACGTAGAATACACTGTATAGGCTACCGAATTAAAATAAAATTGATTTGTAAATCTTGTAAAATTGTTTCCCCAAGAAATTCCTATACTTTGTGTAATTAATTACAGATATGTGTGACATAAAATTGTGCAATGCAAAATTGGACTGAAATTGCGATACCTCAAGTAGAAATGAAAATCTATAGTTTAAAATCCTCAGGATATTAACACACTCAATAAAATGAAAAAAGTGATCGATCCAAACAAATAAAAATTCTAACCATTACACTTACCCAACTAAACTCGTAATATCTTCGAATTTTTATTTAAATTCCCAACATTCAACCACAAAAAAATATCCACTTCAGAGACACTGACGCATACACTACCGGCCACAAGTTTGGAATCACTGTGCATTGCAATTTACACAAAAATTTCCAGAAAAGATTCAGCAGCTTTTGGAATTTTTTATCACTCGAATCAATTTATACGAGACAAATTAATAAATGTAGAGTTGAGATAAACTTCAAGTCTGTAAAATATTAGTAGCAGATTCAGTACTGATGAAAACTGGCAGATGATTCCAAACTTTTGGCCGGTAGTGTACATACACATGTGTAAGTTTAATTTTCTCGAAAATTCCAATATTTGTTTATAGAAAAAGTATGAAAAAGTAAGAAACAACTCATTGCATAACCACCTGATAAAGAAAACCCACTTTAATTGCTACGGATTGAAAATAAATATAACATAGCAACACAAACAATCAGATCATTATTTTCTAACTTTAAAAAAATCTTCCCTGAAAAGGCTCAATCGCAATAAATTACAATCTTCATTTAAATTCCCAACACTCCTCAAAAAAAGAAGGAAACAAAATAAATTTCCATTCTAAATTAGTTAAAAATCCCGGAAACCTTTTCCCGTGTCATTTCCCCCACACAATGCCGCGAAATTAATCAATAGCTCACTCAAAATTAATTACAGCCCGGTTGGAAAATAAAAAGAAAACTTGGTGCCTGTCGGTGGGTCGCGAACAAAAGGGAGGCGTCGCGACGTCGTCGTTAATCGTCTTCGGGATAATTACGCGATTCAACCGTTGGATTTTTGCGCGGAAACGCGCGCGCTGCCCGAAAGCTCGTTGTCGTCGCGCGAGCGGTGATTTCAATTCGCCACCGACCCTCTTCGCCCCGACGACCATTTTTTTTTCCCCGCCCCTTTCTCGCCGGCTTCGGCCCGCTTTTGTGCGTCTCGCTGCCGGATTTTTGCATACCAAAGGCACGCGGAGCGTCGCGGCGCGAGAACGCTTGAAACCGCCTCGACCAATTACGTCGCGTGAATTACATCGCGACGGCATCGTTTACAGGAAATTTTCGTTTCTGATCTCCGCGTTCTGGTGGCGCGCGCTCGTGAAACGAATCTACCGCAAGTTTCACCGTTTTAGAAGCTTTGAGCCTGTTCTGCGGCCCCAGACAAATTGTCCGAGCGAAGAAAGGAGTTTTACGGTGAAAGCTTCTGGCAAATAAATAATTGCAAATTTATAGAATTACTCTTCTGTGGAAATTCGTGTCATTGTGAGATTCATTGCAAATCAAATTTGCAATCGAATCGTAATAATTTGAAATGAAATTAAATCGTAATAAATTGCAATTTTTATTTAAATTCTTAACATTGAGCTACAAAAAGAAATTCAGTTTTGGTCAGTGTGAAGATTTCAAGTTTCTGTGCAAATTTTCTAGAATATTAATTTCAAATGAAATCATGATAAATTACAATTTTTATTTAAATTTCCAACATTCATCACAAAAAGAAGAAATTTCAGTTTTGGTTAATGTGAAGAAGACCTAAAGTATTTTCCTTTTGCTTCAAATTTCTTTGGAAATTTCTCTGCATTTAATTAAAAATTATATTAACAATAAATTACAATTTTTATTAAAATTCCCAACATTCAACCATAAAAAGAAATTTCAATATTCCTTAAAGTATTTTCGTATCGTTTCTTTAGGAATTTCTTGTTGATGTTAATTTCACGTGGAATTGCTTTTTTAACGTGATTCAAGTTGGATAACATCTCGTGCTTCGTTTCTGAATGCACATTCTGCGTAAATAATCAGTAACTACCAAGAAACCGAAGGCAAAGTGACAGCCTAACGCAGTAAGGCCGAAACCAATTGCGCAGATAGCTAACAAATGACGTCGAAACAGCTTTGTACTCGTCTTTGTTTCATTGCCAGGTTAATTGCTGGCAACGAGTCTAACGAGTAACCTGCAAACTTTGTCTTTGAAAATGAAAAACTCATACAAAATATTCTTTTTAAACAAGGCAACTTATTGTTAGTCTCGCTTCCTGCAAAAATATCTAATTACCCTAGCGTTACACTTACATCATTGCCAAGTTAATTGCTGAGTTTAACAAATAACCGTGTCTTTGAAAATTACAATTCGATCGTAGCGCGCTATTGTTTCGAGCAATAAAATATTCTTTTTAACCTCGTGAAAAAATATTTCATATTCATTCTAATACAATTAGTCTTTTAGAATGTGAACGACGTTAACGCCAGAAATTCTTCGTTTATTCAAATCATTTGCAAATTGAAATTCGCCAATGTTGCTTCTGTACGAGTTGTTGCTTGCTCGAGCAAGGACGACACTCATCGAGAAGTAATAGACACCTTTAACGCTGTTACGACGCTCGCCTGGCATATATTACGTAATGTTAGACCCAGTACTGATACATTATCGTCATTATTGTGTTGTTCGTAATCCTGCTCGCTGGTAAACCGAATACCGTCTGCGTCATCTAATAACCCGCGGCTCTTCTATCGTGATAATTACGGGGCGGCGTGATAATCAGCAAGAAAGTTGTTATTTTAAAAACCGTTCTGAGTTACTAATTACCTGACATTTTATACTGCTCACCGCGCTTATCTTTCGTAACGCGTCATTGCCGCGTTAATTAACGGGACAATAATTATCGCCGCCTGAGCTGCAGCGCATCGTTTGATTCCAGTTCGTTATTCGAAGAAGCTATCTGGGTTATTTATACATTTCCGTATGTCTATACGTAATGTTATTATCTGCATTGATATTATTCTAGTCGAGACATCGATGGGATTAAAAGTGGGTTCGTTCGAATTTGGAGATCAGAGAATTCGAGAGTGTGTGATTACTATAGGAATGTTTGAGATATTGGTGAAATGAAATTTGGAGATCAGAGAATTCGAGAGTGTGTGATTACTATAGGAATGTTTGAGATATTGATGGAATTAAAAATGGGTTCGTTCGAATTTCGGGATCAGAGAATTCCAGAGTGTGTGATTACTATAGGAATGTTTGAGATATTGGTGAAATGAAATTTGGAGATCAGAGAATTCGAGAGTGTGTGATTACTATAGGAATGTTTGAGATATTGGTGAAATGAAATTTGGAGATCAGAGAATTCGAGAGTGTGTGATTACTATAGGAATGTTTGAGATATTGGTGAAATGAAATTTGGAGATCAGAGAATTCGAGAGTGTGTGATTACTATAGGAATGTTTAAGATATTGGTGAAATGAAATTTGGAGATCGGAGAATTCGAGAGTGTGTGATTACGATAAGAAAGTTTAAGATATTAGTGAAATGAAATTTGGAGATCAGGGAATTCGAGAGTGTGTGATTACTATAGGAATGTTTAAGATATTGATGGAATTAAAAATGGGTTCGTTCGAATTTCGAGATCAGAGAATTCGAGAGTGTGTGATTACTATAGGAATGTTTAAGATATTGATGGAATTAAAAATGGGTTCGTCCGAATTTCGAGATCAGAGAATTCGAGAGTGTGTGATTACTATAGCAATGTTTAAGATATTGGTGAAATTAAATTTGGAGATCAGAGAATTCGAGAGTGTGTGATTACTATAGAAATGTTTAAGATATTTGTAAAATTTAAAATGGGTATTGTTGAGTTTGGAGATCAGAGAATTCGAGATGGTGTCATTATTATAGCAATGATATTTAGATTATTTACAGGAATATTTAAGACATTGATAAAATTAAAAATTGGTTTATGCAAATTTCGAGATTAGAGAATTCTAATTATTTGTAAATTTTACTTTATTCATATACTACTATCTGTATTTAAATGATTATATGTACATATATTCAAGGCATGGATAGAATTTATTCAAATGTGGAAATTAGAGAATTCGATATTAAGCGAATGTTGAGTATATAAGTGTGGTTTCAGGACTATAGAAAGTATGGTACTTTGGAAAATATAGTTTAATTAGGGTTTCAAATACATGACATTTTGAAAATCGATGAAACGTATATGTATATAAAAATGACAGACAAAGGAGTAAAAAGTTAATCAACGACTGTAACTTATCAAAATGAGTAACGAGGGAAGTTATCAGATACAGGTGAAACGTTAAAAAAGAAAAACATTGTGTCGCGATTATCTGATCGTGTAATTCACATAGATAATGATAAGTCATATGAATAAAAAGGTAGAAAATGATTATGACCATTTTATATCTACGAAATTATAGTTAATACTAGATCCAACATTTCCTGGTTCACTTCCAGAAACTTTGCAATATAAAATGAGAATTTTTACAATGCCACATAAAAATAGAAATCTGAGCCACAAAAGAATGTACGAATTTCTCATAAATCCACATTTCAAAGATACTTCCTTCTATTCAAGTGGAAATATTATGACAATTCTTTTTATATCTAAGAAATTAAATTTAACGCTAGATTTAGATCTTCTTTTCTTACTTTCACAAACTTTGCAATATAAATTGTGAATTTTTCCAATACCACATGAGAATCTAAATCTAGGCCACAAAGATCTCCAAATCTTTTAGGAATTTCTTACAAATCCTCCTTCAGGAATGCTTTACTCTGTCAAGTCTAGGACAGAGTGCAAAATTCCATTTTTATTTCGAAAGAAAATTGAAATATTCTTCACTGTTATCGATGACTTAAGAGTACATCAAGCCAAGATGTAGTTTTCTTATCTCGCGATAGCGAGATGATCTGATTACGCGAGCTGGTAACGATTATCGCCTGCGTAAAACGGCAAAAGTTGTACATATAGCGGGTGGCCACGATTAACACGTTGCACCTGAAATTTGCATGCGTTTCTGGAACGTTTTTCCCTTATAGCCGAGATAATAACAGCCATTAGCGGCGTTAATTATCGGCCTTATCGCGAAATTTATCTCTTCAAGGTTGCCCATACTGGTGTCCATTACTGGGATATTACCAGGGGCCTCCACGACGCATTACCTTTCGCCTCGCTAGTTTATGAATTAGGGTTGTAACGTACCGCGTGCGGCCAATCCGCTGGACTGTGTCTGGTCACTGTTAAATAAATTTCTCTATATCCTAGCGAAAGAAGTTTCGCGATAACTCCTCCATTTTGTAAAGTTTCTACTTTTTAAAAATGGGAGAAAGAAGCTGAAAACTACAATTGTATCCTGTGAAAAAATTGAAACTTTTCATTTAGTAGTTACCTGTGAAAAAATTCCCAAACTTCACCTGTTTTCAGACGTACCCGCTTAATGTACAAATTGACCATTTGAGGTTAGGTTGAAACCACTGGAATGTCTCGTTTGTTTTGCTAGGTTAGGTGTACATATCTCTTCGTATTTTGCAAATAATCGCCATTTATTGGTCTCTTGTTATTTCAAAGACGACAAAATCTTCTAATTTTTATATTACCGAGTTGAAAATGATAGGATTCGTTTGGAAATAATTATAGCGCTCTTATTGTTTTGAATATGAGAAAATGTTAAAATTCTTCTGTTACATAATTGTAAATAGCGAATTGATTAGCGAATGATTTATTTTCAGAGAAACGTGTTAAAGAATGAAATTGTTAGTGGAACATTTCGACGTGAGTAGTGATAGTTGGAGATTAGCTGAGAGCGCTGAGAAATGATTGTTCTAGATTTAAAGTGACACAGAATTTATTTTGTCAATATTCCGGATCTTCGAGTGTCTGACGATTGTTTGTATTTGCTCCGCGATAAAAAAGTATTTTCAATCGCTTTCGTTGATACTTTGTCTGCAGAGGCGTGCAAACAACTCGTAAAAGTCATCTCAAATTGTTTGAAATAGCCTCCCTAATTATTTTCGTCTTGCAATATTGAACTTGAAAGATTAAACATTTCTTACAAAATTCTCGAAATGTATCTCCGAAAAATTAATGTATACATTATAACTTTTTACTTAGAGAATACATTTTAATTAGATACATCTTCCAGATGAGAATTTTAGTGAAAATTGAATCAATTATTTCCCAATACTCAACAACACAGTAGAATTAGGAACTAAGTTTTTTTCTAAGTGTCTCTTTATTAATGTATTTCCAAAAATTAGTGCAAATATTATACCTTCTTTCGGAGGGGAAATTATTGAAAAAAAAATTAGAACAAAGAAAACTGCGTTGATTTTAATTAGATACATCTTCCAGATGAGAATTTTAGCGAGCATCGATTCAGTTATTTTCCAATACTCGAGAACACAGTGGAATACGGAATTAAGTATTTTTAGAGTATGGCACTTTACAGTCTCAAGGTCTGGACAGGAGATTTTTAGAGCCTTGAACAGTTGAACAATTAGCGTTCCTCGTGTTTATAAACCTTCGCTGCTTGCGCTTAATATTCGTTCTTATCGACTGTTAATTGCTCTTTAATCAGTTGCTCGGAATTATTCTTCGACTGGTTTGAGAGACTGATTAACGCGTCCCCGGTTAATTTGAAGCATCACTTGTTTTAGTACACTGTACCAGATGAGTCATTGTTGTGCGACGCAGCAGCAGAGTGATCGGCAGAGAGAAGGAACCGTAGATAATTGTAAACAAAAGAAAACAATCGTTTGCATTGAAACGATTATCTTTACGATCCATTTCGTTCAAACCTTAAATTTATCGCTTCGCCAGAAAGTAATTAATCACAAAGCTGCTTTAAATGTAAAACAACGTTCCGCTGAAGTTTACTTGACTATCAAGAATTTAAAGACCCTAAATTCATAAGAGAGAAAAAACTAGATACCGATGAGTTCACGTGTAAATTTAAAAGTACCTCATCTTCTCGAGTGGCAAAATTCGCCAATCGAGAAATTAAGCAATTTCCAGAAAATTTCGGATAAATTGATTTGCAATGTTCACAGAAGCCTCGACAAACTTTTTCCAAAAGGTCACGCTCGAATTTAACCGGGGAAAAAAGTGAGAAATTTAATCGAAGCCAGACCGTGCAAACTGATTTTTTTTCCAACGAATGTACTCTTCGTTATTTGCACACTCACACTTCTTTCTATCCCGAGGAAAAAAAAGACCGCGAGATATACGTCGAACGAATAACGGCACCGAAAGCCGGCACGTTTGCATTATGTAACCGCGTTTTAAAAGCCAGTCGAGAAGGTAATTAAGCAATGTTTGCTGTGCAATTATAGGAAACGAGGTGTTTTCGATCCATTGGCGCGCACT
>NW_017100220.1:468714-481370 GCF_001263275.1 Habropoda laboriosa
CGAGGAAGCATTACGGATTCATGGCGAAAAATATAGCCACAGATAGTCCTCTGTAATCGAGCGAGCCGGAAATAAAGTTTTCGAAGAACCGCGATGTCATTAACGATCACGTTGCTTATTCAACGAACGACGTCCCGACGAATTGAAACGAATCCTTTAAATCCGTGAAATTGTTCAATCGAGAAGAAGAATTAACGGCTTCAGATACTGATAATTGCTCGTTTCGTCGAATTTATTTTGACGAAATTATGTAAGATAAACGAGAATTGGTACGGTAAGAAAAATATGAGGGAATGAATGGAACGAAAACGTGAGGTTTTTGTGCCCACGGGAGAGACAGCATTATCCAGGATTAAATTCATTGAACGAATACTGTGAATAAAACTTGCCACGAATTCTCCCTTCACGCTGCAGCGGGATTATTAAATTCAATCTAACTTGGACTATTTTAACGAAGAAATATATGTATACACAGGTATGCTCTCTTCATCGAGTGCTGCGGTATTTACTTTCTCCGCGGAGTTTCCAAACTGAATTTAATATGTCGAATTATCTCGACGAAAGTCGAATTTTCTAATTCTGAAACGATCGGATTAAAACTAATACTCCTTTGCAATATCGAAAGTTTCAAATAATTAATTTCGTTAAAGAAATAAAGTTGACGTAGCAATTTTCAAATTTTAAAACAATCGAATCAAATCTAGTACGATACAAATGACACTAGAAAATCACGTTATTGCTGTCGCTGTGTTTCTTTCATGCTCCTTTGCAATATCAAATATTTCAAATAATTGATTTCGTTAAAGAAGTAAATTTTAAAACAGTCGAATCAAATCCAGTACTATGCAAATGACACTAGAAAATTACGTTATTGTCGTCGCTGTATTTCTTTTATGCTCCTTTGCAATAACAAAAGTTTCAACTAAGTAATTCCATTAGAAAAGTAAAGACGACGAAGCAATTTTCAAACCATCGAATCAAATGTAGTACTCTACAAACGGCACTAGAAAATTACTTTACTGTTATCGCTGCATTCCTTTTATACTTTTTCACAATATCAAAAGTTTCAAATAATTTCATTAAAAAAAAAAAAAAATAAAGACGACCCAGATTTAAAAAAAGAAAAATGGTAAAATATCTCAATTACTGCAATTTCGCGATACCGTTGCAACGCACACCCTCTATATTTTGCCTCGATCAGAGCTGTTTAATCAAACGATCGAGGAACGACGACCGCGTTTAAGGAAGAAATTACAAGCTGATAAACGTCACCGGGAATGAGGGTACAAGAAAAAAGAAAACGAAAGAGAGAGAAAAGGGGGAGAGTAGGGTCGAGCGGAAGCGAGGCGAAGGAATCACGGGCAGCATCGAAAGTGGAGCAATAGTGGAGAGTTTCCGGGACGAGAGCGGACCGCGCGCGACAATCGATCGGCGGTCTAATCGATTCGATACTCCCACGCCCGTTCCAATCAGTGGCCGCACGAGTTACACAAGTCTGCCGCGGATTGGTCGATGCTCGTCGTGTGCGCTTCGTTTTCGTTTCGGCATCATCTATCGCGTTTTCCGGCAAGCCATAATTTTGCGACCGCGCTTACGCCGATATCCGCGCGAATTTATGGCCCCGATACTTTGCAACCGTCGCGAACGTGCGCACGTCACACGGAACTTCAGAAATTTGCGGGACACATTCTTCATACGAAACGTGCTTCACCGTTCTCGGTTGCATAAACTCTCCGATACACGCGAACGTGGCTATAATGGAATAAGAATATACGTTTATTTTATTTACCTGAGAAGATGAAAGTGTAGTGTATTTGTTCTTTATAGGAAAGAAATTTTACTAGTAACTTAAGTCATTGGAGCGAGAAAAGAAGCTATCGATAGAACTGAAAAGGTCTGCCAGGGCGTCGAACAATATTCATTTAGAGTAAAGTTAGTTGGAAGGTATTGTAGATTTTATACTTCGAAAACTTGTGCATAATAATTGGATAAAAGTTACATTTTTAAGTAAACTTTGAAAATATATAGTACACTGATGATTAGAATCGGTACATGTACATCGTGTGACCTTGAAGTGTAACAGATTCGAACGAGGCTATAGCTGCTATCGAGCCAAGGCGTGAAACAACAGCTTGACCCCGTTTGTAGGGTTTTACGACAGAATCGTGCGATGGGATTAAATTTTTTATGAGATAGTATGTTTCTAATGAAAGTGGTGATCTACAGGGTGGCTTGTAATAGTGTATTTTAACGTGGAGATGTGTTTGTAGTGCAAATTGTAGACGACAGTTCCTCGATAGGGAACGAAGATACGCGGAGATAAATTATATTCCTCGTTTGTCATAGTCCTCGAGTGATTTAAAGAACTACCGCTAGTATGTTATGTGCTGTCAAAAAAATGTAAGGCAACGAGTTAATGGTATGCTACCAGTCATTAGCACAGTTTCTAATGGAATAAAAAAATCTTCGAAGTGCAGAGGTAATTTGTAATTTCTAGCACTTTATCATGTGACACCTTGGAGCATGAAGATATGGTATTACTCAGGAGTTCCGATAATTGCGGAATTGAGGAATTCACAGGTTGAAAGATTCAAATATCCAAAAATTTCGATAACTCACGGCCAAAGGAATCTCGAAACTTATGTTGAAAATTCTCTCCTTGTTTCGGACGTGAGAGATGAAAATCTGAAGAATATAAAATTACTCGAAAATTCAAAAATTTCAGGAATTGCCATTTATAGAGATTTAAGGCTTCGAAGAATTTTCAATTTAAAAAATTCAAATATCTCAACATTTTCAATTTTCACTCCAAGTACCTTGTCCCCTATTCTTTCTCTACCGAATATCTTCGACAACGTATGCCATACGGTATTTCGAAACTTATGCCTCTGGATATTACACCTCTAAATTCCGTCATTGTTTCGAAGTGAAAAGTCGCGAACAGAGGAGCTCGCGTTCGCAGGGATAACGGAACAAACAGTTCGCGATAATAGGCCAGGACGACGCGGTAATAGCAGTGACGGTATTAATGGTCGATAGCAGGGAGAAGGTAACGGTACCAGTAACGCGGTGACAGACGCAGCTGGCGTAATAGGAGGCTGCAGTGACGCGCGATTATTAATTACACGCGTGCCGTCGGTTCGCGAATTTTCGTGTCGATACTTTAACGGGACACGGCGGCTCCGATGAGGCAGGAGTACCGCAAGTAGCGTCAGGATAGAATACGGGTTTAAACAGCCTGACGTTAAGTGACTGTCAGGCTGATCGAAGAGTTAGCTTCTGTTGAAAGCATGAATCCCGAATGCAGATACTTGGGATTGTTAGTTTTTACAGAGGAACGTAATGTATTGAAACGGTGGACGAGTGAAGTACCTTATTGTAACTGAGAAGATGATTTATTTTGCACTCGTCGAATTTCTTGCCAAATATTCGGTTGAGCTGATTTTTAGGTAAATAGGTAAATTCTATGTTTACAGTAGTAATTTCTTTACGATATAAGATAAGTTTTGTTGCATAACTTTGAAATTTGAAAATTCCATTTTGTCAAAAAGTTTTTCTTTAAGATCGAAATTTTCATCTCTAAATTTTGCAGATCGTCTATAATCAATTTTTTGCGACAGACTACCTTCTTCGTAAATATTAGATATTTTGTTTACTGTTTTAGTGGTGTTTCTCCCTTTCTGGTCAAATAAAAACATCAAGTGTCGGAAATCTACTCTGTTTTCTTCCATCTTCAAAATACTGTAACTCCGAGAAGAAAGTATAGACTTTCAGAAGACAGGTGAAAAAATGATATTTCAGAATGTATGCGAACCTCGTGTGTTTTCTTCGAGTTTTATTTGTTCTAACGTACTCAAACACTGTCAAATATCGGTACGAACTTTTTCTGTTCAACACGATAGATTTCATTCTAGCAAATGGACTACGCTACAGGTCGAAATTTAACACGGGAAAATTCAGAATTTTCAACATTCAGCTAATTACTCGAGAGTAATTAGAAATCTGACATTTTGTATTAGACGACCTAAAAATTCATAGTATTTCAATGCAATTTCTGCAGATTTTAAAGTTTCCTCTTTAAGAGGAATATATCTTTCCTCTCTGGTGTATTCAGGTATACTACGTAAAAAATTTCCAAATTAGAATAATTTATGGAAAATAAATTGGCACGTATTTCTTCACTTCAACAGAAGTCACCGTATACTTGAACGAAATCTGAAACCTTTCATTCTTCCAGCGTTCAAATAACCATATTCTCCTATTTTCGACGACAATTTCCTCTTATCTCCGTTTTCTCGTTCACACGAGAGTTTCCCATTGGTCGATCGAAATAATTTCAAGGCAACCGAAATGTGTTGTGTATCAGAAACGGCGACAATCGATCGTCGAAACGAATTTAAAGTGCGGAGTCGCTTTCAGCCGCATCATCGATCCCCCCTCCCACCTAGCGTCGCCGTTATTGAAGCCATACTTCTCCGCTGCGCCTCATGCTAATGAGGTTAGTATATCATAACGTCTAGAGAACGAGTGCAGGCCGGAGATAAGTCCTTTATTTATACAAGGAATTAGTATGGCCTCGGTGTGCTCGCGCGAGCGCGTACACGGGGAATGCGCTATTATTCAATGGAGCTGCGCGTATACTTACTCGCAATAAATTTCACCAGGTAATGCGTATACTTTGCCGTCGGGAGTAAATCTTCGAGGGGATACGCCCCCTTCGGGCTGCATCGAGACTGTTTTCTCGAAACGGGGCTGCTTCTGGTGAGAAATCGAGAGTTAGGCGAACCATTCGTCGTTTTGCACCGCTTCTAATGGCTGTGCATGGCAGAGTTGGTTCCTTGATTATTTCAACGTCGCGATTACCGGGAAATCTTGCGTTATGTGGGATTTGCGTTTCGCAGTCTCGAATTTTGGAGGTTCAATTGCTTAAGAACGAGGGAATAATGGATCAGTGTCTGGTTTTGTATTTAATTGTGAAGAAATGGAGAAAAGGTGAAGTCAGCTGTGTTATTGTAGGAGTAGAGAATTTTTGAAATAAGTCATTTTGAAGTTTGAATTATGCGAGATTTGCATTTTACACTCTCTAATTTTCGACCTTAAATTTCAAAAATGAAAATTTTCGAGTGCTATAATAAGTGTATTATTTTGTATTCAATTGTGAAGAAATGGCAAACAAGTGAAATTAGGTATGGCATTGTAAGTAGGATTGAGTATTGGATTTTTAAAATAACTCACAGTTTTTAATTCACGAGATAAATTTCAAAATGAAGGAATAATGGATCTGTATCTTATTTTGTATTTAATAATGAAGAAATGGCAAAAAAGTAGGAAATTTTTAAAGTAAATCATTTTGATGCTGGACTCGTGTCAGATTTGTATTTCACAGTCTCCAATTCCTGAGCTAACTTTGAAAACGAGGAAGTAACGTGTAATTTTGAATTACTGTAGCAAATAACGTCTCATTTTGTTTCTAATTTTAATTTTTAATTTTTATTTTTAATCGTAAGTTAAATCAAGATTTCTGTGCTCGCACAAGGACAGATTGACGTAAACAATTAAACTACTCAACTAAATCAACTAAAAAGACTTCCATCCGCGAGATAAAAATTAATCCGTTTAAGCGTCTCGCGGAACGATCTCAGTATCAAAGAAATTAAATTTCTCAGAAACGATAGCACGCGGGGTAAATCGAATTGGCGCGCGAATTTTTCAATGGGACCACGATTAAATTTCATCTCGAAGAATTCGTTCAATTGCCCTTTAACAATAATCCCTATTTAGCGTTCCATTAAGCATTGATTACCCTGCGAGTCCTCAAGTTATTATCAGATTTCGTCAGTTTTCATGTTTTATTGAATGGAGAACGAGCTTCCTTAATTATCCCATTAGCGAAATTATACTTAAACGGTTTCAACCAGATCGTTGAACACCGGTGTTTCGACGAACCGCGGTTTCTTATTCGCGATTGCACACGCGCGCGTAACTGGTGTCTGGCCTGTGTGTAAAACACGATGGCCGCTTTGCGTTCATTAGAAATACAATAAGGCCGACAATAGACGCCTGGGAACCTTGACCGCGGCGGTAATAGCGTTAGTGGCAACGTTTCAATGGCACAATGGAACACGGAAGACACGGCAGCAAAATTTCATACTCTTTTTTTCTCTCTTCCCTTTTCAAACGCGGATTTCCGTCTGTTTTTTTCTCCGATCTCGAAAAATCGAACGATAAATTGCTGGGTAGTACAGCGTTCCGCGGAGGTAAAAAACGCCTGGTCCTTTTCGAGTATTCACGTGGAAGTCGGTCAAGGGGTTACCAATAAAAATTGAAAGGAGTCATTGATATCCGAGAGAGAGAGAGAGAAAAAGGGGAAAACGAGTTACAATTGTTCTCGTTCAAACAAGCCTTCCTTATTGTTCTTCTCCTACTTTTTTTTTACACTACTTTAAATTTTTCTTCGCGAGAATAAATTTTGAGGACCTTTTAGCATTTTAGTTTTTTTAAATTGAATTTTAGTTTTACATTATTCTCCTCTGCTGGAAGGTAATATTTTCTTCGCTTTTCGTTCTTCGTGAAAGTATGCTTCGTAATTTTTTTTTGGTTTTGTGGAAAGTGAATTTTGAAAAATTGATGAATTTTTATCGGGTACAGTTTTCCTCGTGCCGATGCAAGCTTAATTTCGAGCAAGTGAACTTGGTGCGTGTTGTCTGACCGCGACAGGTGTAATCTACTTAGCCTGTATTGTTTACATCGCGAGGCTCTTATTGTTCAAATATCGGAACTTTTTTGTTAATTCATATTATTGTTGATCTTGTATTAGACTGTACTTATGATTCAGAAGAATTGTTCGGTTATTTTTGAAATTTTTATTGGTTTAAATACGGCGATTAACTGTTCGAAATTTTAATTGAAATTATTTAAATTCTTGGAATAGAATGGATTCGTTATTACTAAGTATCACTTTACATTATGTATTATTAATTGGAGTATGATACGGCTTTAATCGATGTGATCATGCATCATTAATGTACTAATTAAAGTACAATTGGCATTTCCATCTGTCGTATTTTCCATGCTAATGAGTCCACATGCTGTCTTTATACATGATCAATTAATTTCACTGTTACTTTGCGTCTGCTGTGCACCTTTAGCATTACCATACTGAAACAAACGATTGCATAAAACTTGATAAATTTCCATTATTTATGGAAAAATACAGAAACTAGGAAATTACACTAAACACAGTAGAGAAATATAATCCCGTGTTTAATACCTTCGAGACTCCAGGAGTACATATGTACCACCAAGTTTAAATGTAAGACTCTAAAATACTAATGGTACGAATACAAATACAAGTATCCCTGAAAAAACACAAAATTGTCGTAACTTAATAACGTCTTGAAAGGGTTAATTTTATTCAACGACTCTTCCACTTAAATCATAACTTCGAAGATAAATCACTACTCAAAATCCACCAGAAGAACTCTACAGAACGACTTAAATGAATTACAACAAAAATACGATAAAACGAGGCCATATCAAATGAAGTGTGTAAGGGAAAAACCAAAAGAGTCCAAATATAGTATGAAAATCAGATTATGATGGCTTCGTATCGGCATTGCATTTCGTAAATAATTTAAATATGACAAATCGTAAAGGGCAACAACCAACTAAGTGACAAATTACTGAAAATTTAAGAAACCGAGTACACAGTCACGCGATTGCTTAATTAAATAATTAACTTCCCAAGTAAATCAAAGCTCAATATCATCCTAATTTCAGAGGAAAGCAGCAAGATCTGAGCCGAGGTTTCAAAAATATTCTTAACAATAAACAAAGTTAAATCGAAAATACGAAAATCGCGAATTTTTCTACCTCCTCTCGTAGTATACTAAACGATAAAGGTATCCGATTTTCGCTGTTCACAAGTTTCTCCCGGAAAATTTCCGTTTTCCGACTCTGTTAGGTTCTCCCTGCGCGCCCTTCATATTGAAACACGCACGAGGGGCCAAGATACTCGAGGGACGGTAAATAATCCACGCGTGTGCCGGAGGAAACCGGGGGAAAATATGCGGCAGAAGGGGAAACCTAGCGAGTGTCCTAATCTACCACGCGCGGAATTAATGTTAGGTCTACTCTAATAGTAATCCGCCGCGGCTTCCCCCGCAACGCATATGTTGCCTTGACGTGCACACGGTAACTTTCCCCGTGCGAATAAGTAGCTGGAACGCAAGTTGGCCCCCGTACGCGATATAAACCGTCTCGTGTGACACTCTATCGTCACGAGTTTCCTCGTGAACTTTCCTGCCTGTGGAAACCGGGTCAGTATTTAGGGTCGGTGGCACGACGATCAAATTGATTAAGACGCGGAGAAAATACCGTTCACCGTTGCTCTTTTGGTATCTACGTGTGGCAGCTCGAAAGAGAATTCTCGACACGTTTCACTGCTGTTCCTTACCCGATATTCGTTCGATTTTACGATCGTTGAGGAAGACAGTTTTAGGGAGACACGATTGTTTATGGATTTAACGCCTTCACGGCCTGGAGCGTAATTATTGTTATCGGGGATTTTGGGTGTAAGCCGTGTCCGACGTTTCGCAAGCATCGTAACTCACTTCATCGGGGTTCACGAGACACAATTGCTCATTTTCCGGTTCGTTGCTTTCCAATCAGCGAACGTTTTTAATTGATCAGCTGTGCAATATTCTTCCATAAGTAACGACTTACTTTTTCTATGCCCTTCGTTTCTTCTTTTCCTGTGGAATAGTCTTGCGGAAGATCGTTTTTAACCCTCATACGCTCCTCGGCTGAAAATTCATTTCTGAATGTGTTGTAACTTCGTGCACTAGAAATTCACAGATTTAACTAACTTTCAATGAAACATAGTGTAAAAGGTTACTAACAACATTAAGCAAAATACAGAGAGGCAATGGGTAAAATCTCACCCGAGGATCTCTTGCGTAACTATTTCCGAGGAACGTACGAGGGTTGAAGACCATTTAAAGATCGTTTCTTTTGCTGACTATACACCTAAGCGTTAGTTATTTACTGTTTCAGTGCTGCATTAGGTGAGAATAGCTAAAGTATTATGAATTAATGACACTTGCTAATTCTCAGTCTTGTAAACAAAAACCTAATTATAATATTAATATTTGCTTTTAATGTAACTGTTTTTGTCATATCTTGACCAGAATCTGTGCCACGAGTCTGTCTCGTTGTTATAAGGCAAGGGGTTGAAGATACAAAATGATCGTTTACACAGATCATTTTTTGTTGAATAAAGAGTTACAAATTGATAAGAAAAATTTTCTCAGTAGTGTTTATAAATAAGTCACTTTCCATTGTTAGGTTGTGTATCGTAAGAAAATAAAAGGTATTACCGATAGGTATTTGTAAGGAAAAGTTAGAAGAAAAGCATCGAAGATAATAAGAGTGTTCGGTATAACTCGTAATAATCTTCCTTATCTGAAAGCAACGGTCGATAACAGAACAAAGACTCGCATTCCTGATGTCTGTCGATTATTTTTACAAAATAATTCTCGCATATCTTCGTATTATCTTCCATAAAACCGACAACCTCTGTACCTTTAATATCCCGTATCCCTCATACATGCAATAAAAAGCTACATAAATCGGACTTACTACTTCAACCTATTTCAATACAATAACAACAATATAATTAAACTTCAAAATTGGACTTTAAGAATACACTGTCAATGGTACAAACTGTAGAGACAAAAAGTAAGACCAAATTCCTTTAACTCCACAAAGAATAACAGCTTTCTTAAGTCTCTCTCCTTATTCTTCGTCTGACCAGATGTTTACCTATTCTACTAGCCAGCCCAGTCCAACCAAATCTACAATAATTGCACATTTTAATTTCTCACATTGCTGAAAATGTACGTAATTCATAAAATTTTGAAGACAACGTTATTGTCGTTAACTTTTGACAAATAAATTCATCTTTGTTTCTGAAAAATTAATTGAGAATTACACTTATCTCACTTTCATTCTAAAACAAAAAATCTGGCAGAAAGTTATTCTCAATTACCTGTATTACATGTTATATCTATGTATATGATTGTCATTAATTATTGAAAAAATTAATTTTCCTTGTTTCTGAAAAGTTGAGAAGTATACTTGTACCGTTTCTGACCTAACTTTATTTTTCAAAAGAAAAAATCCTTCGAAAGGTTATTCTCAGTTACCTGTGTCACCTATGACATCTATTATCGTTATTGATTTTTGAGATAAAATAGATTTCCTTGTTTTCGAAAAATTAGGTGAGAATTATACTTGTACGTTTTCTCACCTCGCTTTCTTTTCCAACAAATACGTCCCGAAACAGTTATTCTCAGTTACCTCTATCACCTGCTATCGTCATTAATCGTTGAAAAAACCTACTTTTCCTTAATTCCAAAAAGTAATTAAGCTGTTTTCGATTAAACTCTACCATCAACTGTCCCCGTTAAAAGACCCCGGAAAAATTCTTCTCAGTCATCTGCATCATCTGTTATATCTACAATTCCCGTTGGACAATGGAAATTACGCGTAACAAACGAGGATTCGTCTCTAGTGGGAATTAAAAGCGTGCCAGGAACTCGGTCTGAAAATTCACCAAATTGCTCGGTTCGCGGAGAGGGGCTTCGAGGAGCTCTCCGACGGAATTAAGACGGCTGAAACGCGGTGGATTACGCGACGCAGACTGGCTTGACGGAAATTTCACCGCTACGCGCGCACGTGTGCGTGTATACGTGTGCGTACGTTTAAAGGTGGCTTTGTTGTGTTGGAATGGCGTTTTGGATGGCGCCACCGGCTGCACGGTACCTACGGGCGGGTCCACACTAGGTCACCGGTCGATTTTCACCACATAACGTTCCAATTCGCGCTTGATATTGATCTGAGCTTTTCCGCCCACGTTACAAACTGCCTTCCGGGCTGGCGTGGCCGCGTGAGAGGGTTGAAAGCGTTCTCGCCGGCCCCAAAGGCTTCCGGGGAATTCAAGGGTGGTCAGAAATCGGGATCCGCAAGCCTTTAGGGCGACCCGGCTCGCTTTGATGCATTCTTAGCCACGAGTAATGGAGCGGAGGATGAGATGCGCCGGAGAATTCCCAGTATCTTCCGTTCTTCTCCCGTTTTTCTTCGGTTTCCTCCCGCTTCTTTTTAAATTGTTCAGCGGGAAAGTTTGGGAAATTTTCTTAACGCAGTTCGAGCAGTCTCGAATTACTCGAGAATGTGTTAGTTGAAGTTTTTGCTGTTACTCGGAAAGTTTTGGGAAATATGATATTGTGGACACTGATTATTTATCACGCTTTGGTTTCCAATAGGGAATTCTAATAAGTAATTGGCAGAAATTTCGATTTTAGTGAGAAATTTATTTGTTCGAAAGATAGTCATTATTTTCCGATGAAAATTAATCAGTTCAGGCATAATTTAGAAGCTATTATGCAAGGTTAAGTAACAGGGAATTGGCAGAAATTTGAATTTTAGTGAGAAATTTATTGCTTCCAAGGATTGAAATTTTAATAATTATCATTCTTTACTCAATTTGATAATAGGTGTACTATGCTAGCGGCAATGAAAGTGGCCTAAGTCAAAATTTGTCTATCTTTCTACTACCCTTTTCGATATGTGACAATGCGAAAACCAATTATTTTACAAAAATGATTGCACATTATTGTAATGAAAATAAATGTAACACAAAATAACCGATAAATTCGGTTATATTTAAATTTGTATTCAGAGTTAATTTAAAATAAAAATTTAATCAACTTAAATTTTCCATTTAGACACGTATGAAGAATTAAAATAAGAGAAGCTAAGAAGTTTTAATTATTATTCTATATGAAAAAAAAAAAATAAAAAGTAGATAGATACTATTTTCTCGTTGTACTTTGAGTTCATTTTTACGATCTTGTTGCGTGAAATACGATAATGCAGTATTACGGTATCGCGAAGGTTCTCGAGTGGTCTGTGACACTGGTTTCAGGAAAAGGACCCCGAGCGTGCAGTCCTATTTTTAAAGCACTCGTAACCTTAGCCTTTAAGAGGGTCAGCCTGGTTTTATGGGATCATGTATTTGCGTGGGTGTGCCATGTTTGCGTGGAAGCAGCGAAAGTGGAAATTCCGTGAAATGTCATCCATGAACAAAGTGTGTGATAAAGAATTTCACTTTCCGTGCCATTTCCCTCCGTACTTTCCCTATTTCTCTTTTTAATTCTTCTGATTCTTACGTACGAATACCAAGAGGATGATAATAATTCGTTCAAAGAATATTTCACTGAGTTATTGCAGTTTAAATCATCTCGAAATTTGTGCGTTTTATCAATTTTTTCAGAAGTTTCTTTTTACAACTTTTTTAGCGCATACTTTGAAGTAGGATAGT
The DNA here is from genome assembly GCF_001263275.1 of Habropoda laboriosa. Classification (NCBI taxonomy): domain Eukaryota; kingdom Metazoa; phylum Arthropoda; class Insecta; order Hymenoptera; family Apidae; genus Habropoda; species Habropoda laboriosa. The sequence goes on from NW_017100220.1 coordinate 481,097, forward strand.
TTTATTTTTTAATACTTGAAACGCTGTGCTTGGGAACCCTTCAGTTATCTTACTTAATTATCCTGCGACTAAAACCAAGCAACAAAGATTAAAATTTTCATTTAAAAAATCATCGAGAAAGAAAATTGTTTGTTGTTTAAGCTGGAGGTGATAATCGACAGATTGAAAGGTATTAATTTTTTTTACGCTTTGGTTGGGAATACCCAATATAAATAATGAAAATTTTACGAAAACATTTTAACAATTATTTCCAAAATTTTTATTTAAATTATCA
>NW_017100220.1:481576-498989 GCF_001263275.1 Habropoda laboriosa
TTAAACACACTGGCTTCTGAAATAAATGATTTATTATTCAACGTCCATAAAAATTGTTGTCACGTAGTGGTGTTAAGCCTAATTATTAAGTAAATTCATTTTGAATATAAAAAGATGTAAAATTCCACAAGTGAAGTTAATCACTTTGACCTTCAAACGGCTCGTATATCGACGTGGAGCTTCAGTTTACAGTCAAAGAAGCTACCCAACCCACAGAACCTCACTTCCCACACAATAAACACGTCAAACCAAAATCAAACCTCCCCACGGTCGACCTGAGACGCGCAAAACAGCCTCCAAACAAGGCCACTGTCACAACCCCCGAACATTCCGCCGTATATCCCATGCCTCCGCGTATCCCATAAAACCCTCCTCATCCCCCTATATCAGAAACCTCGCACGCGTCTCTTAAATTCGAAAAAAAAAAAAATAAACAAACTCGAACATCCCTCGCAAATCCATACCGGGCAGGGACAGAAATCGGTAATAAATCTTCGGAACGATCGATGTTATCGCGCGTATCACGCGTTCCGGATGCAAAACAGGGAAGTTCGGGTTGGAAATTATAACGGTTGGGTCCGTGTTAGATAAATCCCCGCGATACCGGGCCCACACCATCGCTCGAGGGAGGTCGATCAATCGCTCGCGCGCGAAGTAGAAGTTCGCCACGGTGTGGCTGAAGTCAGTCACGCCCCGGGTTCAACGACCTCGCGTGGCCGCGCGATTCGAAATCACCGCGGACGGAGAGGAATATTTCTGTGTGCCGTCACATCGATCGATCGGCCAGGGTCGACCGTTAAAATAGCACGCCACCCTCTTCTCTCGTCTACGTCACTAGCAACGTGTCCTTGAGAGAAATTCAACCCCCTACCGGTGTTCTACTCTAGGATAAATACGAGCATCATTTATGGCTTGTGAAGATGGTGGATGGTTTCTTGATCGAGGGGTTTCGCGTTGTCTTTTAGAGGTTCGGAGTGATTGAGGGAGAGAATGGTGCGTGGGTGTTGGAATGATTGGTTTTATTCTGTTTTAAGGGGTTGGTTTTCCCTGACCGCTCAAAAATCGTACGTTTCTTTGTGAATTTCTTCTGGGAATACGGTGAAATTAACGGGAAATTAGCTAGAATGCCTGTAATATATGTGTATATATCTAGATGTACGAAAATATTTTTTCTTACAAAATGGCGGTGTTAGAGACTGTCTCCTTGGTGGCGTCGGTAACTTCTTCAATTTTCAAATGGTTCGCTTGAAATTTTCACAGAATCTGGTTTATTAGATTATCTGGCGAAGTACGTGGGGATTTTTTGAAAATGTTTACTTTTCAACACATGGCGCACATTTGAAGTGTAAAAATCGATTTTGGTCAAACAACTTTTGTACAAAAACGTGTATAATAATAAAAGTTTTTAAGATGACACTAAAATCCTACGTTTTTCACCAGAGTGACTCTTGCGTGGTAAATAAGAGAGAAATTTTAAAGTGATGGTTCTTTTGAAAAATGTAATATATTTAGTTCCTGTTAACGAATTTGGTCCACTTTTGGTAGAATAATTAGCAAGTAATTAGCAAGTTAGGTCGTGTAATGTGAAATGTTGGATTTTTCAACGAGAAATGAGAATTTGCTTTATATTCAAACAGAAATGATACTGATTCCACGAATTATACGAACTTTAAGGTAACATGAAAAAGTTCAAGTAACCACTTGAGCCATCAATTTTAGAATGAATAGAAATCTGATATTTCATATTACACGACTTAATTAACTACTGTGTTTTTGGTCAGGTTAGTGATAAAATTGAGAAAGGACAGTTCGAAACGTGAAGTCTCTTGACACTGTTTTAACAAGTGAAATAAATGTCTTTGACTAATATCACTAGCTTTGATTCGTAGACTGAAAGTGTTAGAGTAGTTCTGATTAATAAATAACTCACAATTACATCCAACTTTTTTTCTAAAATATTTCAGACACAATATAACTGCAATTCTCACCTCCAGTAACATCTTTGAAACATTTATACGTACTTATATCATTAAAATGTTACATTCTTTGTACCAGATAACCAGAAAAGTTCGTACACCTTTTTTCCTTCGTTAAATAAACGATAAAACTGTACGAACATTTTTAATTAGCTGATACATTAATGTCTTCATCCTACCACACAAATGACAAAGTTTCACAATGAAACAGAACCTCAATGATACGAAATGAAACAAAGGAGGGAGAAAATTAGAACTAATTCAATAATCAATTTTCTTTACACATCTGTATCTAATTGTATTCGTTTTCGAGCTCCGTGAGAATCTGACACAAATTGGACTCATTCAATATACAAACACGATTTCATCCCCGTTGTCAAGCTTAAAGACCTTTATCCGCTGACTCGTCGCATGATACAATTATTCATAGAAAGGGAAACTTCGGCTCTTCCCCGTTTGTGTCGGCCTTTTAATAGAGATTGACGTATCATAAATCCACGACAACCCTCCAGCCTCTAACAGGGACCGCGAGTTAGGGTCCATTTAATCGAGCGAAGGGTGCGTATCTCGTGCAAGTTTGCCCGTACAGTATGCAAAATTCAGCCATTCCTTCGAAAAATCTTCGTTGCTGTTACTATGCAACAACTTTCCAGAAGAATATCCAGACTTCGGGTGTCACTTTAAGACAACCTTTCACGCCTCGAATACGACCTGAACTTCAAAGATTCAAGTGTTTAACGCTGGATTACACTTCGACGAGATTCGAGTACTTTTTATAGATGCATTTTACTACTTGTTTCGCCAAGATTCGAGTATTTTCTAATTGACAGTTACAGAGAAAAGAAAAATAGCCGGGAACATTATTTACATAAATTTTTATCCAAACAGTCGCAAAGAAAAATAGCTGGAAAGATTAGTATTCTGCAACAGAAAAAATTAACAATAAAGAATCAAGAAAATGAGTACTTTTAATAGTTGAATTTTACTACTTGTTTCCCTAAGATTTGTGAATTTTCCGAAAAGTATCTGAGAAAATGATTTACAAAGAAAACAGAAATGAACTTAGATTTCTATCTAAATAGTCGCAAAGAAAAGTAGCTGAAAGAATTATTTCTATACTTTCCTGCGATAGACGAAAAATTACAATAAAGAAACGAGAAAATAGTCACAGTTTTATGAAAAAATTTCTTATCAATGTGTAATTAATCCACCTGAAAAGCCTACAAACGTTTAACTCCTCTGAATCAAGCCACAGAACGTTTCTCATCTCGCATCAGCCCGAAGAGGCGATAATTCCAGCAGTCATACACGGCCAAGAGCGAAAAAAGCAAAACCGAGAGAAAATCGTAGAAAAACACAGCATTGTCGCGATAAGAACGCCACGTTTCCAGAAACACGTATGTATAATTGTTAACCCGTTACCTTTGTTATAACGTGTGTTCTCCAACGGAGGAGACAACGCACGGTATATCCCTTAACAGGCTAACAACCCCGGATGCCCTGTTTTTCCTCGGGTATTTTTCACGAGGCGTGCATGGAAAAATCAGCAGCCGGTTTATCCGGCCGTTTCCCTGTTTTCCTTGTCCCGTCTCGTGGAAAAAAGTCGGTCGTCGAGAGGGAATGTTTTCGGCGAGCGATCAATACCACACCCTCTAAGTTTCTTACTCACACCGAGCCCTCTCTTCGAGCACAATTTCCACCTCTCCCATTTCCCTCTCGCTCTCTCGTCCTTCCTTCCTTTCACCCCTTTTTCCACGTGAAATCGCGCGACGAAATCTTCGAACGACTGAAAGCCTCGAAACTTTCGAATCGTTTCGCGCTATTATTCGAAATTAGCCGTTCTCGAGGAGATCTCGAACGACCCGATTGTCTTCGAACTTTCTCGAGATCCTGGCGAGAGTCCATAAGGAACGGCGTAGTGTCTCGAGTGGGGAAGGCTGTTCGAACACTGTTCGACCGGCTGCGAAAATTACGCGATCGTTGCAGCTTTCTCGCGTTCGTCCTGAAGAGGGTAATCGGTGATTCTCCTTTACTACGGTTTCAAAGGAAGATGTTGGAGTGGAAGTTTTGGTTGGATAATGGCTGGAACAGATAGAATGTCGAGGTTCTTCGTGGTGGTTTTATGGAGACTATGGGGGAGGGGAGGAAAGGGCAATTGTCAGTTTTATCTGACGTTTCGGCCACGGTCAGTTTCGGGTAAACAGTTTTATTCTCGTGAACGGTGACGCATAGGAACTGACGGAGGAATCTAATTTCGGTGAAACGTTCGTTCGGAGACCGGTATTTTTGTCACTCCGTCTGGACTATTTCATTTGCTCGTTATGCAGGATCGTTTGTCACACCCTTCTTAGTGTTCTCGTTCAAGTGGATTGAATCATACGGTGGATCAATGACATCTTTCGTATCGAACGGAAATGATGTTTTCATTAACCGCTTAACGCTTCTTGCCCGTATTTCACGCGTGCACAATTAATCACTCTTTCATTTTCCATACTGCGTTATCCTTTCTATTATGGCAAATGCGTGAGTTACAGCATCATAGACAGTGATAAACTTGTTTCTATACGCCTGGATACTATTGAGGAACAAATAAAATTGATCATTTTTGGCACGTCAATTTGAGGAAGAATGCGAGCGTTACGGAGTTAAAGGAATTGACGTTCTTGTTGAAATACGTAGCAATGGGAACTAGCCACGTGAAATTCTTCGTGCAAAAGAAATTGGAAATTGAAACTGGGTAGATAAAATTTTTGAAATAGGAAAGAATAAATATTCCCGTTGAAATAAATACAAACAGAATGGAAAAATTCTTGAAATAAGGGAGAAAAAATAAAACTAATAAAAATACAAACTGCGTGAATGAAGTTCTTTATAGAAAAGAAATTTATACCTTCACTGAAATGGGAAGCAATAGAAACGAAACAGACGAAATTTTTTTGAATAAATAACACCCCAAATTTCTCAAATAAAATAAGAAATCGAGAAAGATATCCTCGACATGCGATATTGCAAAGATATCTTTGACCCTTTAAATTTTAAATTACCCTGCGTACAAAAATGTTGAATTTCAATTTTCCACTCAACTCAGTGGACTCTTTTTTCTGTCATATTGTCCCGAAATGAACGGCAAGAAAATTGCTCACGTGATATTACGAAAATACTCCTTGACGCTTTAAACTTTGCATAAAAATTGAGCAACTAAATTCAGTGAAATCTTGTATTTCTTCGAGATATCGACTGTCAAATGAAAGTCAAGAAGAAATTGCTCAGGTGTTAAAGAGTCTAAAAAAAGACGAGGTAATTTCTCATCTTTTTCAGCGATTGAGTTAATTGAAATTCGTACTCATATTCTTCACACGGTGAACGTACCAGCAGTGACAAGAAAAGAAAAAAGCTAGAATAGCAAAAATGAAAAGGGAAATCGGAGAAATGATGAATTTATCAACTCAGCAGCTCGAGTTGCGAAAGCAGTCTGCGAGATTCATTGAAGTCAATGGTACGATGACGCAAAGGCAAGTCAGGTTCACGAGAATCACGCGTTATCGTGCCGATCACTATTTTCCCTGGTCGAGCAGCATGACTCCGTGCGCGCGTTTCCAATGGAATTTCACTTGGAAGTCATACCGGACTGTAGCCCATTGTTCGATCGTTTTGTTGTCGTCCAGCGACGAATGTGTCGAGTCACAGCGACAATGGAGACAATAGCGAATGCTCGACGTCATCGTGCCACGAACCAGCTTTCCCTGTCTTTTCGTATTCAAATTCCAGCCTCTGGAACATCATCACGCGCTCGATGATTCTGTCGAATGGTTACAACGGTTTTCCATCTCGTGGAAAAATAATAATTTCCGGGAGGGACCAGCCACGGTTATTTCGATGAAAGTGGAGAACGCTTGTTTCACGAGTGTCGTTTGAAATCGTGACTTGGCCGTCGATAAGTGTTCGATAAAATCGTGTTTCTTTAAATGCCTCGTTTAAGAAATAAGCGAGAAAATGAGATTTTTTATATGAACCAGGACACATCGAGCATAAAATTCGTAAAGTGTTTATCCTGACGAAGATTAAACGGGAAAAATGGAAGAAAGAGGTTAGGTCGGTGTGTAATGGATACAGAGTACATTAAAGAGATTAATTTTCAGCTGTGACAACAAGGGAAATTATTCAGTATTTATTGGAGACAGTTTTGTGAAATTTCATATTTTGTTGGTCAAGTTTCTCTTCTCCTTGAAACAACGCTGACAAATTTCTCCTCTTTTGAAAGCTGCGAGTCTTGTTTGCCTTTTCTTCGGAGCAAGTTCCTCAAGTACTTCCCTCCTGTTGCGCAACCTCACGAAATTCTCTTTGTTCTCCCAATGAATTCGACGAATTTTCCCCTTGCACAAAGTCAACTTGCTTACGTTCGAGCTTTCTTTACCACAGATTCGTTAAATTTCTCTTTTTTTATTTTCATCGAGATGTAAGTTTATCAAACTGACACTAATTTCAACTTTTATTCAACTTCGTTTGTTCTGAAGTTCGTATTTTTCAGTTTAATTGGGTACTGAGAAAAGTAACGAAATATTAAATTTTCCCGCATCTCTAATGGAACTTTCACAATTTCTGTTTCTCTCATCACATCTTTACCTCCTGCACCCGAAATTTTCCAATTCTCGAAACACTATTGCGACTATTATGCTAGCCTTTTCTCACGACCCTATTTATTATACCTTCACTTCCTATCAATTTCCTTTGCTCCAAAATTTATACTTTCCAATTTTATCGCACGCCAGAAAATAAGTCTTAAGTTTTCTCATACCTCTAATGAAATTTTCACAATTTAGATTCCCCTAGATTTTCATCACACCCTCTTCAATTCTCTAATAATTTTTTTGTTAACACCCTTAATTTTCCAACTCTCGAAACACTATCATTACTATTACACTGCTCTTTTCTCATGACTCTGTTTAATTTCACTTTTATCAGCTTCCTTGCCCCAAAATTCATACTTCTCGATTCAATTTCTCACCAAAAATAAAATAATGTCTTAAATCTTCTGACATCTTAAATAAAATTTTCACAATTTCATGACATCCCCTTGAAATCTCCAAATTCTTTTCCTCTAAACACCCTCAACTCTGGACTCGAAACACTGTCATCCCTATTATACTGCTCTTTTCTCACGACTCTGTTTAGTTTCACTTGCTATCAAGAAAATTCACAGTTTTCAATTCAATTTCTGACCAAAAAAAATAATGTCGTAGATTTTCTGACGCCTTTAATCAAGTTTTCACAATCTCTGTTTCCCCTAAGTTCCACCCCATCCCCTTGAAATCTCCAAATTTTCTTCCTCTAAACACCCCTAATTCGTACACATCATCTCTTCCCTTTCAGGCGATCACCGATTTGTCGAGAGTTGCGGATTCCGCGTAACACGATCCCGGCAATTACTTCCAATATTTCGGTTCGCTCCACCGCGACCCGAGTACAACGCCATAATTGGTGACAGCCGTTGAGTTCGCACGTCTTCCCAGAACTTTTATTACCGCGGTTATTTCTGATGCTCGACCGCGTGCATCGCGCGTTGATCGTCGATGCACACACGCGCTGCACTCGATTTTTTCACGCACTCACACGGATCCTCCTACCACGCTTTCAGAGCTGTTAGCCGGTTTAAAAATTGAACCAGGTCGTTCAGCCAACTCTTCTGAGTCACGCGTCTCGTGAAATTTCGCGACAGCAAAGATTGAAGGTGGCTTGTTTCTCGACAACGATCGAGAAGTTCCATTCTTCCCGATGAATATTTTGGATAACGTGGTAGACATGTGGTTTCTTCAACGAGGAAGATTGTAGATAGTTCTACAGGACAGCTTTCGAGTGTTTTTCAAATAGAACTTGAGTATTGACTACTAGAGAAAAAAGGTGATTAAAATTTTTGATATTTTTAATTAAGTTTTATCTATCGATAGGAGAGATAACAGGAGGAAGATGGTTATTTTTCAAGAATGTTTAGAGTTGTTCAATGTGTTGGGTGATAAGGCACGATCAAATGTAAAGGATGATAGTGGAATATTACTTTCGAAGGAATTAGAGTAGCAGTTACATTTTAACCCCTTGCTTTGCAACGAGTCAGGCTCGTGGTATAGATTTTGATAAAGATGTGACCAGAACAGTTATATCAGTAACAAAGATTGACTTTAATTCTAAGTTTAATTGTAATTTTACAAGACTGAGAATAATCAAATTGTAAATAATGTTAGCTTTCCTTACTTCGCACAGTATTAAAATAATAAATAATTTACATAAATAGTCAGTAAAAGAATCATAAGTCAAGGGGTTAACAAGGAACACACAGTAGTGTTGACTGAAAGGTCTGAGTTTAATAATTTACTATAATGGAATGAAAGGCAGTGAAAGTGTTTTTCTCAGATATACCAATTCAAGGGAATCAAATGTCTAAAATACTTGAAATTCAAAAAAGAGACAAAGTCTGGGAACATTTGTCACATACTGCAGTTGGATATTGCTGGAATTACGAATAAAAATATTTAATAATCGGGAAAAGTACAGTTCACACTTCCTGTGAAAACTTGGCCACAGTTTACGTCAAATGAGAATTTACCAAGGGGATTATTACGTAAACAGTTCTGAAAAGAATGATCAATAATAAAAAAAAATACAGTGATAAGGTCGACGAGACGAGAAAGTTATGTGGGAAGTACACGATCAATCAGGAAAATGCTGTTGAAAAGCGGCCTTTCCAACAGGGTCAATCGTGGTGTGACCACGCGATATAAACATTCATGACCGACATACGCGAAACTCACGTGTACTCGTTCGAACTTTGACCCGTGAACTTCACTAATAACGCGTGACGCTCGGCTTCGTCAGTTCACGGTCAGCATCGTTGCACACTTCTGTCGTTTTTCCTTCGATCAACTTGATTTGACGTTGAACATCGCTTGAAAATGTTCGATAGTTCGTTGTCGAATTTTGTAAATTTTTATTATTACTATTGCACAGCTAAATCCCTATAATACATTATTTACGTAAAATTTAAGGTTTAAGGTGTATAATTACTATGCTAATTATTCTTTCAATGGAAGTGGTGATTTTTCGTCTGAAGAAATTAAAATTCGAATCTCGAATAGATTAGAATTCTAAGTTTAAAATTACAGTTCAATTTAAAAATTAATGGAGTAGAACCGAGTGCCTACTTTCCAAATGCAACGGATGCTTTTTCACGGAATGTTTGTTCTCTTATTGTTATTGCGGTTGTCATAACTCGACCCGTGAAAGTGAAGCAACCTTCGTAAAAAGCTATTGTCGTCTCACACGAGGTGGTACGCTAATTGTTATTTACCGATCCTACAAATCGATCGGCGGTTTCGTTAATGCAAAACAAGCGACAACCGTGTCGAATTGATTTCGCACTTCTAGGATCGCTATTGTCACTGTTCCGTCCATTGTGGTGTTCGGTGAAAGTGTTCATCGAATACGGCAATATCGCGAATCGTCAGTAAGAAGTGTTTCTTTCGATTGGTTCCATCAGTCTCGATTATGGCCTATTCACGACACAATGGCTGATTTGACGTACATCAAAGAATCGATCTCGTATATTTAAGTAGCAGAAAAGCTGATGAATTTTGCATTACACATTTTGCATCGATTTCAATTTTAACACTTTTTACACCTATGCGATTTTCGTCGTGTGTGAAACAGGCTTAAGGGATTTACGATATTTTGTAGAATAACTCGTGTGATTAATACTGTTTGAAAACATAATTTTATTCTGTTAATGAACTGGTCTGACTCTGAAGAGGAATCGATACGACAATACTATAAAGCCTTTTTCACGCGTGGAAAAGACTTAACCTACCTCACAATCTACCCTAACAGTTTCTAAAAGCGTCCTTTTCTCGTTCTATTAAAGCAATTTCACGCCTGTAGTTATTTTCCAAACATCCTCGCTAGTTTTCCTATCTGTACGAAACTCGCCGCGTGAAAAAGGCTTAACGCCTTCTTACCGGCCGAACAAAACGATCGACCTAACAAAGAACGTTCTTTCTGCTTCCAGATCGGGCAACGACGTGCAATTCGAGGCGGCGATCGAACACGGCAAAACCACGCAAGGTAACGTTGCTTTCACTTTATTTCTAACGCCGTTTAAACAATCCCCACACCGTGAAATATTAAAAGTCCATCGAATCTCTCGACGATGCACGGGAAACGATTTCGTCGTGTACACGAAAAATCAGATAAAGAATCACGCAGCGTGTTCTGCTGGGGAAACGTCTATAGTAATCGATTCCGAGGGTAAAAGCTGAAAGTTCTTTCAGCTCGGTCCACGTTACATCATAATCGCGTAGCGTAATATCGCGTAACGCTGACTCACTTCCGGCCGCTTTAGTTTAATATTCCGGCTGTGACGCACGCCTTTCGTCCATTCATCCACGTCCCATCGGTAATGCGTTCGGTAAATATTCGAAGGCCGCGAAAGTAATTCATCAATGTTAAATGATGAATCTTCGCGGAGATCAGCAGCGGAACCTTCTATGCCCTTTTCCTTTTCTCTTCTTCTTTTGTCTATCAACGACGAAAGTTTCGTCGACGAAGGATTCACATTTTTCCATCGAGCGTCTTTCTGAATGGCGTGAAGACATTCAATGTGGCCGCTCGCGTAATGAATCACGTGATAATTGATAAAATATGAACGTGACACCCAACTGCCCTTTCGTTTTTTTACTTTCCGCGTGAGACTGATCGTTGCTAGCTATTTTATGACTTTCGCGCTGTAACCATTCGTGTACCTCGGTTTGATAAATTGGGTTGGTTTTATGTTAAGTATAATTCCCGGCGAAATGCAAATATTGCTCCCAACTAGGTGATTTTAAAGGTTTTTAGTAAATGGAGGTCGGTGATTAATCAAGGAAGAAAGTTTCTTCTCGAAGCTGCTGGCAAAAAGATGTGTTACTCTCCGGAAGAGTGGATTGGTGCAGTTTAGTGTTATTTCTGAATCGGTTTTATGCTAATCCCGCGGTTTTGAAATTTGTATGCCTGCCAACGACAATGGCGTTTACTATTATATCACTTCGCCGGTGTTTACGCAAGCCCGTGCTTTCTAGTGCGATCTCATTGCATACATTAGTACATAAAGTGCATTGACGCAATAAACAATGGTAATAAAAGTCCAACGTTTGAGTTTTTTGAACGGACGCCAAATTAATCAATCATCGCACTCTCCTTGAAATGTACTCTTTAGATGTGTAAATATATCGTGGAGTCTTTCTTCAAATTTTTCCATGAATTACTGAAAAATTTGTCGAATTATTCTTAACATTTGCGAGTAATCTTTGGTGTAAAGTACGTAATTGTAGGATAAAATTATTTGCAAAAGTAGGCAAGTGAATTTTTGCTTCGCCAGTCAGCCGTGTAATAATTTCGAAAACTTCACCATAAAACGAACCGATACCCTCGAATCTATATAGTTTTACCAACATCAGCTTCCATTAGGCAAGCCTCAAGTAATTTATGGAAGAAGAAAGTATTGAACTTTTGCTATTCACACTGACTAGACTTTTATTGCATATGCATATTGCATTCAATATTCATCGCACATGACGTCTCAAAATTGGCAACAGGAGTGTATCTATGAATACCTGAAACTCTGGTAAAACATGTTTAAGATTCCCACCATCGGTGAAGGAAGAAGCTTGTTAAGACTTGAAACCATTGCAAAATTCTTATCATAAATTCAACATTAAGTTGAACATTAACATCAACTTTAGCTTTAATTTCAATACCAATTTTAGCTTTAATTTCAACTCGAAAGCAACATCAACGTCAATATAAACTCGAACTTTAACTTCAACTTAACATCAACATCCATACCAGCTTCAACTCAATGGCAACATCAATGCCAACTTCAACTTAACATCAACATCAGTACCAATATCAGGATTAATCTTGCATTAGTAAACTTCACAACTTCAACCTAACCTCAACGTTGAACCGAGACTCGGCCTCAACGCAGACTAAACTTCAAACTCGAGTACAAACCGAAAGAGAGAACCAATGATCGGTGAAACCGCTTAAAGTCGCATCCACAATTTACAACGGATCCAAAATACCAGTGTCAGAGTCCAGTCGGTGGCCACGTAAGCGCGAATCTCGCCGGAGGCGTTCGCTCGCCAAGCGTCTCGCTTCTTCCGCGTGTTTTCCTCCTCGCCGGGTGTTTTCCACTGGGCGAGATCACCCGGGGCGTCGCGTGTTCTCGAGAATTTTCCAATTTCCTCGCTAGCTTCGTATAATAAAGGCTAACGCGTGCCAGCTCGCGCGTGCGCTGATTTACTGTCGCGGCGCGAGGACGTTAGGCGGCGTTCCTCGAGTTTTCGAGCAGCAACTGAACGGTGTCGTAACGAAACGGGCATTCACGGTACATCGGGAAGAACGGCCTTGCTACATTATTAGACACCACACCGCGGAGGCATTAGGCGTGCAACAAAAGCTGCGCGCTTCTTCTTCGATCGCGCGCGGGCACCACAGATGTTGCTTGCTCGCCTTTTATACGCGCCGACGTTCGTCGTCGGGATATCGGTCGTAACCAATTGTCGTAGCCAGTGTCGATCGCTCGATTCTTAACCTCCTGCCGTAACGCTTTGTAACGAACGTTCGTTGCTTAGATGTCGTTATTGAAGCTTGGGCATTTCGAAGGAAAAGGAACGATCGATTGTTGCGTAACCGCAGACCTTCGCGTGTCGAGGATGCTTTGTCTCGATACCAGAGGCCTTGGTATGCACGGCGGAACAATGTTTCTGGTCGCGCGGCAGCGTGTTTTGCGGAACGGGAATGTGGCTCGATAATGGAGGGTCAAGTCTCACTCTACATCTGCTGGTACATGTTCAATGAGCTGTTTGCAAAAACATCCTCGTTAATTTAACTAGTTTCTCATGTTTGCAGAACTGCTCACGTCTGTGGAAAATGTATGTTTTACAGCGGAGCTTTAGTGTAAAGGGGTTAGCTGTGATGCAATTAAAAAGGGCGTTTCGGCTGCTTCAACATTTGTTACGAAATCGAACTTCTTTAGCAATTATACGCGTATCTTTGTTCAGATTCGAAGTGTACTTTGATGAACGAATGTATGTAGAAAATACAGCGAAGGTTTAGCTAAGCGTTTTAGCTACTTCGAATTTTGTTAAGGGGTGCAATTTTCTAGGAAAGTATATTCCATATTTTTTATTGAGTTCCAGTAAGTTCGCGAATCTCGCCGGAGGCGTTCGCTCGCCAAGCGTCTCGCTTCTTCCGCGTGTTTTCCTCCTCGCCGGGTGTTTTCCACTGGGCGAGATCATCCGGGGCGTCGCGTGTTCTCGAGAATTTTCCAATTTCCTCGCTCGCTTCGTATAATAAAGGCTAACGCGTGCCAGCTCGCGCGTGCGCTGATTTACTGTCGCGGCGCGAGGACGTTAGGCGGCGTTCCTCGAGTTTTCGAGCAGCAACTGAACGGTGTCGTAACGAAACGGGCATTCACGGTACATCGGGAAGAACGGCCTTGCTACATTATTAGACACCACACCGCGGAGGCATTAGGCGTGCAACAAAAGCTGCGCGCTTCTTCTTCGATCGCGCGCGGGCACCACAGATGTTGCTTGCTCGCCTTTTATACGCGTCGACGTTCGTCGTCGGGATATCGGTCGTAACCAATTGTCGTAGCCAGTGTCGATCGCTCGATTCTTAACCTCCTGCCGTAACGCTTTGTAACGAACGTTCGTTGCTTAGATGTCGTTATTGAAGCTTGGGCATTTCGAAGGAAAAGGAACGATCGATTGTTGCGTAACCGCAGACCTTCGCGTGTCGAGGATGCTTTGTCTCGATACCAGAGGCCTTGGTATGCACGGCGGAACAATGTTTCTGGTCGCGCGGCAGCGTGTTTTGCGGAACGGGAATGTGGCTCGATAATGGAGGGTCAAGTCTCACTCTACATCTGCTGGTACATGTTCAATGAGCTGTTTGCAAAAACATCCTCGTTAATTTAACTAGTTTCTCATGTTTGCAGAACTGCTCACGTCTGTGGAAAATGTATGTTTTACAGCGGAGCTTTAGTGTAAAGGGGTTAGCTGTGATGCAATTAAAAAGGGCGTTTCGGCTGCTTCAACATTTGTTACGAAATCGAACTTCTTTAGCAATTATACGCGTATCTTTGTTCAGATTCGAAGTGTACTTTGATGAACGAATGTATGTAGAAAATACAGCGAAGGTTTAGCTAAGCGTTTTAGCTACTTCGAATTTTGTTAAGGGGTGCAATTTTCTAGGAAAGTATATTCCATATTTTTTATTGAGTTCCAGTAAGTTCCTATGTATTCAGTTTCGAAGCATGCTGAACGACTAGATATAAGAAAGAACATTTTATTCGGTGAAGCTTTAGTATAAAGGGTTAGATTTAATGTAATGAAAAATGGCGTTGATTGTAGATGTTTCAAAATTTGTCGAGGATTCGAATTTTCTACGAGATTATCACCGTATCTTTATTCAGTTTGGAAGTGTACTTTTACGAACGACTGTGTATACAACAGAAAAAATATATTTCGAAGTGTCATAGAGTATTGATGATTCTATAGTATCAATCTTGACAACTGGTGCAAGCTAGGACTAGATATAAGAAAGAACATTTTATTCGGTGAAGCTTTAGTATAAAGGGTTAGAGTTAATGTAATGAAAAATGGCGTTGATTGTAGATGTTTCAAAATTTGTCGAGGATTCGAATTCTCTACGAGATTATCACCGTATCTTTATTCAGTTTGGAAGTGTACTTTTACGAACGACTGTGTATACAACAGAAAAATATATTTCGAAGTGTCATAGAGTATTGATGATTCTATAGTATCAATCTTGACAACTGGTGCAAGCTAGTTCAATCAAGACGTCGTAGGAAATTCACGAATGTAACTGGATAACCTAGAGCTACGATCAAGTAACATAGAAGCTCTTACTCTTCAAAACAATCAACAACCTACGTAGCCATACTAGCCGCGTAACCAATGAGTTTAAATAAACCACGGAACGCAAATGAACGAACAATTACTGCGTCAGAGATCGCCACTTTTAACTCATTCGAAAATACCTATCCGATGATACGTCATCGACGCTAGAAACAATAACCTATAATCAAAATCGGAAATTAACTGAAAGATGCAGCAGCTTGACCAAACAAACACTCGTATTCGACGTATTAGATAACTGTGGTATTGAATGGATTCGAATGTCACATTGGTCTCAATTGACACATAATACGCCGAAATTAATACGAAAAAATTCGGAATTTTTCAACACTGAGCGATCAATCTCGGAATGATCAGAAATTCGTCGTTTCATATTACACGACTTAATAATTTCCAGTGTTTCAAAGCAACTTCTACAGACTTCAATTTTTCTTCTTTAATATAAAAATTCCCCTAATTTCGGAGACAATTTCTAGGCATTCACATCTCTTTCTTAAAAAGGACACAGAGTTTTTTAATTAGAAATTCGACGTTTCACCTTGCACGACCTGATAAATTTCATTGAAACGAGAGTACGAATGAATTTTTCAACTGTTCACTCACTCGGTATCAGAATCGTTCGAATTATAGTTACAATTTCTCTGGTAAGACGCGCGTTAACGCGCATTCTCCGTGCGTTCCGTCACGTCCGCGAAATTTTTGCCACTGGGCCTGTAGATGGAAGTGAAAAATACGGTCTGGAGCCAGGCCAATCGGACTATTCGCAGAGCAAGTGGCATAAATAGCGTTGTTGTGCGGTGAAACGGGCGCTGCGTTGTGTATCGTGTCCGCGAGACCGTTTTCCGCGTGGAGAAGACACGGATTCACCAGACGCTCGTTTTTCGCGGAAACCTGATCCGAATCCGTGGCGAACGTCACCGTTCGCGATCGATCGCGTCACACTGCGACGTCAACGATCGCAATAACGGTCTGATGTCGCGGGAAGACGATCTCCAGAGCGTGGGAGATGCTGACGAAGTGGAATTATGAAGAGATGATCGAAACGAAATTCCTCGCGAATTCTTGAAAGAATGTGTCACGAAGATGTGCATAACAGGAGAGGAATAGAAAGTATGGAGTAATAACGTAGGTGTCATCTATCGACAACTAATTAGTTCACGCAAATAACGCGAATGAAATTTCTGACACAGTCGACTTTCTTCTAAATGACTCTTTACGTTCAAACACTTGCTACCGAGTGGACGTAGTTTTGTCAAGTCTAATTGCAATTGCGCTAGAAATGTCATGGCCACTTTTACCCCTCTGCAAGCAAGGGAACTATATCCTCTCCACTGAATAAATAATAACCGTGATAATTCGTGCTTGGCAGGGAACAACACAGGGAGCAGAGCAATTTGTCGATACTTCCTATCCGGAAGACTAGAATTTTCGTGAATAGAATGTATCACGCGAAATTTATTAGATCGAACCTGAGCCGAAGAGGTAAACTGTAATGATCAAGTATCTACGTCCGATACTTTACCCAGACGATCCTTGTGCTTTTCCCTCCTGACTAATCAACATTCTTCATTGACTTGCAATTCCCCAACGAAGCAGTTCGAATCAACAATTGCCAACAAAAGAGCCATCTTGCAGAACTCATTCCTCGGTAACGTCTCCGACAATTCACTCGAACGACCATCTTTTCTATTCCACGAGTTGATCGTGACTAGGAGCAGAACAACAGAACGGTATACAAAGACAGATCAGTATCCCATTGGTCACCAAACGATCGTCGTTAATCGTCGTTATCTTTGTCGTAAAATTTACCCTTGGGAGGGTTCGATGGGTTCCACGAAAGGCTGGGAGTATTCGCGTGGAAACGGTTTACGAGCGGTTTTCCGTGGAGCACGGTCGAAGGCCCATTCACAGCGACGCGGTCGGTCACTCGGTCGAGCATGGTATTCCTGGGGTGACACACACCGCGCTCACCGTCGCCCCGACGGAGACGAGGCCTCCTCTATTTATAAATGTGGGTCGACGTGACTGCGCAGCCGGCTCGTTTCGTCATTATTACGAGTCCGCGCGGAAACCGGGAGTCCCCTTCACCCCTCTCACCCTCTCGCTCTTTCACCCTTTGTCTCTCTCTCTCTCTGGTTATGCCTCTCTTAGGTTCTTTCCCCCTTCGTCTCTCCCTTGTTTTCTCTCTTCGTCTTTCCCGGTCTCTCCCTTGTTTTCTCCCTCTTTCTTCGTCTCTCTCGGTCTCTCCCTTGTTTTCTCTATCTCTCTTCGTCTCTCTCGGTCTCTCCCTTGTTTTCTCTCTTTCTGTGTTTGTCTCTCTCTTTTTTGCTCTGTCTCTCCCTCGCTTTCTCTCTCTTTGCCTCTCTCTGTCTTTTTCTTTGTCTCTCTCTCTCCTTCGTTTTATATCTCTTTAGCTCTCCCCCGTTTTCTCTTTTTGCTTCTCTCTTTGTCTCTCCCTCGTTTTAT
>NW_017100220.1:499029-500029 GCF_001263275.1 Habropoda laboriosa
AGCTGCGATGCACACCGCGGGAGAGTGACAGATTAATTGAGATCTCTGTGGATCGGTAATTGGCCCGACGCCTGAAATAGGCCGGTCGCTGATCGCCTCGCGACGCCACTTTCCATCTTTTGTCCCTCTGCTCGTAGATTGCCATAAAAATGGAAGTTAACTTTCCGTAAAGAATGCGAACTGATCATGCGTGATAGGTGATGCTTGGAACACGTGAGAAACAAGGTATGAACGTAGGTGAAAGGATGTTAAGTTTAACATAGAGTGCGTAAATATTCAACTGACGTCACAGTGGAAGTCATGTGCACCGTCGTGCGTCATTAAGTTGCAATGTTCAGTTGTAAAAGCAAACTATATTAAAAGTTACCAGTTGCCTTTGAATTGAGTGTGAACTAGAAGAATTTGTTGTTTCAAATTCCTTCTGCAAATATTCTTCGCGATTCGCTCTACAGCTTAGCTATCAAAAATTCTGCTCAAGATTAAAATATACAAGGTGTCTCAGTTACGTTTCATCGAAGCACTAACTTTTTAAACAGTTCGAGAGCTGGTAGAAAACACGCTGCACTTCTTCAAACCCCTGGAAAACACGTAGAAATCGACAGAGTCACGCGTGTGACAGATCAGTACCAGAAAACCTCCTTCGACAGGCGTGAAACAAACTGCTATCGCAGTCACAGCGATTAAAAAAAGAAACAAGAAGCGTGCATCGAAGGACAGGTAATTCTTGCAGTAGCAAACTCCGATCGATCGCTACTTTTTCCACGACACACCAACCGATTCACGTTCAAACCACTCGCAGCTCTAACGTCGTGCATTTCTCCTTGTTTCATTGCCTACAACTGCCATAAGGCGGTATTTACGAGGCACGTAGAAATTTGATGAAATTCTCGGACCAAATCTCCTCCTACGAAACTGGTGCAATAAAATTTCTCGAATCGAACGGTTCCTTTCTCGAGAACTCTCTTTACCGTTCCATTTATCCTTGATTTATCCACGTGAA
>NW_017100220.1:500057-500438 GCF_001263275.1 Habropoda laboriosa
ATGATTGACTTTCTAGCGAAGAGAAGGACGGGGAGTTTTTCTACGCTCGTAAACGGGAAATTGTCGATCTGTTTCGTCTCAGCTCGCAACGGGGGGACTCGTAAACGCGATTAAAAGGGATTGGCGAGGAATTCGCGCGCGGATCGCAAGGTCGATCTTTCGAGCGGCGTTGAGTTCCTCTCGAGAGGAATCGTCGCTGATCTGTTTCGTTCGTTAAGCTTGTAAAAGCTTGTTTGGAGCGACGGGAATGTATATCAATCGGCTGGCACAGCCTTCGTCGTGGAGCGGCTTCTTATTTTTAGAGAATTATTGGTCCGCCTTGTAAACAAGAAACTGGATACTCTGTTTACCTCCAACCAGGTTGCCGTGTTTCCTACGTTC
>NW_017100220.1:500468-518091 GCF_001263275.1 Habropoda laboriosa
TTTTTCCAAAATTTCACGTTTCATTGATCTCGGATTTTATACAGTTTCCCGGCTCATTAGAGGGCAAGGAAAAGTGTGTGAAATTGTCGGTTTGAATTTTATGAAAAATTTCTGTTTAATAGTGTATTTTGCTCATTTCAAATTTCACATTTGTGTGATGTGAGTATATGAAAATTCGTAATATTATTGCCAATAATTTTGGATATTTTTTTAGCTAATCCTTAATTTTAGCAGATTCTCAATTCACTAGAGAGCAAAGAAAAGTGTGTAAAATTGTTTTACCCTGAATTTTCTGAAAAATTTCTGCATGGTCTGAATAAATTACAAATTCATGCTAAATAGTGTATTTTTCTCGTTTCAAATTTTAACCTACTAACGATATTAAGTAACAGTCTGTTCGTAATTCACAGTCTTGCGCGTATCTCTTAAATCCTGACTGAAAGGTTAATGGAGAGCAAAAATAGTTATGCTTCTTAGAAACCTCATTTCTGACACGCAGGAGCATACAGCAAATAGAAACGTAAAGAAGGTAGACAAAGAAGCGAAGAAAAAAAAGTATGAAAATACAGAGCCTTTGTTTTAGACTTTATACTTGTGCGTTCTTTGTCTGGGCGGAGAGATGTTTGTTGATCCTCGTCTGCGTGGCAGTGTTTAGATCTTATTTTTGGAGGCACGTTCAAGTATGACATCGAAGGAGAATAACAAAGTTGTAAAACGTCGGGATTGTTCTCTGAATTCTTCTAGAATCACTCTAAGCGGAGTCATACTGAATGCAAAAGAAACTACGAAAATGTACCGAAACAGAAGAACTTTTCGTACAATCAGATGCTCCTTAAAAAGTATTCGAGAAAGATCCTCCTTTAAGAATGAAATAATTTAATTCGTATTTTTATATTTTCTTTTAGCGCCGCTGAATGAACGAAATCCATTATCACATCGTTGATGTCACTTCGTCATGTTTCATCTTCCACATGTAGCTTCTCTACGAGTCATCTTGCATAATGTCCTTTCGAAAAGTTCCAAAAGTGACTCACCGATCGAGATTCTTCGAAAATGAGGAAAACGCCGTGTGTTTTCGATCCGACGTCGAGACGGCGCAGAACGGAATGCGTATTCGTGACATTTGAAGGGGTGTCTTAAATTAAAACGATGGCAGAGAGGTCTGAGCTGGCAGCGGGAGCGAAAGAACGCGGCGATTGCAACATCGGCTTTTTGGCAGTGGCCGTTCGAGAACGCTCGTTCGACTCGACTTGCCACCTTTTTCTTTCTTCTTTCTACTTGTTTTTCCACAGTGTCGCCGCGATATGTACAGCTAAGCAATAGTCGATCGACGGCTAAGATGTTATTCTAATTCTCGAACTTTCAAATTTGTTAATTTTCGATCTTTCAAATTTTCAAGCTTCCAAATTCTTAATCTTTCAAATTTTCAAACTTCCAAATTTTCAAGCTTTCAAATTTTCAAACTTCGAAATTTTCAATCTTTCAAATTTTCAAGCTTCCAAATTTTCAAATTTTCAAACTTCCAAATTTTCAATCTGTCAAATTTTCAAATATTTAAATTTGCAAAATTTCAAACGCGGTATTTTTAACGTTAGTTTTTTTTTTGTTTCGAGGGCTGTCAGTGACACGAAATAGTTCGGTCGAATTTTTACGAGCGCAATGTCTTGTCCGAAATGTAAAACGAAAGAACAGTGTGCTTCTTATCTTTAGCACGAATTTACTTTGAACAGCTCAAGGACTTCGCTGAAAGAGAGGCAAAAATGGAGATCGATAAAAGTTTGTCTGATTTTTGTGGCCAGAAGTGGATGGTGTTCCTGCGAATTGGTTTTCGCGGCTGGAGAACGAAGTGCGCAAACTTTGCCTGTCAACGGTAGCACTGAAGTGCTTATGTTCGTGTTAATTCTTACGAGTTTGCTAGTTTCGACGTAAGGAGTGAGCACACATGTGAAACCAGTTTTTAAATTTATCTTTCGACAGGATTTGAAGATGTAGAATTTTCAAATTTCAAAATATTCTAACTTTCAAATTTTCAAACTGTCAAATTTTTAAACTTTCGAATTTCCAAGTTTCCACATTTTTATATATTCCAATTTTCAAACTTTCAAGTTTACGAATTATCAAATTTCCAAATTTTCTAAAATTCAAACTTTCCAACTTTCAAATTCACAACCATCCAAACTTTCAAATTTTCAAGTACTCAAACTTTCACACTTTACATTCTATATATTGTCAAACTTCCAACCTTTCAAATACTTCATTCCCGTTTCTCCCGTGTCCGTCGATTCTCCGATGCATCAAATTGAACGAACATCATAAAACAGCAACGAAAGGCACTTCTCCATACACGTACACATAAATCCCCATCACAATCGATCGAATTGCGTGGAAACAACGCTGCGAGAACAAGAAAGCGTCGCTTTATTGCAACAGATAAGCTCATTCAAGTGACTCCGCTTCCGCTAGTCTGACTACCACCGGTACCATTCTACTGCGCCCTGCGTCCCACTACGCGTCGTTCGCTTTATTGCATATCGTTAGATCTACTCGGTAATATTCCAGCGAGACAGGTTACCCCTCGAACGGTAGCACACGCTGTGGAATCAGGTGAGGTAGACTCGAGGACCTCTGGCGATTTCCGCAACAGCGTTTGGCAATCTCGTTTCAAGGGCAAGTTGAAGTTCATGATCCGTTGCTCGTGACTCCATATCTTCGAGACAGTTACTTTCGAGCCACTATGTATGTGTTATTGACTTAAGGAACGATCGATGCAAAGAAACAAACATATTATATTACTTTGTTTACATTTGTGTACGATTAAAAATAATGGTCGTTTTTAAGGAATTTTTTTGAGCAATTCTCTTCAGCAGTGGAAGATTCTTTTACGAGTTAGAAATTGCATAAATGAAATTTATTGTTCGTATCGCAATAATATTACTTATATTATGCATTATCGAGTATGTGTTCACGTGTGGTGAATATGCAATAGTCAGTGTATTAATAATGAGGTCTCTATAGTAGATGGAGAATGTAAGGAGTAATTATTGAAAAATATTTGTGGAAATAGTTTTTGTTTCAAACTATTACAAAATGAAACTGAAAATCTATAATTTGAAGTATTCGAAAATCATAGTAAGTACTAAATACTTTAAAAAAATTAACTCGTTTGGATGTGACACTGTGTCACCGAAAAGTACTTAACCTTGCATCGCCTTATACAATATTTCTAATATTATAAAAACCAATATTCCAAATATTAAAAAATCTATTATATTTTCAATATTAGAAAATCGAATATTTCAAATATTAAAAATTCTAATACTTTCAATATTAGAGAATCGAATACTTCAAATATAAAAAAATTTCAAAATTCCATCCTAACCTCAAAGTTTCTCTCAACGAAAAGTTCTACTTGCACGAATCGTCCCAGAGAACACTTGGAAGAGTTGTATGGTACGTCTATTGGCGGATTAATCGAATGAAAACATCCAAGTATATCTGCTATACAATCGAATTTATTAGACGCCCGTAAAGAGAAATTCAAGGACATGGATGGCACTGTAGAGGGAACAGCTCATAACGTAACATTGTAAATTACGCAGTCGTTACGTCGACGACGATTATGCCGTCGTGTTAAATAATCGCCGCCCACCATGGACACGCTCGTGTCCAAGGTCACTGAAACACGAGTCCCTGGACCCTTCCATAATCGAGAATTAGGAGGCGAACTAATTACAATGTCACAGGTCGGAGTACAGTGTTCAGCTGTGGCCTGAGGATCTATAGCGTCGCGACGCCTCACCGTGTCAGTTAGAATTGGGAGTTATGATTGTTCGCATTTCAGCGTTGCTACTTCATCTTCCGAACACACTTCAATATCCTCAAGATTTTAGAACGATTTTTACACGATTTGGAATCAACTAGCAGTGAGATCGTCATTTGTTGTTCTTATACTGTGAGCAATACTAGAAAAAAAGTAAAATAATTCTATTTTTCAAACGTAATTTAACGAAGTATAATATTTATGAAGAAATTTTGGTTAAACTCATTTTTTTTCTAATTGACTTCTTATTTGAAACATTTGGTACGCGGAAAGGTTTAAATAAATACCAATGACAAGAATGGAAGAAGAAAAATGAATTTTTTCATTTTAGAGGAGACTAATTTCTTCTCCTTATAGCGAGAACAGTATTAGAAAGAAAGCAAACTAGTTCTATTTTTCAAATGTGAATTAATGAAACATATTTATGAGGGAATTGCAGAGGGATAGAATAGTGTTCTCTAATTGACTTCTTGATTAAAAAAAATTTAGTACATGAGAAGGTTTGTGTGACAAAAATGGGAGAAATAAAATAGAAATTGAAAAAATAAAATAAATCTGATAAAAATTGGTATAGATGAGAATGTTTTTAATCTCAGAGAAAAATTTGCATTATTTATTCAAATATTAGTTAATGAAATGTTTACGTAAAGTGAAATAAAAATATAAAATTAAAGGCACTAAACCAAGTATTGTTACGAAATTCAATTTTTTCAAACATTTCAATCATTTTCCCGATGTGCCTTTTGCATACAAATCGAAGATATCTCACGTTTAACAAAGATTTCGATCACGTCCTTCGGAAGATACTTCTTCTCCCACAGATCCCGGAAAACCGCGAGATCTTGTCTCGAAGGAGAATCATCAAGACAATCGGGAAATTTATTTTTCAGTTTACTGCGGATTTTTTTGTTTCTGCTCGTTACATACCGTGGCACGGCGACATTTTACGTAACAGCAACCTTCCACTTTGTCCATGGATATAACATGGAAAAATTATTCGTGTCGCAAATGAGGAAGCTTATTTTAAGAATCTAATATTCTTAAAAGCTGATTGCTACTGTTCTTCGTAAAACATTTACCTTTTCAAGAACAAATTACACGCCAAGTCCATGAAAATGGAATAAACATCGAAACTGACGAATTTCACCTGCAAAATCTACTACACAAAATTCTATCCCATTCTTTGCATCGATTTTAACCCTTTTCGTGACCAATCTCACTCACTCCAACGAAAATTGATCTGAATACAGACGCAATAAGTAACGAATTTGAAAGAAGAATAATTCGATCGCGAAAGTGTTGGAAGCGAAGAGAGAAAAATTGAACCACGTCGGAAAGATTAATTTTCATTCGTCAATGACTATTTTTCAATTTCAACGGCAATGTTCAGGAAGTCAAGAAGCTAAAGCTCGCGAAAATAAACGAGGAAGAACGCGCCAGGCCATGACACCGACAGGTGCGAGAAGTTTAATCTGGCTGGCGCGCGAAATAAATCGTTTTATCACGTCGATAACGGGACGGGCCGTTTCTGCCTCTCAATAAGAATTCGCTAATCAATTCGTTGCCCGGGAATCGGTGACGTTCAGACTTTCAGGCAGAGCGCGAAAAATCATATCCAGTTGATTTTCGTGATCGCGCTCAGTTTCTCGTTTATCGTTCGTCGAGATTCGCTGGGAATATATCTCGATTTTCTCCGCTATTTTCGACATCCAGACGAAACTCGAGAGGATAAAATATTAATTAAATTGCTTCCCGATATATGGCCAAGCCTTTTGTATTTCTATTGGAAAACATTCTTTTTCTAAATATTTCTTTAAAGTTATTTAAATACTTTTCAAGTCTTCGTTTATTATTAATGACTCAGTAGGAAGATTTCAGTTTCTTTTATCCAAAATAGAAGCTCAGCAGAATGAAATATTAATTAAACTGTTTCACGAAAGATTACCAAGCCTTTTGTATTTTTATTGGAAAACTCTTCTTTTTTCTTAGTAATTCTTTGAAATTATGGAAATATTTTTGAAGTGTTCGTTTATTATTAAAGACTTAATGCACAGATTACGACCATCCTACGAGTATTTCACTTTCTTCGGATCGATCAGCATCGCCAGAAAAGAGAATTACAAATTGTTCGTCGAAAAATCGTGCGAATGAAGCGATTATCTACGCTTGATTGGCCAAAACGGTTTCACTGCTGCCGACTGACCCACTAATAATAAGACCTTGGACCGACGCGAGTATGTTGCGCGATATTTCATCGTTCGAAGGCCGATCAATCGTCGATCGATTATTGGCCAGGGTTAGGCTGACAATCGGAGTTCGCTGAAGGGGAAAACAGGGTAGCGGAGATCGATTAAACCACCTTTAGAGAAACTAAACAAATAACAGTCACAATCTCGTCGAATTTTACACTTTCCCTTTGCATAACGATGAAAAGAATCGAGTCAAATAACGCCTGTATCGTTCCTTCGTCGGCAACGATAATCTCAATTGAACATTCGCTACTTTGTTCCTCCGCTGTAGGTAAACAAATTCTCTGTTTCGTTTTTCCGGAACAATTAAGCTCGCTCTGTTCGAAGAAACGAAACGTCAAGTACGGGTGACTGAGCGATCGGATAATTGCTCCACGGAATATTTACGAGCGGGATCTTTGCGGGAGATCACGATTACACGCGCTTCTGTTTCCACGAATCTTTCGAAAGTTTTCGAGCAAATTTTTAATTACGCATATTAAGCGCCGCGTGTCGAATTTCATTCGTTATTTATAATGGTTGCGGTCGGACAGCGTGGAGTACCTTCGCTCCCTGAATATTCATTAATTGTAACGTCGAATTACAGCCGAGCAAAAGTTGATAGTTGCAAGATTACACAAGAGACGGTTGAATTTATCGGGGCTTTTACTTAATGAGCTGGTTCCCGGGATGAGCCACAAGGCTGTGGTCGAAACACCGCTGAATTATGAACGTTAAACGAGACAGAACGACTCCAACGCCGGTGTCCTGGTGAATTATTCAAAATCGCCGATGATATTATGTAAGAGTCGCGTAATGGATTTCGCTGCGATCGCACGAGCGTGGGTTGCTTTCTGATAGGTACGTGCGAATCGATAATCGCATTCCACCGTTCGATCCACCGTTCGATCCTCTGAGTAACTGTTCATTATATGTATGTATAGTACTTCTTTCACACGGTGAACTTTCGTCGATCTTCGGGAATCGAGAGGAATTCGAATCGAAAAATGCGTTGCAGGTATTCGATAAGAAAATCATTCTTTTTTTAAGTTTTGTCATTTTTATTTTCTTTGACCCTTATGTCAATAACGACAATTGTCGTCTACTTTATCGTCCAATTTTAGCAGTTTTCTGATAACAAAATTCTAAACCTGAAAACCGGATCTGGCCGGATATTTAAATCTTTCACCTGGAAGATCAAATGTTTCAAGTGAGAATTATGCGAAAGGGTACCCGGTTATTGACATAAGGGTCGAACTGTGACATAATCCCTGCAATTTTGCAGAAAAATCTTCTATTTTTCTTTCGTCGAAATAATTTTCAACTTATTTTTTCGCGTCGTTTCCATTTTCGAAATATGAATTAAGGCAAAGAAGCAGCGATGCTTATTTTATTATTCAATCGAGTGATTCTCTAACTAGCTCGGTCGCTGTTACTTCGATCTATATTCACGAGTGAATAAATTTCGAAACTCGCATGAATAACGTGAGAAATATTTTCGAAAATAAACTTGCGGAAGAAAGAAATCGGAAGAAAGAACGAAATTCTGCTTTGTCGTTGATAACGTTAAACAAACGGTAATTTGCAACGCAGTAACCTAATGACCTGCGATTTGAAGGGGTCACGTGTTCGTGCGTGATCGAAGAAATCGCGTGAAAATCACGTTAACGGAACTGACGCAAACGTTCGCGGTTGATTACGAATTTAATTAGAGCCTTCCTATTTCTCTTGCCGGCCGACGGAAATTTTTCATCCACGACGGATTCGCGTGTCTCTCCTCGATATTCGACACTCGACTTCGGCGAGACCAGCCGTCCAGTTAAGTCACGATCGTTTCGTTAAGCAATCTCGATGACTGGACAGAGAGGCGGTCATGATCAACGAAATCTTTTGTAATTTACGGTCTCTGTCTCGTTACCAGAGATAGACTCCTTCGTTTAATTTATCGATAACCGTTAAAATTGCCATTTTATAAAATGTTTTCAATTTTAAACGAAGGTTAGATTAGGTTTCTTTTTGATGAAACAAGTCAGTATCCATCTATGAAAATTGTATTAAATGTCGAAAATGAACAATTATCTTTCGTTTCAATCGCGAGAATAATCAAGGAAGCAAAAGGTTTCTAATTTGAAAGAAGACAGAAAGTTTTTCATCAAAATAAGTTATGTCGATCTATCAAAATTGTATTAGATATTGTAAGAAGTAAAGGGTGGAGAAAGATGAACAATAACCTTCCGTTTAAATCGCGAAATTGATTAGGAAATGAATAAATAATAAATAAGCGACGAAAATAAATTATGAAAGTAAATAGAACAAATTGTAAATGGATAATTTTGCGATAACTGTTGAACAGTCCCTAATTTATTTAGAATTGTTTCAAATCACGAAAACAAACGACTAATCTTGGGCTAAATTACAAATCGACTGTTTTGCGATAAGTGTTGAATTTATTTGGAATCTCATAGTCCGCGATGTTCGAATGAACTTCGTTAGCTCGTCGACACCGGAATCGTCGACTTGTTTAGGTTTCTCATATTCTTCTAGCTCGCTGTAGATAATCCTACGAAATACAGCGGTTGTTCTTGGTTAATATCGTACTTAGCCTGTGGACTGATCGTAAGAGCCTTTCTTTATCTTCCGTGTTGCGTAAATTCTACGAGCTTATTATCCGTTTCGAAATCCACGAACCGTTTGTAAATATCGTGAAACATTTCCATTCTGTGTTATTTACAATTTCACGCTGCGTTATACCTTATTTGAGGACAAACAATGTACGTCTTCCCCCCCGGCAACAACCAGCGATTTATTTGCAGACACTTTCTTTATCGGATCCTCGAATTCGAGTAACGTAAATAGGAACGAAGAATCGATTGGAAGATTTTGTATCGTTCTTTCGATAACAGTTATCCAAGCTAAATGAAGGAACATCTTGTTTGTTTTTCAACCTCTTCTTCCGACAAGATTTCCTCCCTCGACGAACAGAAATCAGTTCTTCGTGAAATTATCGATGACACATTCGAATCGAATTAAATATTGCGAACAGAGGATGAACAATTCTAACGAAACTCTCTTGACAGTGTTTTAGATCGTTATCGAATGTAGGAAGAACATGTTCCATTCATTAATTCGTTCGATATCAACGTTCATCTATTCCTTGACCGTAATTTTTTCTTTGAGGGGGATAAAAGAAAGATATCTGAGTTCTATCAAATATTCCTATCGTTATTTTCTTTATTTTTTTTTTTTTTCAATTGTAATATTCGGCGCGACTGGGTTAATGAAATTATCGTGTAAGGTACTTCGTTATAGGTATGCATAAATCTGCAGCGATTTAATGAGCAGATTCGAAACGGTCGCTGCAATTTGCATGACACAAGAAGACGTTATTAATTATCATTCGTCTGTGTCGAACGTTGTTCGCACCGTTTCGGTATATTTCCCGTTTGTTACGCAACCGTCATGCAACCGGAAAACGCAGAATAAAATTATATAATGCAATTAAGGAAAGGGAAGCGGAATCGTGACTTAACATATCAACATCCGCTCGTATTGTTTTATAAACAAATTGTACAACTCATTATTGCATAATATTACAGGTGTTTGTAATGAGCAAGTGGAAAGTGATATTTGTTACATCATTAATCCTTTAAGTAGGGGAAGATTTTCGCGTGTCTCTTGCTAGGTATATCAAAATTATCGTACTATTCCATAGTGTCTTAAATATTTCAAATAAATATTTTACGCTGTAGAATAATCATCTTTTTTATGATACTATTGGATCTGCTACTAATTCTTTATAGATTTGGAACAGCTATTTCTTTAACTGTTCAATTGTTATACTTCTTTGAAATTTCTATTCGAAATTGAACGTGACTATGAGTAGAGATTTCTTCGATTTCGAGAAAATCGAAAAGGGACATGCTGAGTACCACAGATTCATAAGTAGTCTCAGTCAGGCATGCACAGACACACGCTGGCTCTGTGTTCAACGAAGGATTCGTGGTAAAGAAAATTATGAAAATTGAAATCATCGTCGACCAGATTACGGTAAAACGTAAAAAATTCTCCTTATTCCTGGCGATTTTACAGCATCCGTTTTGCTTGCACTGCAGTATCAAGAACGACATTGTTCCTTCCTCGAATGAATGAACAAAAATGAAGGAGACTACGACGAGACTTGATTGTTTCTGATCAATGAGCTTGAATGTCCTGGCACAATCCTAGATTGTGACTGATCGTGATCTGTCCGTACCTTCGACCGCTAGTGTGAATCAGGCTGAAGTATCTATCGTAACAGCAGCGATCGACACTCGATCCACGAATTGTCGGCACCTGGTACACAGGGAAGTACATTCTGAACAGCATATGCTGCGTCTTTGGCAGCGAAAGTGTTAACCCTTTGAGTTTTTATGAATATGATATCATCCGATGATAAATGATGAATTATGAATGACAATGAAGCATTTTTTGATACATTAACGTTATACTGAAACTTAATATTTTTCAAATTATTGTTAGTATTATGCTGAAATATTAAAATAACGGCAAACTGCGCGAGACCGTCCGGAAGTGGCCAGATAAGTGCGGACTATGTAGGTGGAACGAAACGCTGAAAGTATTAGGCGTAAACAGAAATGAATTCACTCCGATTCTTGGATACAATCAAAGTTTCATTTAACCCTTTCGCTGCGGCGTATTTTAGCGCGTAACGTGGATGACTGAGGGTAAATTTCTAACCAAGGCTGCAAAGTTTGTTATTTTTGCTCTTATCGTTTTAAAATTCGGTTTATTAAATCAAAGTGGAAGTGCGTGAAGGATAAAATTAAGCACGAAATTAAGGTGCAAGTGCATCAAAAGGCCCAATTTTCCAAGCCCCTATAGAAAGGGTTAAAAAGGATGAAAACAGATCGAAATAATTTCCATCATTGTCGATGACCTTTTGCCATTTTTCTGCGAATACCATCCCGATAGAAACTCACTGGCGTTGAATCAGTTATGTGAATCCAGCCGGAAAGAATCTCACAACCCTTTGCACTCTTGTGTCATTAAAATTGCACCAATTTTATAAATCGGAGCGAAAAGGGTCAAAAGGGTTAAGATTCCACGAAAAAGACAAATCGGAAAAACACTTTATTACATAAATATACAGCACTTTGCAAAGGAGGAGCTAGTTAGACGAAGTCAGAATCTCCTTCACATCTTGGCTGCTCATGAATGGCAAGGCTGAATCTCGCTCGAGGCACGACCCGTGCCAGTGCGTACGGCCGACACGCACGTGCGTGGCCGTGTGTATACGAGCTGTTATCGAGTCCGACGCTGCAACGCCGGCATTGCATTTAACGTCGTGGCATTGCGCTGTACTTGGCCGGGCCACGCAATCGCGGCATTATGTAATCGCTATGGATGGGATCAACAGTATTGCGAGTCGAATCGAAAGCATCTACGACACGACTGAATTTTTCACGAGAATCGATACTACGATATAGGATTCCTGGTTTTCCTGTAAAAATTTAGCGAACGTAAGGGGATAACCTTTCGAATCGGTATCATAGGTGTGAAATGCTGGAGAATTGAATAATTCCTTAAGTTCCCTTCGAAAGTTTTATTTCTCTTTTACAATTCCTCGTGAAAAATCGGAGAGGATTTTTATTTAATGTTTATTTCTATTTCAATTCGTTTTCGAATTATTCTAATTATTAGTTTTCCAACGCGAAAAATCGGAGAAAATTCTTATGTAATATTACTTTTCTCTGTCTCAATTCGTTCTCGAATTATTCTAATTAATAGTTTTCCAACGCGAAAAATCGGAGAAAATTCTTATTTAATATTACTTTTCTCTGTCTCAATTCGTTCTCGAATTATTCTAATTAATAGTTTTCCAACGCGAAAAATCGGAGAAAATTCTTATTTAATATTACTTTTCTCTGTCTCAATTCGTTCTCGAATTATTCTAATTAACAGTCTTTGAGCCTCCTAGAGTGTTTTTACCCTCTAAACATGAATATCGGGAGTGAAAAATTCTTTTCAAAAATTAGAGAAGATTCTTATTTAATATTATTCCATATCTCAATTCGTTCTCGAATTATTCTAATTAATTCAATTTTTCAGCCCTCTAAAGTGTTTTTATCACCTAAACACAAATATCAGGAGATTAAAAAAAAGAGTGTATTCAATAGCTTCGAATTCTCTAGCTACAAACAAAATTTTATAAAAATCAGCAGGACGGTATTGTTAATATCACGAGTGTTAGAATTGTTATATAAAGTTATCAAAGTATTCGTCATGTTCTCCATCATTTTATTAGCGATAATGTAGAACCATAACGTAGTTGTGACATGCAGTTGCACTAGCATGAAAGATGACTCGAGTGACTGGGGACTTGTGCAATTTGGTTCGTGTAAACTCGAGGTTGTCTCGAAGGTTGACAGACGGGAATTAACCGAGAGAGCGATTCACTCTTTTCTTGTTTAAAAGCCTCGTGTATAGTTTGCTAGATTATTTTGGTGTAGCGGTTGATTTATTTAATGAGATTGTTAACCATGAACTTCTCTGACACTTCACTTTTTATCCGATACTTCGAAACTTAACAGATTTAAATTAAAAAGAAATTTATCTTGTAGCTACTAAATTACAAAGAAAATTAAATTATACACACTCTACCATGTGCACACGTTATCAACTGAACAAACTGCAGTTAAATAAATGTTTAAGTTTGCTAAGTGGATTTGTAGAAAAATTGGTAAAGAAACTCGTGCTAGGAAAATTAGTGAAAAAATGGTTCGTTTCAAAATTATTTTTAATAGCATGTAAGAATAAAATATTCGTTGGGAGTGATAATTTAATATTTAAAATCTTTTCTTATTTTAACAAAGTAAAATAATTGAATTTAGTGACAAATAAATAAAATCTATGAAATCAACGTGTTAAATACTTTCTTAAAATCTTAATTAAAAATCTTAATACACCTTTGAGTATTAGGTACTCTGTTCATATTATATTCACAATAAAGCAATCAATCATATTGAGTATTACTCTTTTCATACGAAATTTGCACAATTCAAAATTACCTGCAAAAACCCCTCATTTTTACACTCTTTAAGCACCACAAATCACTGAAGTATCCTCATATCCCCATTCCCCAATGAAATATGAATTCTTCGTAAATCATTTCCATCTGAAGGTTGATCCCGTTGCTATCAGCCGCCGTTTCCCTATCCTTATCACATTCAAAATTCATCACGCGGACGTGGCACACGGAAAACGATTTTCCTCCAGCGAGAAGGAAGTCGCGCAAGGTCCCTGTAACACGAGCACCAGGTAAATACTGTGGATCGACTCTGGTAAACACGACCGTGAAAATAACCACGTGCAATGATATGCACATTTTCCACTATGATTGCAGAGTCGTTACGAAATCGTGAACGCGTTTCGTGCACCGTTGACATTTCGAGAAGTTCAAGAACGGTCCGCGCGAGCGAAATGGAAAAATTTCTCCCTACCTTGCTTCTTGACAGCGATCGAGTGAAATATCGAACGATGCTAGGTGCAGATCTGTTATGCAAATCTTCGATTCTCTAACGAGCGGAGGACACGAAGAATTGAAGTTTTGCAACATTCCCGGATCGTCGCGATGTAGAAATACCTGTTGATGTGTTACTGACCACGCGCCTCGAACACCATTCGATACTTTTCTTAATTCCGCTTGTGAATGAGCTGATGATGAGGAAAGCCTCTCTGGAATACCGTTTGATATTTGTCATATTAATAGACGTTGTGTGGGGAAATATCTCGCAGGTATGAATGAAAGGTGGTCCTGGCATTTTGCAAGGTTATGATCCAGTGAAAGTAGAGATATCTTAATATCTACTGTCTAACAGTGTCAGGTGTTCTCGAGAGAGATTAGAAAATTTCGCTAAATTTAGCTCGAAACGAAATCTTTCTTAATCGTATGATTAATGAAAGATTTCTAATTAAAACAGGCGTTGATTTGGAGATTCTTGATTATTGTAATATAGGAGATTTCTAATCAAAATTTGCATGGATTTGAAGGTTTGCAAATTATTGTAATGTGGAACAACATTAGTAAATAGAATTTACTGCAAATTTATCGTAGATATACACTACCGGCCAAAAGTTTGGAATCACCTCCCACTTGTCATCGATATTAAATTTGCTAACTTTTTATAGATTTCAAGTTTATCTCAATTCTACATTTATCAATTTGTCTCATATCGATTGATTCGAACGATAAAAAATTCTCAAAGTCGCTGACTTTTTTCTCGAAATTTTTGTGTAAATTGCAATGCTCGGTGATTCCAAACTTTTGGCCGGTAGTGTAGATCGAATAAATTTTCATTCTTTTGGGGATTGTCGATTACTGTAGTGTAGCACAATCTTGGTAAATAAAATTTATTGCAAATATATCGGTATAGTTAAATAAATCGTGGTTTGAAGTATCTAAATAGAGGTTAGGTTATCTTTTCTCCAGAAACTAGTTAACCGATTCTCGAGTCACGGGCAAATATTTCCCGTCAGAAAATCGAGCGTTCGAAGGCAGAAAGGAACGGAACGGAGCGTCGATCGTTGGATCTTATTGAAAGGCGAGGAACTGTGAGGCCAGAGGAAATATTAATGAGGAAGAAATACCGCTTCCCCGTGGCGTAATTAGCAACATAAAGGCACCAGCGACAGAAAACAGCCGGGACGGTAGAGAGGCAGCAAAAACACAGAGAAGTACGACCAAAGTCGACTTCTCCATTCTATTGCACGCGTGCTCGCCGATGTGTTCCAGAAAAATCGCCATTTGCAATTTAAACGGGTCTATTGGTTCGTTTCAACGTGTGACGTCTGACGTTTCGTCAAACGAACAAGATGCCCTGAAATGAAACGGTAAAGTCGTTGAAGACTGATGGACAGATTTATCGTTGCTAAATTTAGATAAATTGTGAAAATATCTTTTTCCTTTCTGAGAATTAGAGTTACTTTCTTTTCAAACTGAGGACGAAATATACAGTCGAACCGCTAAAATCTCAAAGTGATTTCTAACTCCATAAAAAGAAAGTGGAGAAAGTTGATAAATTTGAAAAAGCAATGTACATAAATTTACAAATTTTCTCTATTATATGTTCGATAGAGTTAGTCACTTTGGTTTCTGAGCGAATCAATCCTGGATTTGATCTTCCATTCGGAAAGCAAGATAAAGTACAGGAATTGGTGCATTTAAAAATGAGTAAATTTAAGAAAAATAGCGCACATAAATTTAGAAATTTGTTTACTTCTTCTTCAACGCAGTTGGTCATTTTGTAAATTTGCGAATTTAGAAAAAATAGTGTACATAAATTTAGAAATTTGTTTACTTTCTCTTCAATGCAGTTGGCCATTTTGATTTTTGAGTAGCTCGATTACAAAATACAATAAATTATTTATTCACGATGCTTCAACGCATTATCTAATATCATAACAGAACAACAAACACCTATCTTTAACATATACGTATAATCAATCAAAAAAAAATCACAATAAGATTAGGAATCGTAAAGATTAGTCGATGGAGAACAATGGACGACCCATTCTGCACGCGTTAAAGGTCTCGCGATGACCGTGGCCGAGCAAAAGCGAACGACTCGTGTGATGCGTGCACGCGCTCAATTTGCTTGAAAATTTTACGATCGGTCGTATTGCGTCAGAAGACGCGATACGCGCACAAAAATCGGTGAAATAAAGACCTTCGTCTCTGGAAACTCGGACACCGACTCCGAAGGTCCTTCTACTCGTGAGAGAAATTGATTCTTCGTCGTTTATGATCAATGATCTTTTATGGACGTTCATTTTCCCCGAGAATTTCCTTCGATATTGTGCTTTCATTCGGTATTGCTGTAACAGTTCCGTTTTACGGTTACAAAGTCCAGTCGAAATGAGTTGTTAGTTCGTGGATGTGAAGTCTGTCTTCGACATACTTATATGTAGCGTTTTGTAATACTCGCGTCGTTTCATTCTCTTATTGCCATTGTTTCACGAGTTAACACGTTTCTTCTTCTTTCTCTTTTAGTCGTTTCACGACAAATCCATCACTGCCTCGATTCTTATCCGATTTAATTCACTTTTCTCATTTCTGTGTATGCGTCTTCTGAATCGCCCGCCATTTTCGATTAAGTAATACTTCGTGAGGAGTGTTGATGTGTTTGTGCTTGTGATTGAACCCGTGCAAACGAAATATTAGGAAATTTCCTTTCTTTAATTTGTTTTTTTTTTTACCAAAAATTGATTCAGAAGATTATTTAAAGTGATACTGTTTGTAGTTTATTTGTAATTGCGTTTGAACTCGCGTAAACTAAATATTTGCAAATTTTCTCTCTGTAATATGTACCTATTTTTCTTATTAAAAATTAGTTGAGAGAATTATTTAACGTGATACATTATGTAGTTTATTTTTCTATAAGTCTTCTTTTCTGTAAAATACTTTTTATCTATTTTTCTACAAGATGAAGTATTTTTTTCTTTTTTTACTACAGTTTAAGTACAGAGATTTTGTCTGGTAATCGTTAATGTAACAGAAGTGAGGTAATTTCTCGAAATTTAGCGATAGTTATTACCTCGAACGTGGCGCTAGGTGGCAAAGTGGCGGCGAATTTAAATTGCAGATTTTACGAACTATTTTCGACATTTACATCGCAATCGTCGCACAGTAGACACTTTACCGGAGTATTAGCGATTCAGGGTCGTTCTAGAAAATGAACGAAGGGGAAGGTCCATGTGTTCAAGCCGCGAAACGATATTCGTCATGTTTAAACGACAATGGCATATTTTCCTGCAGCGAATAATTATTCGCCTGACATGTGCTGTGTTTACCATTCGAAATACCATTTCGTTCACGGTTGCACGACTTGTTACGAAACGGACTGTTAAGGAAAACGAATATCGAACGTGGCACGTTGTTGTGACTTTTTGGCGGTCGATTATGCATAACGCTCGCACGTTCCCCATGGAAAATCGTGCTTACGTAAAAGGGAGCGAAAAAATGTAGATTGTGGACTAGGAATTCCTTGCATACTCGAAGAAATACAGTAGCGTTCAAAAGTTGCCAAAAGAAAACTGAAATAAGTTGCGAAAAATTCAAAAATTCGATATAAATTAGGATGATTTAAATTTGAACCTTCTACCGTGTGATCATATTGCTAGGAAAAATTTTTGTTTGCTTCTAAAGCAACTTATTTCTTCAAAGAAGATATCTAAAAAGGTGAACTTATGTATTGCAAATGAATTTAGTGTAAATTAGGATGATTTAAATTTGAACCTTCTGCAGTGTCAAAATTATGAGGAATACGAGCAGATCTGACTACAATTTTTGAGTTAAAAAAAGATGTCTAAAAAATAGAACTTATTAAATGAAGTAAAAAAATAAAAGAAATAGGCACATAGCATGCACCTCCAATGTCACGTGGTATTATATATACAGTGTTCAAAAATGTTTAAACTATTCACATTTACTAAAGCAACTACAAAAATACGCAATTGCAACTGTTTCCTCGACTTATTAACCCTAGAAAACCTAGGTTGTTGGAAAGTGTAATCCCAA
>NW_017100220.1:518244-530668 GCF_001263275.1 Habropoda laboriosa
AAAAGAATTAAAAACGATGTCCAATTTAAATTTTAAGAAAATTTAGATCAATTTTAATAAAGAAAAATGTCTTTACAATCGTTAAATATAACTATTTTCTGGTACAAAAGCATGTTATCGACGACCTACATAAATTATTTTATGAAAGGAATTCAAGTTTTATACTTTATGGACATTCCTCGATCATCCCTTAGACTTCCTATGATTAACAGCTACCGAAGAACAAATGTCAACGTTCAACTATGCAGAAACTTGTGCACTCCACTGTATACCGTCTCGTTTCTTGCCTTGCCGTCATGTACTTACTCTGTGTGGCGTTACCGCGTCGCGACGCGCGTTCCCGAGGACATTCTTTCGCATGTTTTTAGCCCGCGAGCCGTAGAAAGCGGAGAATAGGAAGACCACGCGCGAGCGCCGCCTTTCCCGATAGATTTATGTAACGCGTGACAGCCAAGTCGCGAAGAAAACAGCCTCGAAAGCGTTTTATGTAACGGTAAAAATGTCGATTATGACAGCGATGAATTCACGCCTGCTGCGTCACGCTGTCGCACTATCTCGCAGATGTGTCTGACGAGACTTCTACCCTCGCTGGATCGATTTATTGTCCCAACGTGGCATTTTCATATCAACAGTGTACACTTCTGGTCGAAACTAACAACTAACGTGACATCCTGATGGCGTGTTTCACGTTAAAGATCTTTAATCTTTCATTCCGCCATTTTTAACCCTTTGTAAACGGAGGACTATATGCCATGTTATTTGTATAACACATAATTAGGTCACTACTTCAGTTTTTTGTTTTTTTTTTTCAAACTAAATTATATCAAAATTTCATTTTCGATTACACGAGTTCATGATCACTCCGATTATTTTTATTGCTTAAAATTGTGAGTTTATCGGTTGCGTTCATGGTGTTTTTTGAACGCGTTTATGAGTCCATCGTCCTCGAAGGGTTTAAACGCTGTTTATAGCTGTTCTAATTTTCAATATAAATTGAAGTTGGAAAATTCTACGAGATTATTGTTTCGAACTTTTGAATCGGGATCCAGAAATCGATAAGAAAATTCATGTTCTAATAAGTGTAGGATTGATAATGTCAGTTCTTTTACTTTGTAAATACAGAGTGCTTAAAAAAGTGTGAAAAGTTCTCTTCTCTTTGGAAATGTGATTGCAACAATACTATTGCACAAAAGTTACTTCCATGCAGGTGTTGACATTTTTTGAAACACTGTAGGATATATTCTCGCGGGTTGCGCAGTCGACATACCGCTCGATGTTAGCCGACAGGCGAACAGGTGTACATGTCATTTATTTAGTTAGAACGGAATGTTAAGACGCAAACGTTGAAGAGCCGACGTTTCACTTCTAGTTTGCGTGGATTAATTTTAAATAGCGCTGAAGGTGGCCAAAAATTGGTCTATGTTAGAGCAGGAAGTTGGAAAAGATTTTGGCTGAGTAACTACTCACATCTTGAACTTAATCATCTTTAATATCTACTTCTTATTGGAACAAAATACTGAAATTCTCCACAAGTGTCAGTCCGCAAGGAATCTAAACCTGACACTTGTAGAGTCAGGGACTACAACATACCGCTCGATGTTAGCCGACAGGCGAACAGGTGTACATGTCATTTATTTAGTCAGAACGGAATGTTAAGACGCAAACGTTGAAGAGCCGACGTTTCACTTCTAGTTTGCGTGGATTAATTTTAGATAGCGCTGAAGGTGGCCAAAAATTGGTCTATGTTAGAGCAGGAAGTTGGAAAAGATTTTGGTCTGAGTAACTACTCACATCTTGAACTTAATCATCTTTAATATTCACTTCTTATTGGAACAAAATACTGTAAATTCTCCACAAGTGTCAGTCCGCAAGGAATCTAAACCTGACACTTGTAGAGTCAGGGACTACGTTTTCGAGCCTCGCGCTCGCCTTTGTAGTTTGCCGAACGTAGACAAGGACAGCGAATAAAAGATAAGGATGAAACGTGAGTCAAGGGAACCAAGCGATTTAAATACCAACTTTTTTAATTTTACGTTTTTTTATCCCGAAATTTTTCTGATGAAAATGATATGAAATACGATATAATTTGAACAACATTTACTTATTAACACGTTCATTGTCACGCCAGATATTTCACTGTATTGAGATAAAACAGACGCCCTGTATTACATTACATAGAGTCGGCCTACCGTTTGACTGCCAGTTGGAGAATTGGCCTGCCGTTTGACTGACACTTGTAGAATCGGCCCTACATTTGACTGACACTTGTAGAATCGGCCCTACATTTGACTGACACTTGTAGAATCGGCCCTACATTTGACTGACACTTGTAGAATCGGCCCTACATTTGACTGACACTTGTAGAATCGGCCCTACATTTGACTGACACTTGTAGAA
This sequence comes from Habropoda laboriosa, assembly GCF_001263275.1. NCBI lineage: Eukaryota > Metazoa > Arthropoda > Insecta > Hymenoptera > Apidae > Habropoda > Habropoda laboriosa. The sequence continues at coordinate 520,642 of NW_017100220.1, forward strand.
TCGGCCCTACATTTGACTGACACTTGTAGAATCGGCCCTACATTTGACTGACACTTGTAGAATCGGCCCTACATTTGACTGACACTTGTAGAATCGGCCCTACATTTGACTGACACTTGTAGAATCCAAACTGACTGACACTTGTAGAGAATTTACTGTATTGTAAATACCATTTAAGTTTTAAAAATGTTTTAAATTTTCCACCGTAAGGGCGTAATAAATTATTCACGTACTTATTACACACTATCAATCCTTCAAAATCTGAATTCCCAATAGACGATTGTCACTCTTCTTTGAGAAATCTAACATTTCATAATACACGACCTACTAAATCGTTCATATTTCTATTATACACTATCAACCTTCTATTATACAATCCAAATTCGCCAAAAGTCAACGATTTTCACTCCTCTTCGAAGAATCTCATATTTCATATTACAGCACACGATCTAATAAATCATTCCTACTCTTATTGCACGCATCCTTTTAAACTCCAAATTCGTCAAAAAATTCCCAACACACGATTTTTACTCCTCCTTAACAAATTTCAGATTTCATATTACACGATCTAATAAATCATTCCAACTCCCATCACGCAACTATCGATCTTCCTAAAATGAAAACTGACCAAGAAAGGAATTTCCAAATCTTCATCCACCCGATCTTCTGCAAACCACTTCAACAAATCCCCCATGTCCCGCAAACAAAAGCGACCGGCGCGTCGTGTCTGACTTTCACACGCCTGATACCACTTTCCACGTCAGCGGGAGCAAGTGGAATCGGAGAAACGGCAAAGACGAGCATGAACAGCAGCAGTAGCAGTAAAGAGAAGAAGCGGCGCTGGCGGTGAGGAGGAAAGCACGACACTCGAGCGCGGAACCCGAGACCTTGAGTGCGTGTACTCGGTACGTCCCTGAGCCGCAAACAGGAACACGACGATTATCCGGCAAATGAATGAAATCGAGTGAACCGGTTCACTCGCGTACGTACGCGCGCATGCTGCCTCCGCTCGCTCCGGTTCGCTGCGGATCCGCCTTAAACCAGATCCACTTCTTCGTGAATGGCCGTGCACGCCGTGGCAGGCTCGTGCTCCGCCATCGAATTACGCGCCGGAGTTAACCGGCTGTCGTACGATCATTAATCTGGCTGGTCACGTGGCGTCCGCCGCGTCTTATTAGCTCGATGCTGCGACGCGTGGCGTACGACTACCGAATGAAAAGTTGCTGTTTCATCGCTCCGAGTCGAATCCATGTTGGTCGCGGGGCTGACGGGGGAACGGAAGATTTTCAGACGGCACGCCTCGTGTGTGCGGAGAATTTTCAAGTAGTCGAATTTTGTTTCTTTTCTTTTAGATTTTGTTCCCTTCGGAAGGGATGTAGCGGTCGTTACGGCTGAATGTGATTGGATTAAATTTGAAATATTTTGGGGGGATGTAAGAGTGTAGACGAGAGTGTGAAGTTTTCTTTCAGTATCACGATTCTTTGAGGAATTTTGGAAGACTTAAAATTGGAAATTTATTCGGGACGGAAAAATGTAGGAAATCGTTAGTTTGAGATTACTCGTCTCATAGGCGAGTACATTTTTGGGAAAATATAGTTCATCGTTAATTTGAGACTTAGGCGAGTCTGAATTTTTGGGAGAATTTTGGAAACACTAGCGTTTGAGTATATTGAAAAAATAATCTTAATCTTTTATGTAACATTATAAATATATTTTCTTATAAAGATCGTCGAAACTCTGAACGAAGAAACAAAATAGATGTATTAGATTTCTTTTATTACGCAGCGATTTAACTCTAGCCGCACATTTTCTTTAAAAAACGACAATATAAATGAAACTACGTGATATTTAATATTTATACAAAATTTATAATAAGCATAAGTGGTAGGAGAGAAATGCAAACGGTTTCAGTGAATTTCGAAATGTGTTAATGTGTAAACCTAGTGTTAACAGATAAAATTGCCAAGTATGAAACACCACACATCTCTAGTAACGTCTTAAAAACAGATATCTACAATTCAGCTGCATTATTTTCCTTCTAAATTCGACAACAACTTTCTGTGTTGAGATTTTGCATAGTAAATAACGCAACTTGATCAATTTTGTAAAATTTAAGAAGGCGCCACCTGTTGGTTGGTTTAAAGGCACAACACGATACGTGAAGCTAATCAAAATCCACAATCATGATAACACGAAAGGGAATAAAAACTGTGCTTCTGAAGATTAACTGAAATTATCTAACTTGAAACAAATATCGAAGGTTTAGATAAGTGTCACGATTTTCTAGAAAATAGGTCTGATTTACAAATATCAAACACGACACGTTTCGTTAAACTACCTTTTTTTCTCTCGAAAACGAGGAAGCCTATCGTTACCTTGTCGAAATACGCAGTTTGCGCAAATCGAGATACGCCACGAGTTCGGCATTAAACGAGAGTAATCGAGTTCCGTATTCAAATGATGCCTTAATTATAACTCCGGCGAGGATTACGTGTAAACATTTCGATTAACCCGAATTTGGATTAACCCAAGCGAATTGAATAATTGAGTACTGTATAATTACTTTGTCTCGGGAGGATGAGATCACGATTGGTTCTGCGTCGGACAGTCTGAAGGAGTAGCTCTGTAACGAGTACACGCGAGCAAAATCTTCCAATAAGTCACGCTTTTATTTAGCACGAGCATCATGCTCTCACAATGAAATTCTTCATAATAAACCGCTTCGTGAACCCCGGGCGATAATGATATGAAATCGACGGTATAAATAGCAGAAATCGTCGATTTTTCCCAGCGAAACCTCTCTACGTTCTCCGTTTTAAAACGTTCCATCGCGGTATTACATAACTCATGCACGCTAATGTCTCTCCCGTGATTTACATTCGTAACAAGTGCATATCACGTAGCTCAAGGAAACGGTGAAAAGTTTCACTCCTCGCTCCGCCAGGTAAAAATCGGATGTTAACGTTCTGAATTCAATTTCACATCGATAAAACTCTCGAGCCTGGAATTCTCTCAGCGTGCGTTGTTCAATCTTCGATATTCCGTGTAGCTTGCAATTCCACGCGTATATTACGCAGCGTTTAACTCTTAATTAATTGCATAGCACTTTAATAAATAAGCGGCATACAGTTCACGAACGTCCGCCGGATGAATTCTTAATTACTATTACAAAACACAGCGCGCCTTATTAAGCGCAGGTGTGTAACGTAGTACGGAGTTCTCCGATCGATGTGAAATCAAGCGGTGTCGGAGTGAACGGGGGGAAAGTCGAAATTGTTTTCCCCGCTGCTGGAAAACACCGGACTTTTGATACGCACGCGTGCACGTGCACGGCTGTTCGTGACATGCAATTTCACGGTCGTGGTCGGCGTGTGTGGGTCGCTGATAAGAGGCGGAGCGCTATCGCTGCCGGTCTCCGCGCGCTTATCGCGGCAAAAAAAAAAAAAAGAACGGCCCGACGAATGACTCAATTCTGCATTTTTTTCTGCATTCGCGAGAGTTCTTTCGCGTCGCTAAGCACATCGACTCCCTCGGTTTCAGCGAATAAGTTCCAAGCTAGCGTTCCAATTTATATCCACTGTCGATCGTTGAATCGAATTAAATGGAACGATAGGATTAAAAATATTGGACGATTTTTTGTTTGACGATGATTAGCGTCGATTCTGAACGAAAGGCATCGATCAAATTGGATCAATTGAATCCATACAATGAAACCATTTCTACCGATAAGATACGCGTATCGATCAACGACGCCGATGAACACCGGTCTTATATACTGGGGGTCCGGTAAATCGTAGTGAAAATGACAAACAGGTGATTCTTTATGGAAATAATAAATGCAAAATGCAGAAGAAAGTGGTTTGATTGATTGTCTAATTTCTGAGATGAGTAACTTTGAACGTTAAGCAATTGCTTTTGTTCTATACAAGGTGTCCGGTAAATATTAGTGGAAATAAAAGAGAGGCGGCAATTTATAAAAATAATAAATACAAAATGTAGAACAAAGTAGTTTAATTGATTGTCTAATTTTTGAGGTGAGTAACATTGAGCATTAAATTAAGTTAAACGAGTTCAACACTTGATCGTTTATTTTATTAAATAACATGCCTTTGCTCTGCACAAGGTGCCCGGTAAATCGTAGTGAAAATGACAAGTAGGTGATTCTTTATTAAAAAAATAAGTAAAACATGTAGAATAAAGTTTGATTGCTTGTCTAATTTTTGAGACGAGTAACTTAAATGAGTTCAAAACTTGATAATTCATTTTATAAAATAACACGAAGCAATTACTTTCGGTAAAATAAATAATATGCAATTTGTAAGAATGATCACACCCGGCTTGCAATCTAATACCTAAATCTAAACATCCATTGAATTTTTCTATTTCGAGCACTTTTCATTCGCAGCTATCATTCTGCAAACCTTACTCACTATCATTCCTATTTTTTCTTTTACTCCACACCATCGTTACATACGTCACGTTTCCCGGAAACTAGACAAGCGATAGAAAAACTTTTACTTATTTCTTTACAAAGAATCACCGTATGGTTAGTTGTATCGTTCACCGGACACCGTGTATGCATCGTCGGTGTAATTTTTTCCCGTAACGCCATGTGGAAAGGTGTCCTCGTGGAAATGTTTACCTTAACAGTATCGCTATCAGTTTTATCACGCGGCAACTAGCAATATTGAACATCACGTACGAGCAGAAAAGAAAAGCCAGGTGGTATTATGCGCGTACTATTCGAGGGTTAGCAACAATACCTGTCGCGAGAGATCTAATCTTATCTTCACAGAGGAATTCAGAACTATAAAATGTGAAGTAACGAGAGAGAGAGAGAGAGAGAGAGAAATCGCCTTCACGGATACAGTAAATTCTCTACAAGAGTCAGTAAGTTTGGATTCTACAAGTGACAGTATAGATGGTCCTACGCCTAGATGCGTAATTCCTGCGCCCATGTTATCTCGCTCCCAGTCAGTCAAGCGTGAAAGGCTACACCAGTCGGTTTCCTTTACGAGATTTCACGGCTCCACAAATCATAATAGAAAAATATAATTTCTTTAATTTTATTTTTTATCATCTGCAATTTTTTTTAACATGTTGGTGAGATTTTTCTGATGAAAATGACATAAAACACGACATAATTAGAACATTTACTTATTAACACATTCACTGTCGCACCAGATTTACAGGTTGCTGTCAGGTGGCCACAAGAAAATACATATTAAGCATAGGATTATAGTATTATGCTTTATAATTTTTTTCTTTCAATTAAAAATAATGTCTAGCTAGCTATGACGTTCAAAATTTTTAGTTGACAACATTTATTTTATTTTAATTATTCTAAACATTTAAGGCACTCCAGTCACTGATGACCACCAAGCCCATATCGAGGAAACAATCTAATGTTAATACTAAATGAGTGATTAATTTAATTTCATAATATATCGCTTTGGATGAATAACAAAACAAATTGCTAAGAAATTACAGTTTGGTTGCCAATTGTTTATCACATAGAGTCGGCCTACCTCCATGTAAAAAAAAAAAAAAATGTACGGTCGATTCCACAAGTGTCAGTAAAATGTAGGGTCGATAGCAGCAGAAAAGCTGCTAAACAATTAGAATTAATTGTAACGATAGAAATTATTGCAGTAATGCGTAATGCAATTGAAAAATTGAAAGAATCAAAAGAAAAAACGCGAATTCGTATCTTTTTCGATTCTAGAATATAAGAAAATTTGAATAAAATACGCGACGAGAATTGGGGAGAAGCATAAGTTAAACGCGTAAAAATATTCAATAATAAACGAACTAGGGATGAAGCTATTATTTCAATACGCGATGCACTGACTCTAGTATTTACTAAAATTCAAAAATTCTCGCATAAATTCCAAAAATAGATTATTAATTACGGTAAACTACTGAGACGGTTTAATTAAGGGTGGGCATGGTGCTGCTTTATGCACTCGTTCCAAATCAGCTCAAAATAAACAATAATAAATCAACTAACTACTTAACATACAATTCATGCAAATCCGTTGGATGGTAAATTATTAGTAAACAAAATTCAATATCAGAGAGAATTTCAAATTTCAATTGCTGGAAGAAAAGTAACCTCTCAACCTCTCAATTTCAATATCCTATTCGACAAGTCTGAAGAACAACGATGACTAAAATTCAAATGTTTATTTCCCTAAACCTTCAAAATAATTTCGAAATATTTTATTCGAAACGGAGTATTCCAAGTCAGTATCGATAATTGAAGAAATTATTTGATTGTATTTAAAAGAACCGAAAGGAGAATATTTAAAGTCTGATATTAAATGTCTAGCAAGTACCAGTAATTGGTAAAATGATTTATATTTGTTTTAAAAGCAAAATTTCTAATAGGTATTAGTTAAAATGAATTGTTATTCAGTCTACTGTATTGAAATTCTAATTGATTCTAATGTATACAAGTGTTACAAGAAGGCTGAGTGTGTACAGGGTGGACACTGACTCTAGTATTTACTAAAATTCAAAAATTCTCGTATAAATTCCGAAAATAGATTATTAATTACGGTAAACTACTGAGACGGTTTAATTAAGGGTGGGCATGGTGCTGCTTTAGTTTGAAATGATTTATAAACACATAATTAACAGAGGAAAAACCGTGAAACGGCAAAACGTCTACATTCTAATTGTTATAACATGTAAACAGAACTTTAAATTTAGTGTAAACAGAAAAAATATATAATACAATTTATTTCACGGTATTGCAACAAATAAACGTTGAATCAATATTTAATTCGTATAAAAACAATTATTTAACGTAATAATTTTACCTTCACTATGGCTATTTTTAATCTACGACCACAGGTCAACCTGATTTCTAATCCTTACGAACTTTAAATTCAGTCTAAACTGAGAAAATATATAATACAATTTATTTCACGGTATTGCAACAAACAAACGTTGAATAGATTCTTAATTCGTATAGAAACATTTATTTAAAATAATAATTTCACCTTCACTATGGCTATTTTAAATTTACGACCAAGGGTCAACCTGATTTTTAATCCTCCGAACTTGATTTCACAACGAGAAAGTAATAAGATCGTTGAAACGTACTTATTTGTCAAAGAAACTTGCAAAAATGTATAAATAATAATATGTAATGTTTTAACAAATTTTTGGAAGTATAAATTAATAATAAAATTGTGAAAATTAATAAATTATACGTTATTATAACATTAATAGAATTATGACTAAACCGAAGTTCGAAGTCGAGTATTTAAAGTCTGATATTACGTGCCTAGCGAGTGCCGGTAATTGTTAAAATTTGTTTAATAATTAGTAATAGAAATTCTAATTGATTCTAATGTATACAAGTGTTACAAGAAGGCTGAGTGTGTACAGGGTGGACATAGACTAGCTAGTAGCCCCCGACCACTCTATTCACATCTCAGAACCTTCAGGTCAAAATACGCCGCGAAGTGTCTAGGGCCCAGTATAAAGGGTAAATGATTTCGCGGGACATCGGCGGGTCCTTATATACCTGCGGTACCCTCTCCCCAAAGTCATTAGCAAAATCGTCGGTTAGGTCAGGCGGGAAATTTTCGCGGGAGATTTTCGCGGGAGATTTCCGATATCGTAACACGGTATAATTTATCAATTTTCACAATTTTATTAAAAATTTATACTTCCGACAATTTGTTATAACATTGCATATAACAATTTATACGTTTTTACAATATTCTTCAATGGAAACATAGGTTTTAGCGTTCTCGTTACTTACTCGTGGTTAAATTAATTTCGTAGGGATTAAAAATCAGGTTGACCTGTGGTCGTAGATTAAAAATAACCATAGTACAGCTAAATTTATCGTGTTAAATAATTCTTCTTACACGAATGAAAAATGTATTCAACGTTTGCTTGTTACAATACCATGAAATAAATCGCGAAATCATTTACCCTTTATACTGGGCCCTAGACACTTCGCGGCGTATTTTGACCTGAAGGTTCTGAGATGTGAATAGAGTGGTCGGGGGCTACTAGCTAGTCTATGTCCACCCTGTACACACTCAGCCTTCTTGTAACACTTGTATACATTAGAATCAATTAGAATTTCTATTACTAATTATTAAACAAATTTTAACAATTACCGGCACTCGCTAGGCACGTAATATCAGACTTTAAATACTCGACTTCGAACTTCGGTTTAGTCATAATTCTATTAATGTTATAATAACGTATAATTTATTAATTTTCACAATTTTATTATTAATTTATACTTCCAAAAATTTGTTAAAACATTACATATTATTATTTATACATTTTTGCAAGTTTCTTTGACAAATAAGTACGTTTCAACGATCTTATTACTTTCTCGTTGTGAAATCAAGTTCGGAGGATTAAAAATCAGGTTGACCCTTGGTCGTAAATTTAAAATAGCCATAGTGAAGGTGAAATTATTATTTTAAATAAATGTTTCTATACGAATTAAGAATCTATTCAACGTTTGTTTGTTGCAATACCGTGAAATAAATTGTATTATATATTTTCTCAGTTTAGACTGAATTTAAAGTTCGTAAGGATTAGAAATCAGGTTGACCTGTGGTCGTAGATTAAAAATAGCCATAGTGAAGGTAAAATTATTACGTTAAATAATTGTTTTTATACGAATTAAATATTGATTCAACGTTTATTTGTTGCAATACCGTGAAATAAATTGTATTATATATTTTTTCTGTTTACACTAAATTTAAAGTTCTGTTTACATGTTATAACAATTAGAATGTAGACGTTTTGCCGTTTCACGGTTTTTCCTCTGTTAATTATGTGTTTATAAATCATTTCAAACTAAAGCAGCACCATGCCCACCCTTAATTAAACCGTCTCAGTAGTTTACCGTAATTAATAATCTATTTTCGGAATTTATACGAGAATTTTTGAATTTTAGTAAATACTAGAGTCAGTGTCCACCCTGTACACACTCAGCCTTCTTGTAACTCTTGTATACATTAGAATCAATTAGAATTTCAATACAATAGACTGAATAACAATTCATTTTAACTAATACCTATTAGAAATTTTCCTTTTAAAACAAATATAAATCATTTTACCAATTACTGGTACTTGCTAGACATTTAATATCAGACTTTAAATATTCTCCTTTCGGTTCTTTTAAATACAATCAAATAATTTCTTCAATTATCGATACTGACTTGGAATACTCCGCTTCGAATAAAATATTTCGAAATTATTTTGAAGGTTTAGGGAAATAAACATTTGAATTTTAGTCATCGTTGTTCTTCAGACTTGTCGAATAGGATATTGAAATGACTTTGAGAGGTTGCCTTATCGTTACAGAATAACAATCAATATTTACTTTTCTTCCAGCAACTGAAATGAATTTGAAATTTTTCATATATTTTCTCTGATATTGAATTTATTTTATGACCTGCTATTTTGTTTACTAATAATTTACCATCCAAGGAATTTGCATGGATTGCATGTTAAGTAGTTAGTTGATTTATTATTGTATATTGTGAGCTGATTTGGAACGAGTGCACTATGCCCACCCTAAATTAAACCGTCTCAGTAGTTTACCGTAATTAATAATCTATTTTCGGAATTTATACGAGAATTTTTGAATTTTAGTAAACACTAGAGTCAGTGCATCGCGTATTGAAATAATAGCTTATACAGATAATCTTTTGAAATTACTCTTAATTAGGGAAAATCTTGAATCTTGTATGGAAGATGAAGATTTTCAGGAAATATTTATTTTTCAACAATGAATTTTTGTTTTATCGATTAATAACGTAGATATGAATTCTCGTTTTTTCTTTTGATTCTTTCAATTTTTCAATTGCATTACACATTATTGCAATAATTTCTATCGTTACATTTAATTCTAATTGTTTAGCAGCTCTTCTGCTGCTATCGACCCTACATTTTACTGACACTTGTCGAACCGACCCTACATTTTACTGACACTTGTCGAACCGACCCTACATTTTACTGACACTTGTAGAATCGACCC